>NC_072402.2:171097000-171455500 GCF_028858775.2 Pan troglodytes
GGCATACAGATCCTATGTCTGCACGTTGGCTGGGGTTTGCCTGTTCTATGCAGGGCTTGGCTGGGTTGGGCTTTGGGCTGCAGGGGGGATCCAGGTCTGCTCTATGTGATCCTTATCCTTCTTAGACTAGCTGGTTCCTTGAGCTGAGGAAGGATCATAAGAGGGCAATGCCAGTTAGGCAGGTCCATTTCAAACCTTTGCTAACATCTCATTGGCCAAAGCAAGTGACATAATCACATCCAAAGTCAAGGGCAGAGAAGGCTCTTCCATGCTCCCTGAGGCCATGGCAAGGGTGTGTGAACCATAACACCACCACCACCACAGGGGAATGGAGAAATGAGACCAATTCCAGTCTTTGTCAAGTATGTCATTTAGCCCTCCAACAACCTTACAGGGGTTATTAACCATATTATATTACTATTATATATTATGTATTATACTATATGCTATAACTACACTATATCAGTATCTATTTTGCAACGTGTTATGCTATAATTATCCTACAAGTGTATATTACATGTTACACTATACTACTAATAATATAGTATATATATTATACTATAAAATATTATTTTTGTGTGATCATGCAAGGTCTTAATATTACCTTCATTTTGTAGATAAAGAAAGTAAGAATGAAGAGGTGAGGAGACTTGCCCAGGGTTGCAGTCAGGAGCAGAGCTGGAGTCTGGAGCCAAGATGTCAGACTCTAGGGTTTCATCACAGACCCTTGTGATGCTGCTTCCCGTGATTTTGATAAAAGAAGCAAAATGCCTCCAAATTGGGATGTAGGAAAAGTTGGCTGCTGGTGTCCTTCCATCTCAAATTCAGATCCTTCACTCTGCCTACTTCCTGGGCATCCTCTGGCAGCCCTTGGTCTGGTCTTTGTGTAAAGGCCTCTTTCCTTTCCATTAAAATTACACAACCAGAGTTTCATGCCCTCTGCATCTCTAACAGCCTTGAGAATCAATGGCTGCTAGTTATTTTCCCAAGAGAGAATTTGTTTGCATTTTTAAGACCCCCTATCCAAAGGCCTAACCAATGTGGGAATTTGAGACACCGAGCAGGCTCAGGGGGAGGTAGTAGGAGACAATGAAGCTTTTTAGAATCTTTAATCACTTTGAGATGGGAAGTCTATTGAATAGAGAGTCGAGATTTCCTTAGCATTTAGTTCCTGTTAATCTTGGTGGCGGGAGGTTGGGATTGGGGGAGGGAGGGAGAGAGAGAGCAAGAACCCTCAGGACTGATGTTGTGGGTGAACATACATAGATATGCACTTACATAAAGGCATTTCACACCGAGCAGAGGATCCGCTTCAGTTACGATGGAACGTTTCAACTCCATCATTTGGTATGTTCTGTAACCAGAGGTCTTTCAGCACAAGGCAGGCTGGTGGGAATGGGATCTGATTTGAGGACTTAATGTCATGGCCTCTTCTGTGTGTATGTGTACTTGTGTGTTTGTAGAAAATTCAATACTTAATTGTATGCTTCGTCTGCTTACCACTAATTTCTAAAAGAGACGTTCCAAAGCCTTGGTTACATTCGCTCATATCTCATAAAAGCCATAACTTGACTGCGGGTGCCCAGAACTAATCCTGTGTGGAGACAGGGGCAGCTGTCACCTGGGAGGGTTGGAGGTGCCGGAAGACCCACTGTCCTGAGAATTACCACCTCCCCAGCATCCATCTCCTTTCTTCCATCCTGAAGGGATTCCAAATTTCCCAGCATGTGGTTTGAGTGACCCACCTCCACCCCCAGATCTAGAAGTGGATTGGTGGAAGGCCGTTAACCTAACTCTTGCTACAGCGAACTGGTTTAGGAGTGGAAGTGTGGTGTGAGTGGATTAAAAAAGAGGCAGCCCAAGATTACGGAGAAAGAGAAACCCTTCCCCCTTCAGATATGAATGAGGATGAACCCTGTTAGTTCTCTTGTGACAGTGAGAGGAGCTGCCTTGAGATAGCAGCTGACACTGGGAGGGTCCACAGAGAGATGGAAGCAAATGAATGACTGGGAAGGTCCACAGAGAGATGGAAGTAAATGAATGTTTAGTGAAAATGTTTAACTGGATCAGACCCCACCTGAAGCCTGTTCTACCTCTAAGATCTTTCATTCTCTTTATAGGTTAAGCCTGAGTTTGGTCTTCTGTTACTTGGAACTGAAATAATGTGCATTGACACACCTATCAAGTCAAAGTATTGTCTTTTGCTGGTCTGCTCTGGTCCTGGAAACATCCACTGATAGAATCACTGGTCTGGGACAAATTGTGGTACCCAAAGACCTCAGGAAGCACTTAGAAGCATTACTCCTGAAGTCCCATTCGTCCCAAGAAGAGTTGCTGGCTGGAGGAGACAATATGTAAACATGTCATGACAAGATGGTGTGGTGAGTGCTATGTTGGCATGTTGGAGGCAAGCATAGCCATGCTCACAGTGAGGAATGACTTAGGAGCGCAACCACAGCCCCATGCTGCCTTCCACCATTTGGATAAAAGAAGGAAAATGCCTTCAAATTGCGATGTAAGCTCTGTCCAGAGAATTCAGGGATGGTTTTACCCAACAGGATTTGTGAGGCATCAACCACCCACCAAGCACTGTTCTAGGTGGGGGAGTCACTGCAGTGAGCAAAACAAAGTCCTTGTCTGCATGGATCTTTCATTCCAGTTGGGGTGGGTAACAATAAACACATAAGCAATAAGCAATTGAAGACAGGAGAGAATACAAATGGCATGAAGAAAAATAACACTACTGAGTGATTGAGAGCAGGGCAGAGGGAAAACCTGTCTAGGGAGGTAACGGAGAAGAAGAGACCTGAGGAGGAGCGCAAAGTGAATCACAGAGCCACGTCAGAGAGGATGCTCCAGGCAGAACAAATACAAGAACAGAGGACCCAGAGCTGGGACCACAGGTTTGATATTAGAGGCTGGGGTGGGGAGCAGGGGTAAGGCAGAGTGAGTGAGGGGCAGGGAGCAGATGAGTTCAGAGGGTTAGTGGGTGCCATGTCCTGGGGCAAGGTCTTCAAGGCCATGGTGAGGACCTTGGATTTTACTCTGATGAGTAAGGGCCTATGGAGGGTTTTAAGGCATTGCACAATTTGAGGTATGATTTAACCCTCCCACCCTCCTGCTGCCATATGAGAGCAGACTCTAGGGAGGTTTAGTGGGTTGACTGGCGGGTCCCCTAAAAGATATGTCCACATCTTAACTCCCAGAATCTCTGAAGGTGACCTTATTTAGAAAAGGGTAATTAAGTTAAGAATCTCAAGATAAGGTCATCTTGGATTATCTGGATAGGTCCTAAATCCCGTGACAAGTGTTCTTACAAAAGACAGAAAAAGAGAAGATGGGTGGTAAGAGAAGGCCATGTGAAAATGGGGGCAGAGATTGGAGTCTAGTAGTCACAAGCCAAGAAATCCCTGGCACTACCAGAAGCGTGTAGAGGCAAGGAAAGAGACTCTCCTAGAGACTCTGGAGGAAGCAGAGTGCTGCTGATGGGTTAGTTTCTGATTTCTGGCCTCTAAAACTGTGAGATAATAAATTTTTGTTGTTTTAAGCCATCAAGTTTGAGATAATCTGTTATGGAAACATAAGAAGCTAATACAAGATGCAGGAGTGAAGCAGGGAGGTCTGGAAAAAAGCTGTTGCAAAAATACAGGTAAGAAATGAAGCTACCTTGGCCTAGAGTGGGAGCAGTGATGGGGCAAGAGGCTGTCCCACTGTGAAGGTAGGCTTTGCTGAGGTATTAGATGTGGGGTATGAAGGAAAGGAGTCAAGGAGGACTGTGATATTAATAGTGTCAGCCCGAGTAACTGAAGGGTGGAATTGACATCTGAAAGGGGGAGGCTGGGAGAATCAGGTTTGTGTCGGGGAAGGACAGGTGTTTGAGTTGCTTATTAGACACCAGGTGGCTATGTCGAGTAGGTGGGTGGATATGAGAGCCTGTTACCTGGATCAGATATATACACCTGGGCAACACAGGCATAGTGATGGCACGAAAAGCCAAGAGCCTGGATGAGCATGCCAGGGAGTGAGAGTAGACACAGAGGAGGCATAACAGGGAAGGAACACTTGGATACACCCATGTTACAAGGTCAGGGAGGTTAGAAAGACCTGATGAAGGAGACTGAGAAGGAGCAACAGGAGAGATAGGAAGAAAACCTGGTGAGCATGGTGTCCCGGGAGCCACATGAAGAAAGTACAGGGTCAGTCAAGATGAATGGGACACAATAACAATTTTATTATTCAGTAGTCAGAATAAAAGTTTTATCACACAAGGATCTTGGTTTGTCTCAGGTCTTCTTGCCAACCTTGAGGACATAAACAAATGTGTTGTCACTGCCATTTCAATAATTCAACGGTAATATGTTACTCAGGTCTGGGACAAGTACCTTCCAGTGTCAACAAGGGCCATGTGACATGAGGGGTGCATACTGGACAATTGTAGGATGAAAGAAATATCTGTTTAAGCTCATTGAAGAATAAGTGTGGACTACCTCTTCATAATCTAGGGACTGAGTGACACATTTTTGAAAGTGTTTGATTCATTCTGGATCATGCTGTATTTCAAGAGGAAGAAGTGATCTTCAATGCCAAATGCTACTGAGAGGGGAAGGCAGTGAAGGATGAGCATTGACCATTGATTTGGGCATCGACACTGGAAAGAACAGTCTAGGAAGTGGTGAGGCTGAAAGCCTGACTAGAGTGGATTTAAGAGAATGAGAGGGGAGAGCCTGGGCACTTGGAATTCCATTAACCATTTAGAAAGTCTACTCTGTGAAAGGGAGCAAAAAAATATGAAGGTAGCTGGAGGAAAACATAGGATTAAAGTATAGAAGCATTTTGTTTTTAAGGTATAAATAGCAGTGTGTTTGTAAGATGATGGGAAAGACCCAGCAGAGAGGAAAAGGCTGATGATGCAGGAGCCTGGGGGTTGAACTGCCGGAGAAATGCCCTGGAGGAAGAGAGAGGTGATGGGATGCAGGGCCCAAGGGGAGGGGCTGCCCTTGCAAAGAGCCCATTTAGTGATAGAAGGAAGGCGGGAATATGGGGACAGATGCAGTGAAGATGAAGGAGGAAGTGTTGGAAATTGGAAGACAGAGAGGGGTCAGAGAATTGTCCCCCAAATGAGAGGGAGAGGACCTGCTGAGGGAAATGTAGGATTGCTAGACAGACCCAAGAGGCATTTGGGGCTTTGATAGCTTAAGTAGGGCCAGTCAACACAGCTAGGGGTGTTTCTCCAGCCACGTTCAGCTGCTAGGAGCAGGCACAGAGTAAGTAGAAAGTTGAGCTTAAGTAGGCTTGGGGGTTTTGCTAGGCTACAATGAAAAAGGAAACATGGGCATGGTGGTTGAGGGTGTATGAAAGGCAGTGACAGACCAAGGAATTAACCAGGCAAGGAGGAGAGGTCCTCTTGGTGGTTGTTATTTCTCACAGTTCTGGAGGCTGGAAAGTCCAAGATCAAGGTGCCGCCAAGGTGGGTTTCATTCTGAGATCTTTTGTCTTGGCTTGCCAGCAGCTGCCATCTTGCCCTATGCTCACATCTCCTCTTTATGCGCACAGAGATGGGGGAGTGGAGAGTGAGTGTGAGCTCTGGAGTCTCTTTTTATAAGGTTATAATCTCGTCATGAAGGCCCCACTCTCATGACCTCATCTGACCCTACTCATCTCCCAAAGGCTCCACCTCCCAATACTACCACATTAGGGGTTAGGTTTCAGCATAAGAATTTTAGACGGGTATAAACATTCAGTCCATGACATGCTGTTATTGCCAACGACAAGGTCTGAGTCAAATGGGTTATGGAGTCAAGAACAGGGTTATTTGAGGCAAGGAGGTTGAGGAACTAAGAGGAAAAGTATTGGGAGAAGTGCCTTCATGGTATCGAAGTCGCTCAGCGTCATGACAGGACTGGTTTTTGGAAAGAGAGACAGGGAGGCAGGTGCTAAAATCTTCAAATATGGCGGCGAGTGGATGCTGTGGTCTCTAGAGTCTCTAGGGGCCAGTGGATGGAATGATTAGGAGGCTGGACTTTAGTGCCAACTCCCTGAATTTGAATCTTTAAAAAAATTCAATTAATTAATTATTTTAAGGGGACAAAAATTTTATATATTCCTCCTGTACAACATGATGTTTTGAAATACATAGACATTGTGGAACGGCTAAATTGAGCTAATTAACATATGCATTACCTCACATACTTACCATTTTTTTTTGGTGGTGAGAACACTTAAAATCTACCCCCTTAGTGATTTTAAAGAATACAACACATTAACTATCATCATGTTGTACAGTATATCTCTTGAACTTATTCCTCCTGTCTAATGAAAACTTTGTCCCCTTGACCACCCCTCCTCCACAGCTTCTGGTTACCACCATTCTACTCTCTTCTTCTGAGTTTAACTTTTTAAAATTCTGTATAAATGAGTTTATGCCATATTTAACTTTCTGCGTCTGGCTTATTTCACTTGACATAATATCCTCTAGGTTCATCCATGTTGTCACAAAGGGCAGAGTTTCTTCGTTTGTAAGGTTGAAGAGTGTTCCATTGTGTATATGTACCCCATTTTCTTTATCCTCTCATCCTCTGGTGCACATTTAGGTTAACCCCATGTCTTGACTATTGTGAACAGTGCTGCAGTGAACATGGGGGCGCAGATATCTCTCTGACATACCCTGAGCTTGACTCTTATCCTGTGATTTTCGGCAAATGACTTAACCTCTGTGTAGCTCAGTTTCCTTATTTGTTAAGTGAGGATGATAATCATACCTACCTCATGAGGTTTTGTGAGGTTTAGATGAATTTATGAATGCAAAGTGCTTGAAATGGAGCCTGGCTCATCATGAGCATTCTAAAACATTACTGTTATGTTGGTAAGAGTGCACCATGGTTGGGGCAGGGGAGGGGCTGGGTGGTCTGGCCCAGTAGCATGAACTTCAAGGTCCATGAGCCTTTCTAGGAAGGTGGGAGAGACAAAAGCCAGAAAGTGGCCGGGAGGACGTCTCCTCCATCTCCAGGCCAGTGACACCAGGAGTTTGGGGGAGAGAATGGCCATCCTTAAGCAAGCAGCAGAGGAAGTGGAGTCTACTGGGCTTTGATTAAGGGCAAGAAGGTGAAGGGGAGATCTGAAGAAGAGGCTGAAGACAGAGAACTTTGCTGTATATGGACAGTGAAAGCCGCTGGCTCCGTGGAGAGGCTAGGAGACTGGGGATGGTAGTGGGCTTGAGTCACAGCAAGGTATATACAGAGATCTTTTGGCATGAAAGGCCAGGTGACGGGGATAGCTGGGAGTCATGGACTCTGAGTGGTGGCCATGGCATGATGGAATTTCTCTTGAAGATTCCTTAGGCTGTGGTGTTGAGATGAGAAGTGCTGGTGTGTGTGTGTGGTGGTGGTGGCAGAGGGGCTGTCTGGCAAAGAGCATGCGGAGCTCGGTGGATGTCTGCAGCTGCACAAAGGATGAGCATGTCCCAGGAGCTGGAGTTAAAGGTCGTTGCAGATGGACAAGGACATAGGACGGATAAGAGCTGTGACTGGTGGGCTAATGGGGGTCAGATTGTGAGAGGTCTCATCCAATTTTTAAAGTGCAGGCCTTTAGCCAGAGAGTCAGATCTGTGCTTTAGGAGGATCACCCAGGATGAGGGTAGATGGTGGGTGTTCAACGGAGAGAAATCTGAGTCAAAGAGACCAGTTAGGGGGCAGCTGCAATAGACTAGGCAGCAGATAATAAAAGCCAGCAATCAGTAGGTAGAGGTGACAGGAGAATGGAGGGTGGGGGAGCAGACTGGAAAGAAAATTCAGAAGTAGAATCTATTCCCTGGAGATATTCAAAATCCCTGAGCAAACAGGACCCAGTAGGGTCATCAGAACTCAAAGATGCTGGTAGGAGACAGAAAAGTGGGCAAAGAATGTGGAAACCTGGTTCTAGATGCAGCTTAGTCACCAATTCAGTAAGTTGCTGCCTTTAGTGACTCTCCTGAGCTTTCAAGTGCCTCGGTTTCCCTAGCTATTCCATTAGCACAAGAAGGACATATCTAGCTTTCCCTGGCACTTCAGCAAGGGGAAGTAAGTGGATGGGATAGTGTAAGGCATTTGAGCATTCCAGTGAAAGATACTTTTTATTTGCATAATCGGGGTCATCTCAAGGCACTTGCATGTCCTTTACCTCATTTAATGCTCGTGCATCTGTCGGTCAATTGAGGCAGATGATGATGATGACAACAAAGACGATGATGAAGGTAGCTGGCATTTACAGTGTGCTTGTTAAGTACCAGTCACCCATACTAAGCTTCTTCCAACAGTCTTACTCAATTCTCACAGGAGTTCTTTGAGGTTCACAGCATTATGAGCTCCATTTTAAAGATGAGAAAACTGAAGCTTGGAAATATTGAGCAAATTTCCTAAAGGTGTACACTTACTAAGGGCCTGGAACAGGGTTTTTAACTCAGGCAGTTAATTGACACCATGATCGATTAACCATTTCTGCCATGTATGAAGGATGGGGAATGTCATCATTCTTGCATTGGATGAGGGATGGGCAGGCCACATCGAGCCCACTGATTGTTTTGTAATACGGTTTTCTTGGAATCCAGCCACACTCAATTTACTTACGTGTCATCTATTACAGCTTTCCTGTTACAGTGGCTGAGTTGAGTAGTCACGACAGCATTGCATGACCCGCAAAGCATAAAATCCTTACCAACTGCCCCTTTGCGGAACCCTGAGCTAGACTATTCTATTTTTTGTCTGTTTCTTCTTTCTTCTCCTACCTGTTTTTTCTCTTTCTCCCAGCCGTCGGATAATATATAAAATATGAAAGTAAAGGGGGATTCTTCCTAATGCAGCATTCTGTGTTCTTGGGTATTTTACCAGTGCCAAGTTGAGAAAGACAGAGCCGTTGATGTATCATCAGTGAGCCTTTTGATGAGGCCCACTGCTAAAGTCATCAAGAGGACAGAAAGTGACACCAAATTCCCATAAAGTATTTATGATCCACCCACCCTGTTCCAGACACTAGTCTAAAAATTGCTGGGGAATATTTAGAATTAACGGGGAATTTTCTCCATTTGCAAAGTGAAGGGATTGAAATGAGAGGAGCTGGATTCAGGTCCCACCCATCTGAAACACATTCTAAGCCATCCTTTTGAGAAAGCCCTGTCCTCCAAGCAGAGGTCATGTGTACACAAGCGGCCCATATGACCCAATGTGCCAGTGAGGGACTCCTTTCTAGAGATCAGCTTTGTAAAGTGGGCTCATACGACAAACATGCAGATACTTGGTCTTAGGAAATGTATTTTGACTCTTTCAGTCTCAGCAAGGGGATAGAAGGAGCCCTGCATTATCTCCTGACATGCTTGACAAAAACAAACCCAACTAGAGGTCGCCAGCAACGGAGGGGTATCCTGTGTTAGGACTTGGAAGAGGAGTTGTATTGTCACCCCCTGGCCACTAGAGGACTTCATCCTATTTCAGTGGAGGAAGGCCTGTTAGGGGCCTCTCTATACTGGTGGAGGTTTGGTCGTCTTCCCTTCACTTGATTTCTGCCAGTGGCCTTATGTGAGGATGCTTCATGAGATGTCAAGTATCCGAGGAGTCTGTGACACAACCATCCAGTGGTGAATTGCTAAGGAGCTCCTCTCCAGCCTGCTTGACTCTGAGGTTAAGAGTCTTCATGTTGAGCACAAGTCATCTCTTTGCACTTTCACCGGTTGTGTCCATCTGAAAAACACAGAGGTCTGTCTCACTTCTGCATCACAGTCCCTTCCAAGAAGCTCCACAATGGGTAAGGCACAATAAAATGGCTTATATTCAACAAACACATAACACTCTTCCTGTACTAGACACCATGCCAAGGGCTTTACAATTGCTAACTTACTTGATCCTCAGAGTCACCTTATGAGACAGGTGGATGGGATATTGCCCCTTTTACAGATGGGTAAACTGAGGTACAGAATAGTTACAGATCTTGCTGAGAGCTATGCACCTATTAAGTGGTTGGGCTGGGATTTGAACTCAGGCAATCAAGCTCCAGAGTGCACGCTGTTAACTAGCATGCTCTGCTATGCTGCCTCCCAGGAGATGGGCCAGATAAACAATGACATATTTTAAAAAACATCCTAACCTATTTTTTTCATTATATGCACATAACAGAAAATTTGGAAAATTAAAAAAAAAAATTACCCACAGTCTCACCACACCACCACAATCATAGCAAACATTCTAGTGTTTTTGTTTTAATTTTTAATGTGCATATGTGTTTTTTCATATCTTTGTGCAAGCAATTTGTATCCTACTTTGCACTTAACATGTAATATCCTAATGTTATCACACAATTTTCATAACCACTCTTTTAAATATTGCAAGAATGTGTGTATGTGGTGACATAATAAAAGTTCTAGGGAAACAGTTAAACAAGAATGTCCAAAGGAGGAAGAGAGAAGTACAAATTGTCAAGGCAAGGACGCAAAAAACAGAAAGGATGTCCGTGGAAACTCTGTACTTGCGCAATGACAGGAAAGGCCACTACGCTGACACATCATGTCAATGGCACTGAGCTAGGAGGTGGCAGTTAGGAATCCCGTGCCTCATGGCATCTGGGGACTAAAAATAGCTCTGTAAGGTGACAACATGTGGCAAAGACCTAGTGGGGAGAAAAGGGGCTTGTGTTGTGTTGTGCTGTAGTATACTGCACTAGAGCAAATTCAGAGGAGCTGCAATGAGAGGGCCTGCATCCCAATTCCAGCTTTATTCATTGTGTGACCTTGGATAGTTCACTTATATGGGTATCAGTTTCCTTCACCTAGCATGGGAACAATAAGAGTTCTCATGAAGAACTGTGGAAAAATATGAAATATATGGTGTGTCAGGGATGTTTTTGGTTGCAAGTAACTGAAAACTTGATTTAGAGTGGATGAAGCAATAAAGACTTTTAATGAGCTCACATCACAAGGAGTTTGAGGGTGAGGAGACTAAGGCTAGCGAAAAAGCTCAGCAATGTCATCAAGAAAACCCAGACTTGTTTCTCTTTGCAATTCACCATCCTTCGGGTGTTGGTTGTATTTCTTTCTTTCAAGTACTATTATTTCAATGACTAGATCTATGCTGAAGTGATATCGACCCTTCCTTATAAAAGCCCAGCTTCAGAGAGAAATTCTCATTCTGTCAAACTAGTAGAAAGCTCCCTATCTCCCCAAGAGACTTCTTGAAAGGGTGAGGAAGCTTCTCTGTGAAGGTATTACCCAGCACATGCTCAAAACTGCTTCCAACACCATCCACTGCTTTCTCACCATACCCTGGGGAACATACACGTGGCTTCTATAGCCCTGTCAAGGGCCTTCTCTGCAGAAAATGCACCTTTATACCAGCTGTCAAAATTAGTATTTATCATGTTGTGTGATTATTTGATTAATGCCGCTCTAATCCTCTAGCCTATAAGCCCTGTGAGATCGGAAAACTCATCTGTTTTGTCCATTATTGTAACCCCAGAGCCTAGCACAGTTCTTGGCTTGTGGTAGCTGTTGAGTATATATTCACTGAATGGGTGAATCAGAGTCTTCCATAGCCTGAGAACCTGTGAGTATTTTTGCGTGCATATGTGACTATCACAGAATCTGTTTGCCGAGTCACAGTGACCTGTTATCACAAGCCCTTTACCTGATCAATAAAAAACATTTATTTTGGAAGGCACTCCTTGATCTCAGATTCCATAGCAGATGCTGTTGGTGCTTTTTCTATATCCACCCTGGGCTACCTGAGTTCACTTGAGGTAGTGGGCAACAGTTTTCAATTCACTGACAGAGTCCCATCTCCAGCTACTTAAGGGCTTTCTCTGGGGGTGTTAACGCTTCCAGGGGAAAACCTCAACTAGTTGGGGATGAGAGTAGATGGATAATTGCCCAGTCCCCCATCCTCTAATGGGCCTAGGCTGAGCCATGTTCCACGTGGATTCTGAAGAGCCCCCAGCAGGACGGAGCTCCAAGCTGTAATCTATCCCTTGCTGGCTCTTCTCCCTTCCTTGTCTCACTCTCCCCTTTTGTTTCTCCTGGAATAAACTCTCTATGATGTAGATATCTGACTTCTATGATATTTAGATGAGACTTGGGACTTTAGAGTTGATGCTAGAACCAGTGAAGACTGTTGGGGCTGTTGGGATTGAATGAATTTTGAATGTGAGAAGGACACACATTTTGAAGGGCCCGGCATGGAAGGTTATGGACTGAGTGTTTATGTTCCCCCCATCTCATATGCGAAAACGCTAACCCTCCCCGTCATGCGACGGTATTTGGAAGGGAGGTCTTTGGGAGGTAATTAGGGTTATGTGAGGTCATGAGGGTAAGGGTCTCCATAATGGGATTAGTGTCCTTCTGAAAAGAGGAAGAAATACCAGAGTGCCTGCTCATTGTCTCTGACAGATGAGGACATAGCAAGAAGGTGGCTATTTGCAAGCCAGGAAAGGAATCTTCCAGCACCTTGATCTTGGATTTTTCTAGCCTCCAGAACTGTGAGAGATAAATTCCTCTTGTTTAAGTCGCCCAGCCTATGGCAGTTTGTTATAGAAATCTGAGCTAAGACACTGTATCTAAGTCCTTGTCTGAAAATCCTTGGACATTCCTCCCACTGGAGGTGGGATGTATGTCCTCTCCCCTTGAATCTGTGCTGGGACTCACTTATAACCAATAGGATGCAACAGAGATGATGTCGTGGGTGGTGTCAGAACTCTTTGACATTTGCTACAAAATGTGAAGCCTAATGCCGTTTCCCTTGCATGTGACCTTGGTGACTCATTTCTAACAAATAGAATTAAGTGAAAATGATGGGGTATGACTTCAGAGACTAGATTATAAAAGGCACTGCAGCTTCCTGCTCTCTCTCTCTATCTGTATCTCTCTCTCTCTATCTCTGTCTCACTCGGTTCTTGGGGAAACTGGCTGCCATGCTTTTAGGATACTCAGGCAACACATGGAAGGGCCCATACAGTGAAGAACTAAGGCCTTTTGTCAACAACCCTGAGGAACAGACGCTTCCTGCCAATAGCCATGTGACCGAGTATCTTGGAATTAGATCTTCCAGCGCCGGCCAAACCTTCAGATAATTGTAGCCCTTGCTGATATATTGACTGCAATCTCACAAGAGGCCTTGAGTCAGAGGCAGCCTGCAGAGGCACTTCTGAATTCCTGGCCCATAGACACTGTACAGTCCTAAAGGTTTGTTGTTTTAAGCTGTTAAACTTTGAGAGAATTTGTTATGCAGTGATAGATAACTAATACACTCTGCTCTTTCTGAAGCTAGGTCAGGAAAAGCATAGAGTTTCTGCCTGGTTCCCTCCCCTTGGATCTGAGCCTTGAATGTAACTGGCTTGCAATCAGTCCAGCAATAGTGATGCCTTAATTTTTGAGGTTGGATCAGAAAAGGCCGTGCGGCTTCTGCCAAGTATTTAGGGACACTCCCTCTTGGAGAAATCAGCCACCGTTTAAGACATTAGATGCCCTGAGATTGCCACGTGTAGGTGCTCTGGCATCTCTGCTGAGAACTCAGCAGATAACCAGCGACCATCAGCCATGTGAGAGGATCATCTGGGACGTGCAGCCCAGCCAAGCCTGCAGATGACTCCAGGCTCAGCCAACATCTCACTGCAACAAATAAGAGACCCCCGGCAAGAACCACTCAGCTAATCCCTTCTTGAATTCCTGATCTATGAAATCATGAGCAAAATAACATAGTCATCCTAAGACACTGTGTCACACAGAGATAGCAACTGGAGTAGTCAGCCTTTGAAGAAAACCAAACTAACGTGACTCATACGCAGTCACGGACTAGGTCCTTTTCTTTGCTTATGAAAATATTAAGCTTCATGAAAGGTGCTCCCAAGGCCTTTGCCATGCACGCTATTTAGAAGGCAAACCCCAAGTAGAAAGTTTTAAGTATGTACCCCTCCACACGCAATATAAAACAAAATAGAAATTAAAAGAAAATAAAAATAACTAGAAGTGTGCAAGACCAGTGATGGTCAGGTTCCCTTTCTTGGACATACACACTCCCACTTGGAGGCCTTAATGGAGGGTGTGCCTCTTGTTTCAGATATAGAAACAGGTCACTTTGACCTACAATATACAACCCCAATGTTTTCACTTGGTGCTTGATTTGTGGCGGGATTTAAATTTCCACCCACTTTTTGGACTAAAAGTTGTTTTTGTAATTGAAATGTATGGTTATCATAAAAGTATAAATACTATAGAGGAATATATGAAGTAAAAGATGAATCCCTTTTGTCTCCCAGCAATGCCATGGGTTGAATTGTGTCCCCTACTCAAGTTCATATGTTGACATCCTAACCCCCCTGAACCTCAGAATGTGACCTTATTTGGAGATAGGGTCTTTACAGAGGTCACCAAGTTAAAATAAGGTCATTAAGATGAGCCCTAATCCTGTATGACTGATGTTCTTATTGAAACGGGAAATTTGGACACAGAGACTTACATAGAGGGAAGACAGTGTAAAGAGACATAGGAAGAAGATGGCCATGTACAAGCCAAAGAGAGTGGCGTGGAACAGATTCCCCCCTCAGGGTTCCCGGAAGGAGCCACCCCTGCCAACACATTGATCTCAGACTTCAAGTTTTCAGAACTGCTAGAAAATATGTTTCAGCTGTTTAAGCCATTCAATGTGTGGTACTTTATTATGGCAGCCCTAACAAACTAACATAAGTAATTTCTTGTGTCCCTCCAAAAAAAGAGTCTGACTATACCCATATTTGTGTATATGATTTTCTTCCTTACATAAATGAATCATTTACTAATACTTTTCTACACCAGGAATTCTTCACTTTCTAATTTATTGTGCTAATCTTTTCACAGTAGCCTGTGCAGGTGTATTTAATTCCTCTTAACAGCTGCATAGTATTCTGCAGTTGGGAGAAACTACACTTGATTTGCCCACTGTCCTTTTGATGGACAAGTTGTGTGCTTTCCATAATCCCCTGAGTTCATCAAATGCCTGAGCCTTAAGTACAGCAGGGTTGCTGAAGGATCTACACACAGCAAATGTTCAAGACCCACAGACAGAGAGGAGTGAAGCACAAAATAAATGTCTATTTTATATGCTACTTTGTGAACACTTCCTGAGACTCATCTGTTAGAGCTCAGCTGAGAGCCCCTCTTGTGGGTTCTCAGGGCACCTGCTTCCCTCCTTCCTTGCCCTTAGCACAGTTGCGGTTTTCCACTGGTTGGTGTCACTTTCCGAATCATGTCTGTCTCCTTCCCCAGACCCTCTGGCATTGCTCTTGGCTGTGACTCTGGCACTTGGCACATCGTGCTCAATCAGAGTAGGTTCTCAACAACTGTTTATCAATGGAGGGAATCTTTGTAAGCTGTAAAATATCAGAGAAATGCATGACGGAATCGATGCAAAGAGGAAGCAACTCCCCAGGAATGTGGGAGCAGCATCATTTCAGATCATGTGAACTTCCTTGAGGTCAAAGGTTTTATGAGACCCTTCCCTACCTCTGTCATTTGTCACTTTGCCTTCTGCTACTGTGGACCTTTCAGAATTTGCAGCAGCCGATCCTCTCTCTTTCTGTGCTGGACTGACTCAATGTACCATTGAGGGAATGAGTTCAGTGTACATTTTAGAAACCAGGCCATCAGTTACAGTCAAGTAACAGCCAGAGTTGTTTAAGGTGAGCATAGACATTGGGGAAAGTGGGGTTAAGAACTGTCATGGCCAGGGCAAACACTGGGAATCAAGAAACCAATTCACTAGGCATGGGACTTGGGCAACTTATAAGAATAAGAAGGCAACAACCGTAAGAGCTGCTGGAATTTACCAAGCACTTGCCCTGTGGCAGGCACTGCATTTGGCACACAGCTTAACTCTCGCAGCAACCTTGTAAGAGAGACACTGTTCCTATCCACTGCGCTGTGAAAAGAAGCCAAGTGTAGAGGGGCTGAGAGACAGCTCCATGGTCCTGCAACTTGTGAGTGGCAGAGCCAGGTTTTCAAGCGAGATTTACCCAGTTCATATTTCTTAACCACTGCATGATCCCTCTGGGACCTCTATTTCCTTTTTGGAAAAGGGGAGGATGGGACTAATCGCTTAGGATCTTTGGGCCCCTGTAATTTAGCCTTGGAATATCTCTCTTAAAAGAACTTGGGCCTTTTGTAGTAAGTTGTTTAGACACCAAGGATAATTTATCTTCAAAGTGAAGGAAGCCCATCTCTTAAATATTAAAAGACCAAACTTGGTACAACATGAGAAAGTTATAGTAGTGACTATTACAATAAGAGTAACAGTAAAAGTCAAAACCATAAAGAGATATTGCCTCACACCCATTAGGGTGGCTACTGTCAAAAACCCAGAAAATAACTAGTGTTGGTAAGCATGTAGAAAAACTGGAATCTTTGTGCACTGCTGGTGGGAGTGTAAAATGCCACTGTGGAAAAAAGCATGGAGATTTTTCAAAAAAATTATACATAGAATTACTGTGTGATTGGCCGGGTGCAATGGCTCACGCCTGTAATCCCAGCACTTTGGGAGGCCGAGGCAGGCAGATCATGAGGTCAAGAGATGGAGACCAGCCTGACCAACATGGTGAAACCCCGTCTCTACTAAAAATACAAAAATTTGCTGGACGTGGTGGCGCATGCCTGTAGTCCCAGCTACTTGGGAGACTGAGGCAGGAGAATTGCTTGAACCTGGGAGGTGGAGGTTGCAGTGACCCAAGACTGTGCCACTGCACTCCAGCCTGGGTGACAGATTGAGACTCTACCTCAAAAAAAAAAAAAAAAAAAGAATTACTGTGTTATTGCTATTCTACTTTTGGGAATATGCCCAAAATAATTGGAAGCATGGTCTTGAAGAGATATTTGTACACCTCTGTTCACAGCAGCATTATTCGCAATAGCCAAAAGGTGGAAGCAACCAAGTGTCCATCGATAGATGAATGAATAAGCAAAATATGCTATAGACATACAATGGAATATTATTCAGCCTTAAAAAGGAAGAAAATTCTGACACATACTACAACATAGATGAATCTTGAGGACATTGTGCTATGTGAAATAAGTCAGACACAAAAGGACAAATACTGTCTAATTCCACTTATATGAGGGCCTCTAGAGTAGCCCAATTCATAGAGACAGAAGTAGAATGGTAGTTGCAGGGACTGGGAGGAGGAGGAAATGGGGGAGTATTGTTTAATGGATATAGAGTTTCAGTTTTGCAAGATGAAACATTTTCTGGGGATGGATGGTGGTGATGGTTGCACAACAGTATGACTGTACTTAATGCTACTGGACTGTACACTTCAAAATGGTTAAGAGGTTCAATTTTATGATATGTGCATTTCACCCCAATTATTTAAAAAAGGAACAACAGTGAAGGCTGTGACTTCATTAGAATCAGCATTGCCAGTCTGGAGAGCCAGGATGCACCCCTGGCGTGTCAGCAGCATCTCTGTGGGGGAAGCTCAGTCCAGTCTTGGTGGCTCTCTGAGGGAGCCCTGGGTTGGGACTGTGTCTCAATCAGCCATGACAGCTGAGCAGGGGAGCACTGCCTTCGTGCCTGACGTGAGCCCTGCGACATCTGCCCTGGACATATCATTTCAGGAACATGAGGACTCCAAGTGGGGATCCCTGACAGCTGGGGATGGGGTGGCCGGAAGAAGAGGCTGCTTTTCAGATGGCCCTCAGACAGCAGCCGATGGCATTTGGCCAGATGCGTGCATTTGTGCTATTGCTTTGGAACACGTTGGAGGGAAGAGGGCCCTCTGTGACAAGATAATTTTTTTGGGAAGGGGGATGAGCTGATTTGTTTTTAACTTTGTAAAGTTCAGAAATACCCAATTTAACTTTGTCATATCTCTGAATCCTGAGAGAGGCAGAGAAATGAGGGAGTGACATGCTCATTTTTTCCCAAGCAAAATGAAAGGTTAACCACTTGCTGAGACTATAATAAGAGCGTGGGTAATAAATACATGCTATGCAATATTCCTGACCAACAATGATGGGCTTTGCTACTCTAAAATGTTTGGAATCACTGGCCTAACAAAATGGCAGAGGCCAGCAACAGAAATGCCAGTGGAGGAGCATGAAAATTCTATGCCTTTTCTTCACATTAAATTTAAACCTCAACAATGGAAGGATGGAAAAGGGCAACTGCACAGTGTGGCTAACAAGGAAGCATCTCCATCAAGTCTCTTTCAGTGGGGGAGGGAAAGAACCCAACTCAACTGGCTGAAGACACAGAAAGAAATGTACTGGCTCACACACCTGAAGTGTTCAGGATATTGCTAAATTCAGGCATAGCTGGATCCAGGTACTCATCAGGTACTCATACAAAGTCTTTAGGCATCTGTCTCTTTCCATCTTTTTGTTTTCTTTTGAGACAGGGTCTTGCTCTTTTGCTCAGGCTGGAGTCCAGTGGCATGATTGGGGCTCACTGCAGCCTCGACCTCCCCAGCTCAAGTGATCCTCCCACCTCAGCCTCCTGAGTAGCTGGGACTACAGGCACACACACACCAAGCTGATTTTTTTTTGACTTTTAATAGAAATGAGGTCTCTGTGTTGCCCAGGCTGGTCTTTCCATTTTTTAGCCCTGGCTTTCTTCTGTGCTTGTTTCATTCTTGGGCAGTCTGTCCATTGGTGGTGGCTATAGCAGTTCCAGGCCTGTATCTTACCAATAAGAGAGCTCCTCTTTCCTTCCAAAAGTCCCATGGTTGGCGCTTTGGGTCTGGCCTGGGTCACGTGTCTATCCTAAACCACTCACTGTGGCCAGGGTAATGGAATATGTATGCTGAATGGCCAGGCCAGGACCATAAGCCCACAGGGACTGATAGGGTGGGGTGGCTCCCCAGGGAAAGCCTGGGAGCTGGTCCCCAAAGAAGGGGTGCAGGGCAACAAACACACAGCTGTTCACACCATGGGGCCTGTGAAGGAAGGCAGAAGCCAGGTCCCCTGGAGGATTCTGATTGCTTTCTTTCCTTGGTCTGTTATCTTTGCAAAGTGTTGTGGGGTTGTTGATGGAGTGACCACTCTTCTCCTGTCCTGCAGATACCTCTTGGTTTGAGGCATTGAGATGCTCTGTGGTCAGAATGTTATTGATGGTGTTCTTGGGCAGTGGTTTTCCATTTTGTTTTTTTATTGTATACAAATAACTACAAACATTTATTTTTTTGTTCATGGGTCCAGGTTTGATTGTGTCTTGGTTGGGACTGGCCAACCAAGAGCTCCAGAGCTCTTTGGAGCAGGTGCATACTTGGGACATGCATTTCTCATAGCAGATCATAGGAGTTAAAGGGGCAAACCAAACTGTGAACTCTTCTACCCTTGAAGAGCCCTGGCCCACATTGCATTTGCTAATATTCTTTTGGCCCAACAAAACACATAGCCAAACCCATTGCCAGTTTGCATCTGGGGTGGTTATTCTGTGTCTCCTGCTCTGCAAGGCCACATGGAAGAGAGAAGAGAGAAGAAATGGTAGTCTAATCTATCCTGTGTTGCCTTCGTGAGAGCTCATTAGTGTCTGGCTCCCTGCACAGAATTAGCTTCATGACCCATTTAGCCTTTTCTGTCTCTGATGGTAATGATAAGGGAGATATCTTTGCAACAGCTTGAGTTTCCTCCTTGAGGTCAAAATCAAGGTTGAGCTATGCACCCCAAGCCCTTCAGGAATTGCTCCACTCAGTGTGTAAGGGGATGGTCTCCACTCTTACTGTCTGGACTCCCCTGCTGGAGAGGCAGGTGGTCAGGGAAGGACTGGGCTGAGTGCATGGTTCAGAGAGGCCTGATCAAGGGCTGCTGAGCATGGGGCCAAGGGTGAGCTGGGAGAGCAAAGCTGACAGCCAGGCAGCCAGTCTGGGTAAGTCCAAGGGCTAGGCAGAAAGAGATGAAGTCAGGGCAACTGGCTAGATCCCATAGGACCAGGCCAAGGCAAGAGGGTGCTGGACAGATTGGAGGGTAGAGGCTCAAGAAAGCCCCCAAGTACCAGGAATTTGTAGCCTAGGGGAGAGAAGGAAGTTGTTAAGATCTGGGACAGGACCCCCCTTCTTCACTGGCTTTCACCCTAAGAAGGAAACTGTAGCTGGCCATTCAGTCTTCCCTCTCATCCCTATCTTGGCAAACTTCTTAAAACCACTTAAAAATATTAATATTGGTAATTGTTTCCATGACTTCTCACTGCAGGCTGAAGAGCTTATATTACATAGAAACACTTGCAAACAATGATAGTGTAGTAGTTATTTTTCTTTTTTGGCTCCTGAGGACATCATGTATTTTACAAGATGTATGGTTAATATTGAAATCATCTTTCCAGCAGCTCTGATATTGTTTCTTACAATTAACTTTAGTACTGCACAAATTGCTTTGGTACATTTGAGTACAAAAGTATCAACTGAAGCCCAAAGTATCAACTGAAGTGGGCAGAAAAAAGGCACACAGTTACCGCAAATGGGAATTTCTGTTGTGTAAGAGCTGTTTTGCTTAGTTGTATTACATATTCAGACTCTGGGGGTGGGCGATGGCTGAGCAGGTGGTGGTGGGGCCTCTGGAAAGGCAGAGAACAAGTGTCTCCCGTAGAGAGCGTGGGGCCTTCTGCACAAATGGGTGTCTGCTGGTGACAATAGTCATGTTTCCCAATCTGGTGTGAGTGAAGGAGAAGCAGACAGCCTGTACTTCCCTGTGCAATTGGAGGTTGGTATCGGTATGAGATGGAAGAGAACACGTTTATTATTAATGATAATATCAAGATCTATGAGGATCTTGAGTACCATGAAGTGGACTCAGACCTTATATGGTTTTTTTCTTTGAAACAACCCAATATAATATTTACTATCATTATTCCTATTTTTATAGATGAGGAAAACTGAGGGTGAAGGTGGTGAAATAGCCTGCTCAGTGTGACACATCCAGTAAATAGTAGAGTGAGAATCCAAACTCAAGATCCACTGAAGCTCATGGTATGTGTCCAGTATAAGCCCCCAGCTTGACAAGACTGCAAAAGCCACAAGTCAGGCTTAGCCAGTGTTCCTGGAAGCCCAGCAAGCTGGCTCCCCTGTACAGATTAGTGCCCCGAAGCACTGAGGCTAGGGAAGGCAGCAAAGCCAGAAAAGACCCAGGGATCTTGCCTAAGAGGGAGCAAGGAAGGGCTTGACTTTCCAATCAGGAAAGGGAAAGAGCCAGGGAGTGGACATGAGGCGACCCTGCTAACATTCACCATACCTGCCTCCTATTGGGTAAGGGTTAGGCAGATTGACCTTCAGCTTGGATGGGCCATGGTTGGTCTACAGCTAAGTCGATCAGAGAAGGCCCATCTCCCTTGCCTCTGTGATTGGATGAGAGATGGGCAGCTCTAAGACAGTTCAGGCCAATGAGATGCAGGGAGACGTTGGGTAGGGGCTTTTAGGAAAGTCAGTCTGCTTTTGATGAGGAGGTTCAGGAAGGCATTATTTGTCTCAATCTATCCCCCCTACCCAACAGTGAACAAGAAAGCAGATATCCTTGCTGACTGTTGGCAGCCGTTGTGGGACCACAAAGGCACCAGCCTCAGGAGATGGGAAGACTGAGTTGCCAGGGACGTTGCTGAGCCATTAGAGCCATCCTTACCCACAAGCCCACCCCACCTTGGGACTTCCTCTTGGGCGAGTCTGTGAATCTCCATGTTGTTGAATCCGTTTTGAATTGGCTTTTCTTTTTCTTGAAGCTCAAGGCATTTTAATTGGCATAACCTAGCCTATAAAAGGAAGATTAATTTCCTTGACCGCAAGAAAGTGGAATTCGAATTAGAGGGAATGAGATACTGAGATATCTCCCTCCATAGCCAGAGCTGCCTTGCAGTGAATGTCCGGCATTGGAAGCACCCCTACTAAGGCTGGGCCATTGCAAGGGGATTCCTTTTTTCTTTTCTTGTCTTTTTTTTTTTTTTTCTTTAGACAGTTTTATTCTGTTGCCCAGGCTGGAGTGCAGTGGGGCAATTTCAGCTTACTACAACCCCTGCCTCCTGGGTTCAACCGATTCTTCTGCCTCAGCCTCCAGAGTAGCTGGGACTGCAGGCATGCGCCACCACGCCCGGGTAATTTTTGTATTTTTAGAAGACACAGAATTTCGCCATGTTGGCCAGGCTGGTCTCCAACTCCTGACCTCAAATGATCCACCTGCCTCGGCCTCCCAAAGTGCTGGAATTACAGGCATGAGCCACCGCACCTGGCCTGCAAGGGGATTTCTAAGGAGAAGGGGAGACGCGGCCACTGGCAACCACACCACCATCAAGGTGGGGCCTCATGATCCACCTACGAGCAGGAGCAGGGCTCTGAGGCAGGGCACTGAGGCTGAATAACACCTCTGTGTTGCAGGACAATTTATCAAAGGAAAATGAGGGCATCCATTCAGTTTTCCTTGTCCCACCTTCAAAAAAGACCAGGATTGTTGAAATTATTCCTCTAAAATCTACATTTTAAGAAGGAAGGTCAAGCTGGTGCTAATGTAATGTGTGCTATAGCTAACATATTATAGCTAACATACCTGCTTTAGGTCAAGCTGGTGGTAGAGTTACATTCTATTTTTTACTTATGGTATGCTTTTTAGGAAAATGGGACCCTTTGTATGATTAATATTGGTGAGGCAATGTCCATTTTGTCAGAGACATAAGGTAAATTCTTCTCACAGTACACTGTTATCAAGGTTAGAGGTTGTGATATCTTTGCTTTCTTGATTTATTAAGAATTGTATTTATGATTTAATTATTGCCAAGTCGATGGTCAGGAATGCTTCCTAACTTTGCCATGGCGATATGGTTCTAGGGGAGAGGGAAGCCGATTCATGTTATTTGTTCTGCTAATTTATAAACACACTGTCTGTTCTAGTTTCCTCTCACAAACCCTTTTGGATCTGACATCCATGAATTTATTTAAGCATTTAAAAATCATGACATGTTTCCACCATGAGCCATCTACTTGCTATGAGAAGGCATGCTTTCTTTTATTTATCCTAAACGTGTATTTTCTGAGCTTCCAGCAAATTCTGCACCATCCCCTTAGACTAGTCTGGAGTAGGACATGCACAGTTCTTGACCACCACTAGCTGTGGCCATCCTCGGCTAATGCCACCTTTGTTTTGTGTAAATGGCTTATTTACTCTTCTCTGTTGGATATCAAAGCAACTTAACAGTGTAAGTAGCTTTTGCTAAATGAAGACATAAGTAAGCAAAAACTAGAATATATTGGTGCTACTTCAGTGGGATTTTACATGGTGAAACAAAGGGAGAAGTTGGTTCAGAAGTTTAGCCCTTGCTGCCTTGCCCAGTATGTGATTTTGTGCAAGAAGATGAGCAAAACAAAGACATGTTGCAGGCCGTGTTTTCTGGATGGTTGTTGAGTCAAGAAGGATTCAGGTGAGATACTGGGACTCCTTATTTGAGCCAGCAGAAGCAGCTTTTTAGTTCCCAAATCAAATGGCTGGTACATAAATGTAAGGCTCTTATGCTTATTTTGTGACCTGAAAGATGGGGAGCAGGGAAGGAAGAACTAGGCATGGTCTCAGATGTTTGGGATAATTGGCATCATTTTCCTCCATTATCCATGCTTCATCTAGAATGAGTTAATTGAGCCTGAAGCCTTCCAAATCTCCTGTTAATTACCCTGAAGCAGGCATGTTTGTCCCTTTCTTGGTCTAAAGCTGCAGGCAGATATCCGAGGTCTTTTATCCTTGCCTAGCACCAAAGAGTGACCACAAAATCTGCCTCAGGTTTTCCGAAGGGGCCAGGTTCCACACTTGGCCCACCAGCCCCACTGCTCTGTGTGCCCAGCTCTCCACTTAACCACCTGATCCTGTTGTGTGACTTACAAGAACGTGACTTTTACAACTTGAAAGCTTATTCCTGGACAGGAGTACTTGGTAGTGGAGAATCAGAGGAACTAAGGACTTCAGCATCACACTCCAGTTTAAGCCTTTGTGCTTCAGCCAAGAAGACAGCAACGCTTGTCACGCTTCTCTCTCTGGCTTTTGGATAATATACATAACTGGTCCTTATGGAGGGCTGACTTTGGCCATATGTGTACTCTTTTTAATGATCCCAACTGCCTGACAATGTCTATACACTGCATGAAGGACCTCATGCTCTAGGGAGGCAGGATCCTTGCCTGGAGTTACACTTGGGGTGGCAGAAGTGGGACTCATACTCAACCCTGACATACCATAGCACTGCTTGTTGATTTGCAGACATATAATTGAATGTGCTGTTAAAGAATGGTGAAAGTAGGAATGTGTTTGCTCTAAATTTCCCTGTGAACTTCCTTGTCTGCACCAGCTGGCTTGGTTTGATCCTTTCCCCAGACTCTGATGCTTCTGTAAAGACAGAGCACATGCACATGCTCATGTCCTCTGGCCCGGGTAAGGCTTATCCACAGAGAAGGGAGCATTGTGCCCCCAGTGCCCGGGAGGTGGTACATTCCACAAAGAGGTGAGTGGAGTGGGGGACTTGTTGTCATTGAATCTCATGTAGTGGAGGGCCTTGGGGAGGTGACACAGGAAAATGTGCTACTCTGTATTGTCTTGGGAAGGGTTGAATTTGATTCTGTTGTTTCTGAGGATGTGAGAATAAATCTTGATGGCTTTCCTCTTTCTGCCTCTAACCATCCTTGTGTGTATTGGCTGGTTTTGCCTGATCATTTTCACCATCTTCCCCATGGTTTTAGTGGTCATTTTTCATTTCTTCTCTTGTAAATAATCAGTTCATGTTTTCTAGCACCAATTCTAAGCCTTGATTAGTAATAAGAAAAGTTCCCTCTTTTTAAAAGAAGATGTCTACTTTCTCTGCCCTCCTTATTGCCCAGAAAACAGGCATTGTGGAGACGTGGCCTTGATTGTCCTTCTTGTCTCTTCCACCAATGTGGCTGACCTTTTTCTCCTCACTCTCCATTAATTAGCAGCAGTTTCCCTGTTCCTTGGCTCTAAGTGGTACACCTGGGAGCCTTAGCACTCACTGAAAACCCCTTACTGCCTAACAAGAATTGACCCATGGTTGAAAACCCATCACAAGTGCTGCTGCCTCTATGAAGCCCACCCTGAATTATGCTCAACTGGACATACTTCCTTATTTAAACCCTTTGGCACTGATATTCTATCTTTAATCATTATTATTATTTTAGAACATGTCACCTTCCCATGTTTTCCAAGTCGTAAAAGTAGTACATGTCCATCACAGACAAATGGGGAGTGCAGAAAAGCACAAAGAATAAAACAGGTAAGACCCAGGTAACAGCAGGCACCAGCATTTGGGGAGGATTATGTGCAGGTGCTCTTCCAGATCTTTACCTGTGTTAATCCAGCTCATTTTCACAGCCACTCCTCGAGGGCGGTATTGTTTCAATCCCCATTTTCCATATAAGGAAATGAAGCTCCAGGAGGTAATGGTGATGGATCTCAGATGGTAGGTGGGGTCCTGTGCGACCTGGAGATCTGATTAAACATGGTTGTCCCAGTTCCATGGCGGTGTGAGTTGGAGATCTCTCTGAGCCCCTGGGGTTTCTCTCTGTTCCTCTCTGGCCCCTGCATGCAGCCTGGGGTCTTAAGTGGGCATCTACTCCTCCTTGGTGGATGCTGTCGGGAGACTAACTTTCCGAAGCTGCCTCTGTTTTATTTTAGAAGTCAGGTTTTAACTGTGGGCATAAAAAGAGCAAGAAGTAATAACTGCAGCCAGCATTTGTGGAGTGCTTTACACGTGCCAAACCCTGCTCTGAGGGTTGTGTGTGTGTGAACTCACTCTTCACACCATAGCCACTTTGAGGACCTGGACTGAGTTTACATAGTTAGAATGTAATGAGAGGGGCTGGTTTTAGAACCTGGTTTTAACCGCCTGCTCTCTTGCCTGCATCTACATCCAGTGATGAGACAACCAAAACAGGCCTCTGTGGATCACAAGTGGGGACTTGAGGGGAAATGGCACAGCTTCTTCTGCAACATTAGGATTAGAACAAGAATCAGGGAAGAGCCTCACAGGCCTCTCCCGACTCCAGACTGTGGGAAGGACTCCCATTTGGGAGGGCCGAGCATGGGACAGGGAGACCTGATGGGGTGTCTGGGCAGAGAGGAGAAGGTCAGCTTCAAGAGACCTGGAGCTGAGCCCATGCCCCCAGGGCTGTGCTGACATCTAGGGATGTCCCACGGCCAGGGCACCCTTGAAAGCTCCTTGTTGTGGTCACTTCAGCATATGGCCTAATGGTCACTTGTAGATCACTAACAGAATGGCACCCATTAGAATGGCATTGGAGACTTTGCCAAGTCCCGTTCAGCTGGTGGACACACTCTATTCTCTCAAAGACCACCTGGAGATAGGGAGTGGGGGTCTTGACATCCAGAGGGATGGTGGCTGTGCACCCCAGCACCCACTTGGGTGGGAATAGACAGGGTGAAAACATTCCTGTTAGTCAAATGATTCTTTTGACTATCATCTGCTGATAGTCGAAGGTCAAGTTCTATGTCACCACCTTTACATGGGAGATCAGAGAAAGGGGTGGTCACATGGATGAAGGCTGGGAAGGCTTCTTGGATGACAAAATATATGGCCTGGCTGTAGAAGGACAGAGATGAATTCAGCGGGAGGAGGAGGAAGGCAGGAGCACACATCAGGCTGAGGAGAAGGGGTGAGAGATGGAGTGGCTCAGGCCCAGGCCCAGGGATGTGGACTGAAAGGACCCTCCAGAAGGTGGGCTGGGGATGACACCAAGATCCTGCACCTCTAATGCCTGGGATGGGGATGTGATGAAGGTCAGGCGAAGTGTGAGTGTGGGAGTCAGACAGCCTGGGCTTGAATCCTAGTTCTGGCACCTACTAGCTGTGCAATTTCTGTCTTGTGACATGCAGTCACCTGATCCCAGCCTCTGTTTCTTCATCTGAAACCATGACACCTATGTAAGGAAGCCACATTCAGGACTGAGATAGGAATGAGATAGTAAACATACAGTACCGAGCACAGTGCCTGTGGTGTATGTCATACTTGCTTAATAAATGGTATTCATTACTCGTGTTCAACTGGGAAATCCATTCTGTGGGTCATGGAAATCTCCACCCACTGCTACTTTGTTTTGTGTCTTTGTGGAATGTCTCCAAGTAGCAATGAAATCACATTCTAGACTGGGCAACTAAAAGAAATTGGGAAAATCCTAGTGGATGTCCAGTTAGAGGAAAATTATGCAGTTTGCATAAATGAAACATTGGGATGCAATTTCACTGTTTTATTTGCTTTTGGTTTGGCTTTCATGGGAAGCTATACGCATCTGGGTGATTTTTCCCAGCAATCATGGGAGATATATATCCGGTTTCTTCATACACAGCGACAATGTTTCCCTCTTCCATCCACGGAGACAGCAGGGTTCAGGCTTCGAGTTGTGGTGCAATTGGCCCACATCCACCCCACCCTCTCTTCACACAGCAGATGACTGGGACATAGAGAAGCTGATGGCGCCACTGCCACCGAATTTCCACCTGCAGCCCTTCTCGGGGGCCACCACCATGCTCCTCAACAGCTGTCACTGACAGGACAGAGCTTGAGGATCTTGAGGAGCTGCTGA
The DNA here is from genome assembly GCF_028858775.2 of Pan troglodytes. NCBI lineage: Eukaryota > Metazoa > Chordata > Mammalia > Primates > Hominidae > Pan > Pan troglodytes. Next base: position 171,124,544 of record NC_072402.2, read on the forward strand.
CCCTGCAAAACCGCTCTGAGACCAGGGGGTGCTTTTCCAGGTGAAACAATTCATGGCTAGGCTGATTTAACTAATGGGTTTTTCATCAGAGTAATACATATTCAGATATGTCCCATGCTCAGTGATGGCATCAAGCAATGTCAGGATTAGATGGGAAATTAGAGGCAATTTGCTCCAAGTATCTACTTGTGTACCCTCCACAGACGTATCCATGCAATGGTCTTCTGTCTTCTAGGAAGCTCCCAAGTTCATTTTTTATTCAAAGCGAACCAGGAGAGTTCTGTCTACACTCATTTCTATGCATAGAACTTGACGCTTTAAAAAGACAATGCTGAATTCTAGTTTCCCTGCCCCTACACCAGCCCAATCCTCTGTTCTTACTCCCATCTGACGGTGTCACCCAGGGCACTAACCCAGTAGTACCAGGCACCGAATAGGCATCCAGTAGATGTTGAATGTCATATGTGGCAGACAAGGGCCACTTTGGAAAGTAATGTTTCATCGCTTCACTCCTCCCTGTGAGTCTGGGTGCTCTGAAGCCCCTCTCTCGATCCCCCCATGAGACACACAGAATTTAGACCCTGTCATCAATGTCAAAGATCAGCTAACATGGTTTCCAAACCAAGCATGTATCACCATGTATCACTTGGGCTTGAACCCAGGTTGGCTGAATTATCCATGCATCTAGGCAACCACCTATCCATCCATTCATGCAGCTCATGGAAATGTTTGGAGTGCAAGCACAGTTCCAGGTGTTGTGGCAGATACAAAGAATATGATAGAGGGCCTGGTCCTGGTGGATCCAGGATGTTGTGGGGGAGACTGTTCTAATGAGCCATCTCTGTGTTGAGTTATGTGATAAGAGCTGTGATAGAGATTCTGCAAAGAATCCGGGCCTGGGCATTCAGGCCTGGGATCTGCACACGTGGGTCCTCGTGCTGCCCTTATTTAAGGCTCAAAAGGTACCACTCTCCCAGACATCAATACCACTTCACTGTCAAATTTCCCTCCCCACAATCCCGTCCTGTGGTGGTGTGCTGGAGAGGGAGCATTACCTCCAGTGTCCCTTAACCATACCTAAGAATATAACTACACAGGCAGATCACGAGGTCAGGAGATCGAGACCATCCTGGCTAACATGGTGAAACCCCATCTCTACTAAAAATACAAAAAATTAGCCGGGCGTGGTGGCGGGTGCCTGTAGTTCTGGCTACTCAGGAGGCTGAGGCAGGAGAATCGCTTGAACCCAGGAGGCGGAGGTTGCAGTGAGCTGAGATCGCACCACTGCACTCCAGCTTGGTGACAAAGCAAGACTCCGTCTAAAAAAAAAGAGAGAGAGAGATATATATATGTATATGTATATATATATACACACACATATATGTATATATATATACATATACATATATACACATATATACATATATACATAAATATATATAAAGATATTTATATATATATAAAGATATATACATACACACACACATCTAAAGGTGTTTATTTCTAAATAGATGAAGAAATATGTAACATCCATTTATAAATTAAGAAATAAATAAAATATATAACATATTTATTTATATCTATATGACTTTGTAGAACACTTTGTCAGCCTAACGTGGTTTCTCCAGGCGGGCAAGAAATAAACATATATGTATGTGTATAAATGTGTATATTGACATTAATGTATGTGTTAGACATATTTAAAATAAAGATATGCATAATTTACCTGATTACAAATACATATATAAATAAGTCTATGTGTATTTGGGTTCAAATCCCAGCTGTGCAAATCATTAGCTCTGTAACATAGGCATGTTCCGTCACCTCTCAGAGTCCAGCTTCCTTATCTATAAGATGAGGTTGATGTGGCTGTGTCTCAGGGATGCGAGAAGGAAATGGAGTCATGCATATTAAGAACTGAATAATAGGTAATCAGGAAGTGAGAGATATTATGTATTATTGCAGAAGGACTGTTGCCTGCAGACCCTGCCGTGTTTCTTCACACCAAATCATGGGCAAGTTTTTTCCCGCCAATCCACCTGATAGCACAGAGCTGTGTTGTGGAGGGCTTTAACACAGTCCTTCTTGTGTTCAAGGACCCCTCTGGGAGGGTCAGAGGTCTGTGCATGTCCTTTGTCAAAGAATTCTCTTTCCTTGTACATGCAGATGAGAAGTCAACTCTGAAACACAGGCCAGGCACAGTGGCTCTCGTCTGTAATTCCAGCACTTTGAGAGGCTGAGACACGAGAATCACCTGAGGTCAGGAGTTCGAGACCAGCCTGACCAACATGGCGAAACCCTATCTCTACTAAAAATAGAAAAATTAGCTGGGCCTGGTGGTGGGCGCCTGTAATCCCAGCTACTCGGGAGGCTGAGGCAGGAGAATCACTTGAACCCGGGAAGCAGAAGTTGTAGTGAGCAGAGATCGCGCCATTGCACTCTAGCCTGGGTGACAAGATTGAAACTCCGTCTCAAAAAGACAAAAACAAAAACAAAAACCCCAAACAAACAAGCAAACAAACAAAAAACATCCTCTTAAACACAACTCAGGAGGCAACTCCTATAAACAAAAATCAGCATAATAAACATGGTGGCCCCGTGGTCTTTGGGCCTGGCAACTGGAAGTTAAGCCAACTTTGTTTGACTTCATTTCTGAAGGCAAATATAGCTCCAGCATTAGCCAAACTGGGCAGTGAGGAATTTTTCATGTTCCCAACACTTTCAACAATGCCCTATTATGCATAGTGACTCATGAATGGGCTCACGTCCACGGAACAGCATGTGTCTCTCTGCAGTGAGCACAGTGCTTTGCTGTATGTTTGAACTAATTTCATAGTCTGGTCTCCACCACAGATGTTACTTGCCTTCTTTTCTGACGGTTGCTGTAAGCTTGTTGTATCAGAGAAAGCCAGAAAAGGAAAGAGCTATGATTCTTTGCACTGGGCAATTGAGCGTTTTGGAGACAGTGCTCTGGAGAGAAACTTAGGTTCAAGTTGAATTAAAAGTGAAGTCTTGGGTATCTTTGTCAAAAGGCATTTACCTTAGTTGGTGGGTCAAAGAAAACTCTCAGGTCATGCATAATGGTTGTGGCTGCTGATGCCATCAGCTCTCTTTCTCTTGACATTCAGGGGAAAAGACAGCAGACTGTTTAAACAGCTCCTTGGATATGGCAGGGTCAAGGCGGCATGGGAAATTGTGTGCAGAGGCAGCTGATTTGCCTCGTAGGTTATTATAAGAATGAAATTGGGCAATTTTATAGAGAATGAGAAGCCCAGGAACACATACTTGATTTCTAACATTCCAAAAGGAGGGAAGAATTACTGGCATCTAATCTGTCCCAAGGACACCCTGCCCTGTTGTTTTTTCCGCCTGCCTGGTACACATGCCTTGGCTGTGCTGAGCTTCAGCAATTTTTGAAGCTGTCATGGAGCAGGGTGGGCTCAGAGCCAGCCTTGCTTGTGCCACCTCAGACCTCTGCATCATTGCAGACCCTGGAACGCCCACACCTCTTGGCTCCCTGGTGAACTCCTAGCCTACCATCAACAGCCATCAGAGACTGCAGTTTTTCCAGCAGGCCTCCTTGACTCCCCACTCCTTTGGTAGCTGCCTCTGGTCCCGGCACAGATTTCTGTTAGTGCTCTTACCACCTTGTGTTGTAATGTAAGAATAAGAATTTAAACTCCTCGGCAAGGTCTTTGCTTACTGCTCTGCCTCTTCAACTAGATGGTGGATTTCTGACAGCAGTGACCTGGGCTGTCTTGCTCACTGTGTATTCTCAGCACCCAGGACATTTCCTGGCAGGCAGAAGGCACTTAGTAAACATTTGCTGAACGATCGAGTGAATAAATGAATAAATGAATGAATGACATCCACAGGCATTTTTGTGTGTGTATGATGAGACATATGAGGTTTCCAGGACACCAGAAACTCCTACAGTCATCCATTCTAGTATGTCATGATGTTGTCACTGGAAGGCCCTTTTAAAAATCACTTCTGTTACCTGTTATCATTCACCAATGCCTGTGCATGAATGAGGTTACAGGATTACAAGGTACCTGCGTAGATAGACCAGGTCTGCTTCTGTTTTGGGGTAAAAGTAGGGAAGTGTGCATGTGTGCGAGGCAATGGGTGAGTGAGAAAGATCTGAAGCTATGGGGTGTTTCTCAAAAGGAACCCTGAAGTCAGAGTGCCCTTGAAAGAGGAGGAGACTGGGAAAGGGAAGGCAAGAGGTCAAGGTTTTCTATTAGTCTTGAGCCCAAGCTTGAGGGGGACCTTAGACCTGCAGGGTCCCAGGTGAATTCCTAGCCCTTGTTTCTGGCTTCTTAGACAAGAGAGTAATTCATTAACCCATCTTCCATTCATTTACGTGTTCATTCATTGAACTAAATCTCACTGACCATGTACAATGCACCAGAACACAGCAAAAAGCAAAACAAACACATTTCCTACCTTCATGGAACTTATATTCTTGTTAGGGAGAAATAGCCACAAAACAAATAAATCTACTACTATTCCAGATCATCATAAATGCCCTGAAGAAGAACGGAGCAGGACAAGGCAGTGGAGAGCCACAGGGGTTCTGTTTTTGATAGTGCGGGTTGACCAGAGAGGCTGGGGGTAGATACCTTGAGAAGGGGACAGCAGGCAGAAAATAAAGGAAGGGACCCTGATAGCTGAGCTGCTTGTTGGTGGGAGACAAAGACGTGGGATTCAAGCCCAGCTCTATTGCTTTGGGCAAGCCTATAGAATTGGGTCAAAGATGTTCTCTTTGAGAGTAATCCCTTTATTTGAGCTGAACAGGGGACTTTGACAGATAGGTGTACATTTTTGACTTGGAGTTCATTGCACCACTTCACCCCACTGAGCCCCACTTTACTCCTTTGTCAACTGGGAAGGCAATGAGGCCTCCTTCATAGGCTGTCTTGAAGGTTACATGAGATCCCATGTGTGACAATGGCCCTCGGTGATTTATGGAGAACCATGCTAAGGAGAGCTATTTACAGGTTCACCGCTTGTCAACCTGCAAAGGTATTAAAGTTCCACAAGCAGTCAGTGATTGTTGGCCAATGACTACTGGGCCTGCTGAATCTTGGGTGCTGGTGGGGACCTTCCTTCATGCCTCTGCCACAGGACTCCCATTAGTCTAAACTTAGATTCCTACAGTCTAGAGGTTAAACGTGGTTAGTGCAGGGCTTGCTGAGTTTCAGCTGGTATATAAGAGCATCATAAAATCCCTGGCATTTGTTCTGATTGGTTGGTGCCTGTGTAGTACCCGAGGTTAAAATTTCTTGACTCTCAGCCCTGTTAGGAGTATGGACTCTGGAGTCATAGGGCTGGAATGCAAATCTCAGCTCTACCGTTTACCAGCTGTGCAACTTGGGCAAGTTAGTCTCTATTACTCTGTTTCCACATCGGTAAGTGGAAGTCATAACAGTACTATCTCGTAGGGCTGCTGGGAGAACTAATGAGTTAGGCAGTGGCACTGGAAGCAGTGCCTAGCACACATGCCCATGTAAGTGTTTGCTATTCTTATTACTTTTGTTCCTCCCCCACTTCCACCATGACTTCCTGTGGAGAAGAGGCCTGTTCTAGTCATCTCCTGGTTTCCAGTAGCTACATCAGGTTTGGCACAGGGCAGTCCCTCGGTAAGTGTGGGATGGATGGCTGAATAAATGGATGGCTGGAGCAGATTTTATTTCTCCTAAGCTTTAGAGTGGTGAAGAGAACTGTAGGGAATGCTGATGGCACAGCTTGGAAAAGGTGTGCAGTGTGGGGCAAGCTTCCCACCAAATCCCTCTCCTCCTGCAGGAACACAGAATCTTCTTGGGGAAATTCTGTATCTCTTCAGAGACGTTTGGCTAAGTTCAGTCAATGCACCAGCAGTGAAAAAGCTGGTGTCTGGTAATGCACACCCTGAATTTGGAAATATGATTTTAGAAATGTGAAATTGTGAACAAAGGAGGGGCATCTTAGAGCTGAGAAAGTGCACTGTTTACGGAGTGCTCACAACACACCAGGCACCTCGGACACTTTCCTGATAGCCTTCGCTTCACTCCTCAGTTTGCAGGGAAGAGACTGAGGAATGTTTTGGTTCACTGTCTTGCATAAGCCACACAGCTAATAAGGGCTCCTCCTGAGATTTGCACCTGGGTCTCTCAGGCTTTGGAACCCTACCCTTTTCACTGATCTTCACTGAGAATGTGTAGCTGCCTGTGACTGGGAGAGGGGTTCTCACAGGTTCATAGCTATCTGTATGCACAGGGTACAGTCTAATCTAAATATGAATAAGTTCACAATTGCTGCATTCTTGAATCATTTGACAGCTAAATGATTGACTCATTCAGGGGAAATTTCATTGCTAAAAAGTAGTATCAGTGGTATATACCCAAAAGAATTGAAAGTAAAGTCTCGGAGATAGATTTGCACACTCATGTTCATGGCAGCGTTATTCACAATGGCAAAGGGAGGAATCCACTAACTGTCCACCAACAGATGAATGGATAAACAAGACATAGTGTATACATGCAGTGGAATATTATTCAGCTGCGAAAAAGAAGGAAATTCTGACCTATGCTATGAAATAGATGAAACTTGAGAGGACATTGTGCTAAGTGAAGTAAGCCAGACACAAAAAGACAAATACTGCATGATGCCACTTACATGATGTGCCTGGAATAGTCAAATTCAGACAGAAAATAGAATGGTGGTTGCCTGGGGCTGGGGGCAGTAAGGAATGGAAGTTATTTAATGGGTATAGAGTTTCAGTTTTGCAAGATGGAAAGAGTTCTGTGGGTGGATGGGGCTAATAATAGCACAACAATGTGCTCAGTGCCACTGCACTTAACACTTACAAATGGTTAGGATGGTAAATTTTATGTTATGTGTGTTTTACCACACACACAACAGAATAAATTCCAGCTGTGTGGGAGAAGTTTGATATCTTATGATGGGAAGGATTTGAACTTGGCTTTAAGGAACTTAGGCTTTTCCAAACTTTACCAGTTAATTGGCGGTGAGTGCGAGTCAGCTGTGGTTCTACTGGGTACCCTAAGTACGGTCAGTACTTCAGCAACTCGTGGGTTCTGGGACAACTTGAGTTGATAATCTCCCTCCCTGCCTTCCTTCATGTTTATCAAATGCCTACTGTGTACCATTCACCCTGCTAGACACTGGACATGAAAACACGTATTCTGTGCGTAAACATACTCATATTTTCTCCCATTTTTTCCTTCCTTCTTTCTTTCTTTCTTTTTTTTCCTTCCTTCCTTCCTTCCTTCCTTCCTTCCTTCCTTCCTTCCTTCCTTCCTTCCTTCCTTCCTTTCTTTCTTTCTTTCTTTCTTTCTTTCTTTCTTTCTTTCTTTCTTTCTTTCGACAGAGTCTTGCTCTGTCGCCCAGGCTGGAGTGCAGTGGCACAATCTTGGCTCACTGCAACCTCCACCTCCCAGGTTCCCAACATTCTCCTGCCTCAGCCTCCCGAGTAGCTGGGACTACAGGCGCCCGCCACCACGCCCGGCTAATTTTTTGTATTTTTAGTAGAGACGGGGTTTCACCATGTTAGCCAGGATGGTCTCAATCTCCTGACCTCGTGATCCACCCGCCTCGGCCTCCCAAAGTGCTGGGATTACAGGCGTGAGCCACCGCGCCTGGCCCATTTTTATTATTTCTATTGGTATATACACACTCTCTGTTTTGCTTGATATTGGTTCATGTCCCATTTATTTTCTGTGATGATTTATTTCAGTAGAATGAAAGGATTGCTTCTGCTTTAACCTCTGATGCTTTATCAAGGCCGAGCTGAGGGCTGCACCATCGGGAGCTTGGTAAGCTTGGGTGGCTGGCCCTGGCGTGGGGAGCGGGGTTGCTGAGAAGTGCAAGTGGGAAGGGCCCCAGAGAGTCACTGTGCCCACAGTCAACTGAGTGTTTTCACATTTTTCCCAGTCTGGCATCGTGGGAATTTGCCTGGCCTGCTTTATGGAGAGTCTGACTTGGATTCTGAGGGCTTGGAAAGATAGTCGAAAGATTATTCCCTTCCCTGAAATAGCCATGCATTTGTTTAAAGACTTGACACCGTTCTGATGCTGGAATTTCCCTCTGTGTTTATTTTCACATCTGGGTGATGGTCTTCTGCCATAGGAGGACTTTTAATGAATCACTTCGGAGATTGCTTTGAATGTTTCCCAGACAGGAGGGGGCTGGTGCTTGTCTTTTTTCTGAAGCCTTACAGGGCAGGACTGACTTGGCTTCTCGGCTGGCCGCCTGGCGCTGTCCCTGGGGGAAAGCAGACATTTCTCATCTTTCTGGGAAACCTGTGCCTGTGGAGTTTCTCATCTCAGGGCCCTCTTTCTACGTCAGCAGGGGAAAAAAGGTGGAATGGACTAGAAATACAAGAGATAGACTGGGTTTAACTGGTTCAAGATGTAGTCGGTGGCGTTGCCTGGGGTAGCCACTGGTAGACACTTCCCTTCTGCTTCCATAGGCTCCCACCTGCTGTGTCCAGAACTCCAGGAGACAAAAACGGCTGGGGTCACCTTCCAAAGTGCAACTTGGGAAGTTATTGGCTGCCAGGGGTAGTTTGATGGACGTTTGTATCCAGGGCTTGCAGCACAGGCCGGGGTCTCTATGTCCACGGAGGTCAATGTTCCTGCTCGCTCTCAGCCTGACAGGTCTTTTGCGGTCACCTCCCTGCTCCGTGTCCTTCTGTCTCCTGTCCCACGCGTACTCCATGTTCCAGCCACGTCTCATGCACTCTGTTGAGCATTTTCCAGTTACCTCCTCCCCAGAGCCTCACTCTATTTGTCTCTGCCCAGCTCTGCACCCCAGAAGTCTGACTGCAAGGGATGCTTGGCCAGGCTGCCCTGCCCCAACCTCTGGCTTGTGGTTGGGTTGGTCATTGGGGGAGGGGTCCCACAAGAGATCTGAGGAGGGAGGAGGGAGGTGGGGGGTATTTATTCCCTCAGCGGTGCCTTAGAAGTCTCAGATCCTTTCAAGGCGGCTCTCTCCACATAATTTTCTCTTTCTGTATTCAGATAACTGCTGCCTCCTTCCATCTTTTGCATCTAGGGGTGGTACGGCACCCCCCGCCCCCACAACTCCTGCACTGTCTCTTGTGGTTTCCCTGTAATGTACACACACCTTTGTTAATAGTCCATTTTCTAAACTCATCTTGAATTCTCTTGAGTATTCCAGCTGGAATTCAGACGATCTATACACAGTGTCATTTTACACATTGGTACATGTTCCCATGCTGTTTCTCCTTTTCTTTTCTTTTTCTTTCTTTTTTATTTTTCTGAGATGGAATCTCCCTCTGTCACCCAGGCTGAAGTGCAGTGGCAGGATCTCGGTTCACTGCAACCTCCACTTCACGAGTTCAAGTGATTCTCCTGCCTCAGCCTCCCAAGTAGATGGGATTACAAATGCCCACCACCATGCCTGGCTAATTTTTGTATTTTTAGTAGAGACTGGGTTTCACCATGTTGGCCAGGCTCTGGTCTCAAACTTCTGACCTCAAGTGATCTGCCCACCTCTGCCTCCCAAAGTGCTGGGATTACAGGCGGGAGCCACTGTGCACGGCCCCATGCTGTTTCTTCTACCCAGAATTCCCTTACGTTGGCTACCTGTTGGTCTGTTCCTTGTCCTTCAAAATCTGCGGAAATGTCACCTCTCTGAAGCCTGCCTTGAGTTCCTCATATGAGTTAATCACTCTCTCCTTGGCCATCTACCTCTCTGAATGGTGGCAGTCTTGTCCGTGTAGCATCCTCACGCTAACCCCGTGCTATCTAGGACATGTCCAAACTTTTCCTCATCAAAATTTTACAAAGTTTAATTTCTTTAAGGTCTGATTATGTGACTGTCTAAAGAAACTACTTAAATTCCTGGTTCAGAGTAGATGCTTCATAAAAAGATTAGACTACTCCATGCTAAAGTGTGGATGGGCTGTGTGGTTTAATACATTATCCCTCCCAGGGACACACCACATTTATAAGGGAACTTTCAGAGTTAATATTCCACCCAATGAATCCTAAATTGGTAAGAAGTGAAGTGGGTCACTTCACGTCCTGCCAAGTCAAGGGGTCTTCTTCTGGGGCTCTTCAAACTGTACCAAGTCCAAGGCTTCCCTATCTGTAGGTTGGAGAAACAGAATCATGTCAGGTCAATCTCCAGCATGCAGAGGCTGCTTGGAAAAGTGAGCCAGGTTGCTCAATAGTGGCTTAGGGGAGCTGTGTCTGTGGAAAAAGACAGATGTGACTGGACACATCTCTGCTCAGCTAATATGTGCTTCCAGTACTATTGGAATGTGATTTTCTAAATTGTGACTGGCCGACTTTCTTCTCTTGTGGTTGAGTTTGCAATAACATAGACTATGACTCTAGTTTTGCCAAAGTGGAAAAAAATGCCATCCAATGGATTTTTATGGTGGTTCTTAAACATTTTTTAAAATGTTATTAAAGACGGAGCTCAGTGAGTCTTTCCTGTCCCACTTTGGGCTGATGAACCAAGGCACAGACTTACAAGGTTGGGCGCGGGCAGCCAGGGATGCTACCTCAGGACGTGCCAACACCAGTTAAGTCGCCCTGTGTAATTTTGCCTAAAAATGGAGCTACCTACATAAGTACAAATCCAGAGTATTTTGACCATCCCTGGCTTAGGGCAGAGATCAAAACAAAGCATCTCAATCCTCATTAGGTTCAAGAATCCAGGGAGCCTGCTGTGTTCCAAGAAGCCCAGATACATCTTTCAAGGACTCCAGAGTCACAGCTCACATCTTAGGTGGTAGACAGACAGAACCAAGTGAAACTACCTATTGCAAACTGCCCTCCTCCCTGCTCTGTGAAGAAGTGGGGACCCATCTGACATATAGTTTCACAGTCAAGATGCTTAGGGACATCTTTTCCAGCAGGGTCCTATGGACATCCATACAGTTGGCAAACTGGCAGGATTCTTGGGAAGAACCAAAAGCGATGTTTGTTGAGTGTCTTGGAGTAGTCAGGACAGATGGTTTCTTAGGGGGTTTCAGGTCAGCAAAATAGGAAGCCTCAGGACTCTGAATTTCCTGCTCTTTCGTCCGGTTTCTCCTCTTATTAACATCGTGAATTCCCCTTTGCCTGGAAGCCGTCAGGTAGCCATTGTGAGGTCTCAAAACCTAGGAAGAGAAGTTCGTGAACTGGGCTGCAAACAGGGTTTGTCTTGGGATTAATTGCAACCTAAGTGGCCTCCTTTCTGCTGCCTACCTGAGTTCTTCCCGCCCTGCAGTGGGCTCTGGTCTCCCATGTAGGCATGTCCTTGTCACCCAGCATGGCTCTGGTTATACACACTTCCTCTGCTGTCTGAGTGGTCTCAGTTAGCACATAAATCCATTAAGGGCCTGGAGGGCAGCTTAGATGTTGCATGTCTTACGAGATTGGGCACATGAGTAAATCATAGACCATGAGCTCTAAGACAGCTGAGCATTGTGCCTCCAGGGCTTGGCACTTAGTAGATGCTCAATAAATATTTGTCAACTGAATGATTCTGAACTGTCATCTGAAATGCTTTTAGTTGTTCATTTTACCTCTTCCACCCCAGTGTTTATTTTCGTGGCTTGGACCCAGTTTTGGGAGGCCGCTTCCATTGGTCAAAAGTGATATGCTTGCATTGTGTCCCTGGCCTGGGATGCTGTTACGATGATTCTAGCTTTATGACCTGTGCGGTCTGACTCACGACCCTTGCTTCGTGGTGTGGTGTGGAGCAGGGAAAGCTCTCTGGGGGGAGTGGCAGTTGAAATCCCCCTGGTTTCAAAAAATGGTCCAGAAATATGTTGAAGACATTTAAAAAATTTCTAGTCAAAACATTTTGGGAAGAACAGCCAGATTTTGTAAAGAAAAAAAAAAGGCAGTTTAATGGGCAAAGATGTTCTGAGCAATTCCAAGCTTTACTGACTCTCCAAGAGGCTGTTCAACAGCATTTTCAGGAATCGTGAGCTCCAAGCTGACTTGCCATTGGAGCATCTTCAGTGGGTCACAGGGAGGCGCCTTGGTCATCTCACTGAGTGTTTGGACCTGACCAGAAAACCCTTGTTCCCCTTCCTTGCCTCCCTCCCACCCTTCCATGGCCCACCCCCTGCAGATTTCTACATCGGCAAAGTGACAGGTGACCATGATGGCAGAAAGGTTTGCTTTGGGACTGATGGTGAAGGGAAAATGATGGAGTGTGTGTAGCTTTGCTGGCTCCTTGTCTCCCCCAACCCGGAGGCTAGAATGCCTTCCCCGAACAGTAATGGCAGAGAACCAGAGAGCTGTTTGCCCACTTGGAAGTAGTGGGATGGGGTCAATGCCCTTTGCAGAAGCCTAGGAATGCAGCTCTTCTGGTATTCTCCCTACCCCACTCCTGGGCATACCTGCTCTTGGCTTCCCACTGACTTCCTGTGCTTTAGGGCAGGTGCATTGGGTAGAGCAGAATCCACGGCAGAGATGGTGAAGTTGCTGCTCCTTAGTGATTATATTTTTAGAGCATTCTGTGACCAGAGGTAGGTCTCTAAACAGCTTTGTGCCTCAATTTTCCTATCTGTATGACACAATATGGCAGTGTTGTGATGCAGTCACTAGGAGACCGTGTTCAGAAAAGGGGTTTGTCCTTATCCAACCCCATTCCCAGCTCCTTAGTGGTGGCCTCTCACCTCTTATTATTACCCAAATCTATTTTACTCTCAGCTGATTGCCAGTTTCTCTGTCCCTTCTAGGTACATTGGTAATAATTTGAGGGGTGTTTTTTTTAAGGACACCCTAACCAGAAAAGAGGATTCTGGAAAGACAGAAGTCCTCAAGGTGCAAATGAATTCATCTCCAATGATAATATTTTGGGTGACATTTTTCCCCTCTTTTTTCAAAAGAGTGTCTTTTCTCAAACGCTTAAATTCCATCATGGTTGCAGAGGAGTCTCTATGTAGCTGAGACGGTTTAGTTTGCTTTTCCTGCTAAGGTTATAATGTGACTATTGTTCTTGTCACTAAAATTATTCTGTAAGCATCAAGTTTTCTAAGAACTTAAAGATTTTCAAACAGTGGAGAAAGGTTGAAATAATTTTAATGCAAGCACTCCAATGTCTACCACCTAGATTCTACAGGCGTTCACGTTTTAGTCTACTTAGCCTTATCTTATGACTTTCTGTCTAGCTCTGCTTCTAGCTATCCATCCTCTATATTTTTGGGGGTGTATTTCAGAGTAAGTTGCAGACATCAATACACACCCCATAGCCAGTTTACTTTAGAATGGATATTGTAAACTAGAGTTCATTATTTTCTTACAGTTATTTTCTTTTGAACATCAATAAAATGCACAAATCTTAGGTATCCTATTTATAGACATTGGTTTTTAAAAATTGCTGTGTCCATTTGAGTCCTGTATTCCCACACTTTCTTACTTAACAGTTAATTTGTTACTCAAGTAATAATTAATTCATCTACTCTGTCTTTTCCATTTGGAAGGGGAGGCTTAGCCTTCTTTACTCCTCAATAAGGAGAAGTAATTTTTGTCCTACCCAGATTCACATCCAGTCTGGTCTCTCAACATCCTGGCAATGAATGCAGACCCCTTCCCTGCTCCCTTCCAGCTCTAAGCCTTGGTCCAGGAGGCTCAGAGCCACTTCCTGGTTCCATCTGATGCAGTCTGGCCTTGTCCTGTCAAACCCAGGACTGCTGACTCTCTTACCATGTAAGAGTTGAATAATTGTAGACATTAGCTACCACATTAGCAGGTGTGGTTCTTCTCAGTTTCTTAAGAGCTTGCCCTCATGTCGTTTCATTGAGACCGCACTACAGCAGGTAACTATTAGTAACACTATTATACTCATTTCTCAGATTGGGATACTGAGGCTTAGAGAGGGAGGTCATGCAGCTTGGGTCTGGATTGAGGCCTGAGTGGCTTCACACACGGAGTTCCTCCTGCGGCCCCACAGAGCTTTCACGTGAGCCTAATTTCCCAGGCTGTGACCCAATGACTATGCATACTGCTAAAAGTGTGTCAGAGTAACATACTGCTAAAGGTGTGTCAGAGTAACATACTGCTAAAGGTGTGTCAGAGCCTAATTTCCCAGGCTGTGACACAATGGCTATGCATACCGCTAAAGGTGTGTCAGAGTAACACACTGCTAAAGGTGTGTCAGAGTAACATACTGCTAAAGGTGTGTCAGAGCCTAATTTCCCGGCTGTGACACAATGACTATGCATACTGCTAAATGTGTATCAGAGTAAGTTTGATTTGGGCATGGTGCTAAACTGGGCTGTGGGTTTGCAGGTGACTAATTTGCTGTTCGTGTGATAGAGAAACATATGGTCTGGTGGCTTTGCAGTCAGTAGACCGGGACTCTGCCATGTAGAAGCTGTGTGACCTCAAACAAGCCACTTATCAATATCAAAAACCAATACTTTTTTGGATGCTTGATATATGCTTAACAAGGTAGATTCATAATCTCATTTGACTACTCCTCCTAACATCCTATCATTGTTTTCAATTGCTTTATAGGTGAGGAAACTGAGGCACAGAGAGATGAAGGAACTTGCCCAAGGTCACACAGCTGAGGAACCCAGGCACTCAGATTCTGGGGCCTCCTCTCATAACCACAATGCTACATCCCTGCCTCTAACATCGGGACAACCAGGCCTTCCTCACAGGCATTATCGGGACTATAAGATAAGATGCATAAGGTTTTATCTCCAGAGAGAAGGCAGCTATGGTCCAAGGTCAAACACAGAGGCTACAGCTAGAAACCTCTAGACCAAGTTTGGTCCATATGGTGTTCTCTATAGAGTTTCTTTCTTTTTAATTTGGATTTTTAATACTTTAAAATTAAGAGCACACACATAACAGTATCCTTTTCCAGCTTCCTTAAACAATATCTGAACATTTGGCCAAAGTAGATCCCTGCTGGGGCATGAAATAATCAGCTGATGCCCAGTTTCCCTCGGTCCTCACCATCCTCTCACGCCTTCCCCTCCTGAGGCTACCGTCAGAGGCCATTTCTCATCCTGCATGCACTGTAGCATTTCTGACACTAGGTACACTTCGCTCGCTATCTGCCTGGCCTCTGTGGGCATGAGGGTTTATAGACAGAGCAAAACCAAGTAGTCTGTGGGGGTGCGTGCCTATCATTTCCAAAGGGAGCCACAGGTCGGTCATTTGCTATCTATGAGATTCAAAGGTCAGGGTCTTCTCAGAGAGTAAACTCACGAAGGTACGTAGGAATATCTTGCAGGCATTTCTTTCCAGCATGCCACAAACCAGTGGTCTCACAGGGCATGGTGTTTTAGTGAGAGCTGGGGCTAAACATAATGTTTTCAGCTTTTTTTTCCTTGCATTTTTTTTCTCAGCTCTGGTCTTCTTCTTGGCATTTTTGACACATACCACACGCTGGCCCATCATTTCCTTCTGGTTACCCAGGTGTTCCAAAAGATCCCCCCAAGGTGATCCAAAAGATCCGTTCTCCAGGGCTCAGATCTGAAAGTGTAGTTATGTTACCTGGGAGAGATGACATGAACACACCATTTTCCCAAGCAGGGCAACCATCAAGGTGAATATCAATTCAAACATTTAGAAATGTAAATTATAACAAGTTATTTTTATGAGTACCAGAAAAATATAACTAGCAGATCAAGTTTATGTTTTCAAGAAAACTACTGGCTAGGAGGAGGTTTTCAAAAAGAATTATTTAAAAGTCGATTTGAAGAAAAATAGTAAGTAAATACTACTACAGGTGAAAAGTCACAGCCAAAATACACGGGGTGATATGTAAATGACTGAAGTTTGCGGAAGACTGCACAGGGCCTCTGCTACCCTCTGAATCTTCTTTTGGCCAAGTCCAAGGGCAGGAGATGGGATACTCCTTTCTCTTCCTGTGCTTCACCTCCATCTCTCTTCCTTCCCCTGAGTCTAGGACACTTTGACCTGGATATATGGGAAGGGATGGAGAGAGTGGGAAGCTTTGCTGTTCCTAATCATAGCTATTCCTTAGTCTATGGTGCTGTCTTTGCAAATAGGCCTTTTTAAATTTAAATATAATAATTTTTTAAATTATACTTTAAGTTCTGGGGTACATGTGCAGAACGTGCAGGTTTGTTACATAGGGATACACGTGCCATGATGGTTTGCTGCACCCATCAACCCGTCATCTACATTAGGTATTTTTCCTAATGCTATCCCTCCCCTAGCCCCTCACCCCCCAATGGGCCTTGGTGTGTGATGTTCCCCTTCCTGTGTCCATGTGTTCTCATTGTTCAACTCCCACTTATGAGTGAGAACATGTGGTGTTTGGTTTTCTGTTCTTGTGTTAGTTTGCTGAGAATGATGGTGGCTATATGTACGGAAAACAGTTGTTGGCAAGACCGTGAGGACCTATGTTGAATTGCGTAAATGAGCTCGGCCCAATTACTTCATCTCTTAAGCCTCAGTTTCCTCATCTGCATGACGGGGAATAAACATAATACTTGATTGAAGTGTTGTTGGAAGGAATAAATGAGATATAGCATGCAGAGTGGCATGTATACATGGTAGGATGATGGTGATGGAAGGCCTGCAAGGGAGGCTCTTTCTTTAGGTATGGATGTTAAGTTAGGGAGAGAGAGAAGTTGTATCTCGAGGTTTTGTGTGAAGTTTTTGTCCATGAGAACATCTTGACAGAAGGCATAGTTTGTTGGCATATTAACAGCCATGCCCTGGGGCAGCCATTTTCTTATGCCTTTGTTTGGTCTGTGGGGACAGGGAACATTCTGTCCTGTCGGTCAGAAGGAAAGACTGTGGGAGGGGAGGGCAGCCCTGAGCACTTGGCTGCTTTCTAGATTGGGTAAAAACCAGCGAGGACTATCCACAGCCCATCATTTTCCCACCTAGCTCCCTTGCATGAATGCATAGTTAGAATTTTTAAGTCTCAGCCAAGGGTCCAGCTGGGGGAAGGGGAGCACACAAGCACATTACCCTGAATGGACACTGCTGGACTTCTCACCAAGATAGCACGAGCACCAAGGACAGAATGGGCAGAGAAAACTAGCTTGGTTTCTCCCAGAGAGAACTGCCCATTGAAAATGGATTCCTCTCCTTGGTGGGTTTTGATTTGGCTTGCAGTTATTTTCATTGACTTTTGTAATAACCACATTTTCTGGTTTCTATACTTGACACTTTGTCATGTTGAGATCTTGCAGACGCTGGAGGGCTTGGCCAATTCCTAAAGATACTAAAACACTGGAATGCAAATGTGCCTTTCATATGCAAACAAACCAATCCAGAGCCCACCACTTCCTTGGCATCACCACCGCCTTTATGTAGGCTTTTATGCTCTAGGCCACTGGCCACCTGCCCCAATTATCCCAGGGCAGGACACCCACCCTCACAGCTCAGAGCCTGCTAAAATTGTTCAAACTAGCCCTTTCTAAGCTTGCTTACCCTCTCTCACCCATACCTTCCCACAAAAAGCACAGTAAAGTTTCCCTCCGTTGAGACAAAATGAGACAATTATTGAAAATTGTTTCTGTGTCTGTGTGTTTTATCACACCTGATTAAAACAAATCCTAGGTAGTTGAGACTCTTTGGATAGTGAGCATTCCAGTTAGTAGGATCCAGATATGAACTTATTAAACTCAGGGCCCTGCAGTCTGCATGGAAACAGCATTATTTACACGGAGGTGGGGTTTTGTCTTTCTTGGGAATCAGATAGACCAAGTCTAAAGCCTGGCTCCAGTTGTTACCAGTGGGTTGACCTCAGATTCTTATTATTGATAGGAGGAAGAATACTTATGTCCAGTGGTTGTCATGAAACAATATCCTAGGACAGGTTTCCAAGAGATGGAAGTTCAGAGCATTTGTCTGTCAAAGGCCCATGGCCTGGAGGGAGTGGGAGGCTACAGCGCTGAGTACCTGCTTGCTGGTGGGTAGGATAGATTTCAAGGGCAAAAGGCTGAGTGCAATAAGGATAAGCCAATCTTGAAAGATCATATACTCTAGGATTTCATTTATATAACATTCACAAAATAACAAAATTATAGGGATGGAGGACAGATCAGTTGTTGCCACGGGTTGGGGATGGGAGTGAGCACAACCACAGAGGGTCAGTAACAGAGAGGTCTTTGTGGTGATGGAGCAGCTCTGTACCTTGACTGGGATGGTAGCTGCACAAATCTACATGTAATGAATGACATAGAACTATACGCATCTCTTGTATCAGTGTTGCGTGGTTTTCAGTAATGATGAAATCAACCATCCCAGTGGAGACCCACTCTCTGATCAGTGAAGAGCAGCTTTTACATATGCGTCAGGCGGTTTTGGATTCCTTTTCTTCTGGTTCCCTCATCCTTCAGAACCTAAAGTGGCGGTGGGGGAGTGGTGGGGGGGTCCTCAGCCTGCTTCCTCAAATTCCAAAGAGGCAGGAAAACAAGTAAAGGGTAATCAAAGATATACCTTGTCCTCGAAGAAAGATGTTTGGGAAAGGAGGTGGCTTGGAGTTTTTGGCTGATTTCCAAGGAGTAGAAGTGGCAGTTTGGTGGCCATGAACGATGTCATAAAACATACAGCCCCTCGTTGTCCCAGCCAATGGCTGACTGTGGGGGTTTGTCACGAGGGAAGGAGTGACCACATTGTTGAGCGTTTGGTCGGTAGGGAGAGCCTTGGCTGCAACAAGTAGCAACTCAGCCCATGCTGGCTTCTGAGGCTGGGTTGAGACCTGCTTTTGTTCCAGAAAGGTGGGCTCAGGAAGTGCATGGACTTGCTACAAATTCAGCCTGGCCTGTAGATAGGTTTGTTTTTAATATTTGCTTTCAATTTTTTTTACTTGAAATAATTATAGCTCCATAGGCAGTTGCAAAAATATTACAGAGAGGTTCCTCCTATCCTTCACCCAGTTTCTTCCAATGGTTACATCTTACATAATTATAGTATAACGTCAAAAACAAGCAGTTGACACTAATACAACAGATGTGTATAGTTCTATGTCATTCATGATATGTGTAGATTTGTGCAGCTACCACTCCAATCAAGGTACAGAGCTGTTCCGTCACCACAAAGATCTCCCTGGTGCTACCCCTTTAGTGTCGTTCTCACCCCATCCCTGAGCTGTGGCAACGACTAATCTGTTCCCATCCCTATAATTTTGTTATTTCGTGAATGTTATATAAATGAAATCCTAAAGTATATGATCTTTCAAGATTGGCTTCTTATTTTACTCAGCCTTATTCCCTTGAAATCCATCCAAGTTACTGCATGTAACAAATTATTCATTCCTTTTTATGGTTGCATAGTATTCCAGGGTATGAATAGATGCAGTTTGTTTAACCATTCACCTATCAAGGGACATTTTGATTGTTTTCAGTTTTGGGGTCTTACAAATAAAGCTGCTGTAAGCTTTATGTACAAGTATTTTGCATGGATGTAAATGTTCATTTTTCTGGGAGAAATGCCCAGGAGTGCAACTGATGAATTATTTGATGAGTAGATGTTTAGTTTCAAAAGAAACTGCTAAACTATTTTCCAGAGTGGTTGTACTGTTTTACATTCCTATCAGCAGTGTATGTATTCAGTCCCTTCACATCCTCACCAGCACTTGGTGTTGCCACTATTTTAAAATTTTATCTGTTCTACTGGGAGTCTAGTGATATCTGACTGCAGTCTTAATTTGCCTTTCTCTGGTGGCTAGTGATGTTGAATACCTTTGCATGTGTTTATTTGCTATCTGTGTATCCTCATTGTGAAATTTGTCTTCGTGTTCTTCAGATGGAGGTTTGGAAATTTTTGGTTTGGTTAGCAATTCAGAAAGATGAACTTGAATTTGAATTTAATTTGAAAGGTCAACAAGTTAATCTAGTAAACCCCAGTCTGAGAGTCTTAGTGTGGTTGTCAAAATGGCAAGCTGGTGCTGTCCTTTGTTATGAACAATCTGTAAGGGGAAGTGAGATGTTCAAAATAAACACCAATGAACATGATATGTCAATTTAAGCATTTACTAGTTAATAAACATTACCAGCATAGTCTTAAAATTAGTTAGTTCTTGTGGTTAGCAAAAGTTACAACAATACATGATTGCTACTGAAGACTTCCATGGACCAGGCCCGATTATGTATCATTGGTAATTTTAGTTCTCATCATAGCCCTTAAGGAGGCTTTATGATCCTATCTTACAGACGACAAAACTGAGACTCAGAGGACAAGACGTGTTCACAGACACACAACTAGGAAGTTTTGAACCCAGACACATTTGATTTCAAAGCCTGTGTGCTTCCTTCTGTGTGCTTCCTTTTGGCCTCTGTTTTGGTCCCCATGACCCGATAAAGATGTTCGTTTACACTCTAGGCAACTTCCATTGCTCTCAGCACTGGGATTCTGTCCACATCTCAGACACTGTCATTGATCCTGGTGGGCACCCTTGTCTGTCAAGCTATAAAAGAAGAAATACTCAAAATTGGGTAATTTATAAAGAAAAGAGGTATAATTGACTCACAGTTCTGCATGGCTGGGGAGGCCTCAGGAAACTTACAATCATGGCAGATGGCACCTTTTCACAGGGTGGCAGGAGAGAGAAAAGAGTGCCAGCAGGGGAAATGCCAGACGCTTCTAAAACCGTCAGATCTTGTGAGAACTCACTCACTATCACAAGAACGGCATGGAGGAAACCACCCCCATGATTCAGTTACCTCCCACCAGGTCCCTCCCACAAAATGTGGGAATTATGGGAGCTTCTATTCAAGATGAGATTTGGATGGGGACATAGCCAAACCATACCACAAGCCAAGGTGATTTCATTTGAAACCTAGGTTTACTCTGATGGATACCCTGACTGGTCAATGGGAAGACAGGCCACCACCCCCTCCCCTCTGGTAAGTGACTGTATATCATTGTTTGCACACTCCCTCTACCCCTGGTCTGCTTTGGAATAAAGCTCTTCTAATAAGGAACATGGGTTTTCATCTGACAATTTGCATCTATCAGGTCTCTGCAGGAAACAGGTGGCACACACAGAGGAGAGTTACATCAGAGTGCAGGGCAGGACAAAGGGGACCAGCAAGAAATGGAGAGGCACCCAGAGGTCAGCCCTTGCAGGAAGCCCTGACCACTCCCAAACTGAATGGGAAAAGCGGGACAGGTGCTGTTGGACCCCAGAGACAGCTGGGGCATGGAAAGAGGCTCTGCTTTCCAGAAGCTGTGGGCAGACAGCCATGACCAGACCTGCAGTGGAGCAGGTGGGGAGTGGGACTGTGCCTCCTATTGGCCAAACCAAGCTGGGAACCACAGGGCAAGGGGCAGGTGACACAGGCTGCAGAGGTTGGCCTGCCAGGGCACAGAGCAGGGCAGAGAGGGTGAAGAATGGGTGGGGGTGCCAGGGCGAGAGGTAGGCTGAGTAATGGCCTCTCAAATGTCCATGTCTTAATCCCCAGGACCCTACATGGCAAAAGGCTTGGCAGACGTGACTAAGTGAAGAGTCTTGAGATGGGGAGATGATCCTGCATTATCTGGATGGGCTGGGTGTGGTTGTGACAGTTTTCATAAGAGGGCTGCAGGACTACAGTGAGTAGGAGACGCGATGACGGAAGCGAGGAGTTGGAGTGATGGGAGGAAGTGGTCACGAGCTAAGGATTGTGGGTAGCCTCTAGAAGCAGAAAAAAGCAAGGAAATGGTTTCTCCCCTCAGTGGCTCCAGGAGGAATCTGCCCTGCCAATTCCCTAACTTTGGTCAGTGAAACTGATTTTTAAAAAATTTTAGATTCAGGGGGTAGATGTGCAGGTTTGTTACAAGAGCATATTGTGTGATGCTGAGGTTTGGCTTCTGTCGCCCAGATAATTGAACAGAGTGCCCAGTAGAAAGTTTTTCAGCCCATCCCCTCCTCCCTCCCTCCCTCCCTCTCTCCCTCTCTCCCTTTCTACCTCCCTTTCTCCCTCCCTCCCTCTCTCCCTCCCTCCTTTTGGAGTCCCCAGTGTCTATTGCTCTCAACTCTACGTTTGTGTGTACCTAAGGTTTAGCTCCCACTTCTGAGTAAGAAAATGAGATATTGGTTTTCTATGAAAGAAACTGATTTTGGACTTCTGACCTCTAAAACTGTGAGAGGATAAATTTCTAATTCTTTAAAGCCACTGACTTAATGGTAACTCATTACAGTGGCTGCAGGAATCTAATACACATGGTTTTCTTTCATCTGGTCATCACAACTTTAATGCATATCTTCCATGATGTGTCAGGGGGACTTTTTCGCATATGGTGCTTCCTGCAGGGGCAGCGGGAGATGCCACGGCCATTTGGTTCTAGCCAAGTCGGTGATTGGTGGAGTAACGTTGAGTGCCCTGCCCTTCACAGGCTCCAGCTGGCTTGGTCAGATCAGCAGGGCTCTGGGACCAAGCTGAGGGGCCAAGGTATCTTGGCTTCTGTGGAGTAGGGTGGCCATTGTGTAGCATCCTCCCTAGGAAGCCTGCTTGTGCTGAGGACAGGGGGTCCTGCTGGCCCATTGAGTCGTGGGACCTATATTAGATTTCTGTCACCATAAACTTAGCAGCTTAGAACAACATAGATTTATTCTCTTGCAGTGCTGGAGGTCACAAGTCCAAAATCGGTCAAGGTGTTGGCGTTCCAGAGGTTTTAGGGCAGAATCTGTTGCTTTTCTCTTTTCACCTTCTGGTGGCCACCTGCCTTCCTTGGCTTGGGGCCTATTCCTCCATCTCCGAAGCTCATCACTGCAGCCTCTGCTTCTGTCACCCCATCGCCTTCTCTGACTCGACTCTTCCTGCCTCCCTTATGATGAGACAGAGCCACCTGGGTAATGCAGAATCATTCCCCCATCTCCAGATCCTTGACTTAGTCACACCACAGAGTCCCTTTCACCATATAACTAACATTCATAGGTCCTAAGAATTCGGATATGGGCACCTTTGGGAGCCATTATTCAGCCTAGCGCATGCCCCGCTTAGAGCAGGAGGTTGCAAATGTCCTTTGAACTTTGGTAGACCCCTAGCCCACAGCTGTCCCTGGAAGGCCATGGGCAGTGCTCAGGGTCTGAGGCCAGCCTTCCTCGGTGTGCATGTGAACACTACTCAATTTGAGGGCCACTTGCAGCCACCATTTGGCTTTTCCTCAATACATTTGCCCCCCCGCTCCCCGCCCCCCGCCCCCCGCAAAAGGGATCTTCAACGGCCTTTCCCAAAAAGAACATAGAAATGTGATCATGTACACATCTGTACACACATGAACAGATGTGATCACGAGATTTTGTAGAAATCACCCAGAGCTTGCTGTAGGACTCAGGGAGCTGGGTTTCAGCAACCTGTCTGAGAAGAATTCAAACACATCTGTGATGAAAGGCCTGATGAGTTTCCATGGTGCTCTTCCCAGCTTTCTTCCTGAGAGGGTTCCTAACTTCTCTGAAGTTAAGTTGAGCGTCCACATCTAAAGCCCCAGGTAAGTTCATGGTGACCAGGACTCCAGTTAGTGGTTACTTGTCTATCTCCACAAGGATATTTCCTACAACAACTGGAGTTTGGGTTCCTCCAGAAGAAATGCTTGGGCCTCAGCAACAGCGCCAGATTTAAAGGTTGATGGGGGTCACTGGAGGTAGGTGGGGTCTCCAAACACAGCTTAGGGAACACTGGGGTGGGTAGTGAGAGAGAGTGAAGGGAGGGCTGCATTGTGAACCTGCATCTTTCTAAAGAGAGGAAGCCTTTGGAAGGCACCTGAGGACTGAAGACAGGGAACCCAAGCTATTTCTAAACTGCCATGATTGATTGTATTGTGTGCAGGCAGCCTTTGCTTATGAATGAGCTAGGAAATTTAGCTGAAAATGTTACAAGCCGGGCTAGGCGCAGTGGCTCACGTCTGTAATCCCAGTGCTTTGGGAGGCTGAGGCAAACAGATTGCTTGAGCCCAAAATTTCAAGACCAGCCTGGGCAACATGGTGAAACCCCATCTCTACAAATAATACAAAAATTACCTGGGTTGGATGGTTCACACCTGCAGTTTAAGCTACCCAGGAGGCTGAGGCAGGAGGATCACTTGAGCCCAGGAGGTTGAGGCTATAGTGAGCCACGATCACTCTACTGCACTCCAATCTGGGCTACAGAGTGAGACCCTGTCTCAAACAAGCAAACAAACAAACAAACACACAAACAGGCAAACAAAAACAAAGACAAAGAAAATGATAAAAGCCTAACAGACTGGCTTATGCCGTATCTTCATCCATTAGTGCTGCTATAACAAAATACTCCAGACTGGGTAATTTATAAAGAAGAGAATTTCATTTCTTACAGTTCTGGAGGCTTGGCAGTCCAAGATCAAGGCACTGGCACGGGTGTCTGGTGAGGGCTGCTCTCTGCTTCCTAGGTGGTGCCTTGTTGCCACGTCCTCAGCTGGCAGAAGGAGGAAGGGCAGGAAGGACTTCAGCTAGTTCCCTCCAGCCCTTTGAGAGGTCAGGAATCCATTCATGAGGGCTCTGCTCTCACGTCTTAATCACCTCCCAAAGTGCCTGAATGCCTTGTCTGTTAATACAACCCCAGAGGGATTACATTTCATAGAAATTTTGGAGGGGGCACCTTCAAATCATAGCAAGCCAGAAAAAAAAAAAAAGAAGAAACAGAGAGAGAGAAGATTTTTTTTTTTTTTACACTCAAGTATCTTTATAGATTTACAGAATTCATAGATAGAGCCTGCCTCCTTCAGGCACAGCTGGATCTGGAGGCCCAGATGTATCATCAGGTTTGCATCTCTCCCTTCTGCCACATTCCCATTAGCACCCTGTTAACTCTGGCTTGCTCCCTATCACTAAGCAGCCTCAGTAGAAAGAATGATGTTTTTCCCAGTAATTTAACAGAAATTGTTGGGCTAATTCTCACTGGCTCGGTTTGGGCCACGTGACCATCCCCAAACCAATTCCCAGGTGGCGGGGAGGATGTGGTGCTCTGATTGGCTGGGTCTGGGTCCCATGTGCATCCGTGTAGCCAAGACCTGGGGTCAGATATGGCTGAAACACAGGCCTGAAAAAGGAGGAAGATTGGCTTCCCAAGAGAAGTTGGGTGCTGTTAACAGAAGATGAGGTGCAGATGCTGGTGAGGCAGCAAATGCCCATGGGAACTTACAAAGTAGAAGAAAGGGCTTTATTAAAAGGCAACAATTATCTGTTAGATTGCTTGCTAGTAGAAGGAAGGGGCATATGTGTTGCTTTTACAAATCTTTCTAGAACATTTTTTCAGAATCCTTAGTCCTGCTCCTTAGTTATGGGAGGGCATATTCCATGAGACTTTAAGACAACTGGGATTATTTATTTAGTAAACCCTACAAAGAGAACAAGACACTAATTCTTTTTTTAAAAAAGACATTTGCAAGGTTTTAGAGTTCAGAGAATGATCTTTCCCAAGTGCTCTTCAGTGGACAAAATGAATAAAAATTTATATACATTGCTTATCAATGTATACAAATTATACCCAGAAATTCCATTCATTAAACTGCTCTCAAATGAGAGACATGGGAAGGGAGGTCCTGATGCTCTTGGGCACACAGGCTCTCCTGATGCTTTTAATAAGGGAGGCTTGTTCCAGCCAGTTGTTCTGGCTGTGGTCCAGTGAAGCTTGTTACATTCTATCATCTCCCAAATTCCTCTTCAATTTCCTGTGAACTTTTTCCTTTTTTTCCCCATTCCTTTTATCTTTTTTTGAAATTTTAAAAATTCCATTTTCAGCATGAATCTGCTTCCCGGCTATTTATAAGAGCTGTGTGCCACCAAGAGGTGACTGGTTTTTCAGAAAGAGACAGAAACATTTTGTTTTCTGTGCCCTTCCTGAACTTGAATGTGGAGTGAAATGTGACCAGACCCAAGGTTTCGCTCAGGTGCCACCATGGCTAGAGGATGGCAGTAGCAGTTAGGACACATGGCAAGTAACAACAACAACAACAAACAAAAATAAAAAATAAAGCAAACCAATACAAACAAACAAACTCCTCAAACTGGCTAACATGTTACAGGAATGTATTGGCTCCTGTAATTCAAATGTCTAGAGACTGTAGGGCTTCAGGCACAGTTTGATCAGGCTTCAGCATTGCTTCTCTCCATGAAAGGAGAGATTTTCATCTGTTTTATTCACTAATGTAATTGAGGCACCTGGAACAGTATCTGGAACAATAAATATTTTTTGAATGAACACAATTATCTCAACCTCTGCCTTTCTTTCTCTGTGAGTTGGTTTAGCCTCAGGCAGTACAGAGCAGTGGATGGTGGGATGATGTCCTCCCTCTCTCTCTCTCTCTTTCTCTTTCCTCCTTTGCTTTCTCTCCTCCCCGTAGTGCACCCACTTGCACTATTATCTAGATCTTCACAACTGCCCAAGGCCTCTAGCATTTTACAGAGAAGGAAACTGAGGCCAGGTCTCTGAAAGAATCTGCCTTTAGACAGTCCTTTCATTCTCCTGTGAAAGACCGTGGCAGATACATTTCCACTTTAATCTCTCAGCCCCTACCTTGGTTTACATTCCAAAGAAACAGCTGCCTCCCAGCCAGCTGGACAAGGAGCTGAAATTCATTCACTAGTCCTGCTGGACTCTCTGTTCTCAAATAGGCAACACAATTCTTTCTTATCATAACTGCCGTCAGTTTGTGAAAAGGGAACACGTGGCAGCTTGACCGCTCCACTGGGACAGCCGTGAACCACTGCCACCGCCACTGTGGGGAGAAGCACTGAGGTCACCCCAGGCCCCACTCAGGCTAGGTCTCTGGGGCTGATGGGCTCTTCCGACTACAGCAGCTCTGAATCTAAACTCTCCTCTGTGGAGCATCCCCCAAAATCACACTGTTTTTTTAAAAAAATAACTAAATGTACCCTGATTGGGAGTTAACTGGATTTCCTGTTATTTAAATATTCAAATATTTAAATGTTAGTTAAATATTCAAACATTTAACACCTTTTTGTTCTCTGACTTGAGAATGTCTCATGTCCTTAGGATGAGCCTCCTGGTGGAGGAGAGTGCTCCTGCCTCTCCTGCCTCTCTTTATGGATTGTATATCAAGGAGACACCCGCAAGGACTCTGGTGGCCTGGACATACTTCTGGAAGGCTGACTCTTCCAGACAGATGAAACCAAAGGTGAGAAGGAGGCACGAACAGAATCCAACAAAAATTACACAGTTTGAGCTTCAGTCCAGACCCCAGGATCAAAGGCAGTGTGTAACAGACCCCGCGTAGTAGCCAGAACTTTTTAAACAGGCCTGTGTTGCCAGGCTGAGAATCCACAGAGGCTGGCCAGAGATAACACAAGGAGAAACCAACAGTCTCTCCAGTTTTGGTGTGGAATTTGCAGTAGTAGCCTGGGCCAGGGTCCACAGCATTGCACGCATGCTCCACCAGGTCATTTTAGCACACCGCGTTTTCTAACTCTTCGTGAACTCAAACTAAGAGAAGACATCATTAGCAACCTGATTCCCGAGTTGTTACTTCCTCTCAATCCCCTAAATCCCCCATGCAGGTAAAATGGGGAACTGTGTGATGGATAGCAGAGCGGGTAGGTGAATGTACATCTGTTGAACAACGCTTCTTGATGAATGGATGGAGACCAGTCTGTGTGGAGGGACTCTGGGTGGGGGGAGGGCTTTTCCTTATATAGCATTTTCATGAATGGTCTCAATAAAGATATGGAAGGCAGGCTTATCACATTTGCAGATGAAACAAAGCCAGGATAGAAAGGTGATGCTATAGACGATGGAAAGAAAATGCCAAAGGTCTTAGGCTCCAACCAAGTGTGACACGTAACAGAGATGAATGTCAAGTGTCACGTTTAGATCCATGACACAAAGCTGTGAATTGATCCACATCGCTGGGGAAGGCCTGACTTTAACTTCCTTCCTGGTTTCCAACTCTTGGTGTCTTTTTGTTCTCCCACAAAGCTTCCTTCTTATCCACGGTTCCTTTCCGTGGATCCCTTTTCTCCCTAAAGTGATCCTGGAGCTGTATGGGAATGTTCCACGCTACCCCTGCTGTGTCCTCTTAGGACAATGCCTTCCAGCCCTCTGGGACCCACCTGGGGGACAGAGTGAGAACGGTGGTTCTCGGAGCCACAAATAGGACAAGCAACTCCATGGACAGAGGTCAGGCAAAGGCTTCATGGGTGCCCGGGAGGAGGCTGCGCCACCGAGCAGGAAGTGGCCACCACAGGCTGCAAGTGGCCGGCTGTGGGATGGGCCTTCGGGCTGCTGGAGACCCCGTTCTGCGTGGCTTCCTGCACCCGATGGCCCGTTCCCCAGTCTTGGAATGCTTGGATCATAAGGGCTCTGATCTTTTGTGAGCTCTGCCGTTTTTGTTTGTTTCAAGATCTTTATCACAGTTAAAGAATTTTTTTAGGAGTTTATGTATGGGTAGTTTAAATGTTCTTGAATATGTTTTTTTTTCATTTAAAAAATTTTTAATCTCTCAATCCTAAATACACACACACACACACACACACACACACACACACACGCAGACATATACATATGCAGCCTTCTGTGAATATTGGATATGGAACCAATTACTCTAGGTTGCAGTAATTACTTTTATATAACTAGAGTTGGGGACTTGTGAATCAATTCCATACCCATTAGCAATGTACGCGTGAGCCAAGATTTTTTTTTTCTTTCTTTTTTTAACAGGACTGGACAGTGTTGAATCCTTGGGGGGAAGAAAAACCAACACTTTTTTTAAAGCTGACAGCACATTCCATCCACTCGGCAATGTAGAACTAATGAAGATATAAGTGTAAGAAAACCTATAATTGAATCCAGCACGTAGCAAGCATAGTTGAGCGGCGAGTACACCCAAGCTGAAATCACATGTGCTCCTGTCTAATCCTCTCCGGGCGCCCAGCACACGGAAATATTTCTGGATTGTGTCTCAGGCTGTGATTTCTATCCAAGGCAGAATAGAAACGGCCTTTTCCCTGGGCAGAGGCTTTGGGCTGTCAGGGAACACCTGAGTTGCCTTTGATAAGGCTGCCGTTTGGATGGTGATTTAAAGGGCAAGGCTAGAAAAAAATAACCTTGAGAAAGAGGAGTGTTTTGGACTAGAGCCCTTCTTGCGCACTTTCATTCCGCTTCCCTTGCCAGTGTTTCTCAGTTTCCCCCATGGTGGCTGGAGGTGCGTCTGTCCCCACAACCCAGAATTGGGGCAGTCCCTCAGGGGCTGCTTTTCGATCCCAGCCCTCTGGTGTCCAACATTCAGGGCAAGCCCGATCAACCCAGCCCACTAAGTTCCCTGCATTCGAGGACCCCTTTGATGTGTGGATCCGAGTGGGAGGGAGGCCAGAGTGCAACTGTGTTTTCCTTTCAACATTCCTCAGGAGTGATTCACTGCCAGGTGTCCCCAATACCCCCAGCTGCTCCGTCCCCTGCAGTTGTTCCCTAAGGATGAGGCTTTTTGATGCCCTGTCCTTGGCCCTGCCTGGCTTCCTGTCTGGGGCAGGAGAGAGCAGAATGGCCCCCAGAAACTCTGCTCTGGATGTAGGACTGCTTGCTCTGGAAGCCGTGGTGTGTGCCTCTGGCAGGCTGCTCCGACCAGCAAGCGGCAGCTGGATGCTTTGTGCACTGAACTGAGGCTGCGGTGGTTGAATGCGCATACCTCTGCGTGGCTCCCACAGTACCCACCACTCCCTGTTGTTTCCTGCTCAGTGTAACGTTCTCTTTCGTTATCTGGGTTCTCTGCTGGGCAGTGTTTGAGTTTAGACCCCGACCAGAGAGAGGGAGCAGGTGCTGTGCCATGTGGCCACTGTGGCGGATTTACGCAGGGGCACCCACTCCCCAGCTGCCCCTGCCTCCAGGCAGTTGAGCTGAGGGTGTTTGCTCAGCTGCCCTGGCGCCTAGCCTGTGGGGCCATGGCCTTCTGCTTCTAGGCCATGGAAGGTGGCATGGGCCCAGAGAATTGGGCAGGTGTGCTGCCAGGCCCAGTCCCCAGGGCCTTGGGGGCCTGGATTGGAAGCTGCAGGGAGGTCCCTGGGAGTCCTCTGAGCAGGCGGCCTGCGTTGGGACACCCTGGCCTTTCAGCTGTTGAGTCCTAGTTGGAAGGGGCATTCATTCCAGGGACATTCTTTCTGTCTGGAGCAGAGACTTGGCCTGAACCTTGAACCAAAAACCGGAACAAACTGCACTCGTTTGCTCAACCTCGAACCAAATCCAAATATTGTTTATATCGCTGAGAACCAAACCAGGGTTCTGGGGTTTGGTTTGGTTTGTTTTCCCACCAGAGAACATTTAGGGAACAAGGCTGAGCTGGAACAGGACTAGGAGGGAACCTGAAGAGGCCCTTTGTGTGGATTTTGGACTCAGCGAGCTCTCGGGCAGGGGAACACTGCAAGACACAGTTAGGTCTGCAGAGGTTGCACTAGGTGGACTGTAGGGCTGGAGAAGCTATGGGGCCAACCTCTGTCCTGAGGAGAGGACAGTCACAAGTCCACATCTCTGTAAACAGTGCTGTGTGGTGTGGGATGCCCCGTACATTGCTACCAGGCAGCAGTGATGACTAGGGGATGCCAACGGTGGGTACAGAACTGCATACATGGAGGGAACTTTCATGAAATCATGCACCGATTGATTTTTCTGAATTTATTTCCGGTTTACTCTAGGTCACTCAATAGCCATCTGCTTAGCACCTGGCGCCATACTGAGGCAGATCCCAAAGAAACAGCAAAGGGGTGGCCTCCACTCTCTCCGAGTCCTTGGTACACTTTGGGGGCTGGCGCTACAGTGTCTTGGAGATACACTGTCATGTTCAAATAGTGTAGCTCACAAATTCATGTCCCCTTGGAAGCTCAGAATGTGGCCCTATCTGGAAATAGGGTCTTTGTAGATGTAATTCATTAAGGTTCTCATGACAAAAGCGTCCTGGATTTTGAGTGGGCATGAACTCCAATGACTGGTGTCCTTGTAATAAGAGGAGAGGACACACAGCCACACAGGGAGAAGGAGGCCACATGAAGACACGGGCAGAGGCTGGAGGGAGGCAGCCAGAAGCCAAGGAGGCCAGGGAGGAGTTGCTCCTGGGGTCTTCGGAGGGAGTGCAGACCTGTGACACTGTGAAAGGTGTCCCTTTCCTGTGGGAAAGTAAATATCTGTTGTTTGAAGCCACTCACAGTCACACAAACCAAATAGTGAAGCCCCCGAGATGCCACACTCACACCTCCTTTCTTTGAAAAAGTGAATTCTTCTACATAATTAGCCACATTTTTGTCATGTGACCTTGCCACCCTGGTCACACATGGTTGGACCCAGGATTGGTTGGACATATGGCAATGCCCATGCTGGATTGGGAGATTTCTCATCAGCTTGTCCTTTGAGAAAAAGAGACACATGCACACAGAGGGGCGTCTGGTGGAAGTCAAGATGTGGAGCAGGAGGCAGAAACCTGAAAATAGGTTGATGCAGAGAGCAGCAATAAGCTCTGATGAAGAGAGAGCGAGCGAGAGTGAGAGTGTTAGGGGCAGTCTGCAGAATCGGTGGCCATGTTGCTCACTCAGCAGAAGCACTGTTAGATCCTTCAAGAAGCCTGGGTCCGGCTACTGTGAATGCATTTGCTTCCCAGGCTCCTGCACTTCCTCTGGATTCTCGTAGTCCAGCCCCAAGTCCAGAGAGAACCCGGGCACTCCTCTGTTCCCGGCAAATGAAACAGCCCAGCCAACACCAAACACAGGTGACACCACCGAGAAAAATAGGCGCTCACATTTGGTTGTGTTTCATCCAAGGCCAGCCCGTATATAAACTATTTCCTGGCTGTGTTACCCGTGCAGTTGCTTAACCTCTGTGAGTCTCATCTATCAAATGGAGTTCATGCCATCCTCAGAGGGTTTTGTGAGGATTAAATAAGCCATAGAAAACGAAACACTCACTCCAATGCCTGGCATCAAGCAGGGTCCCCATGGTTTTCTTTGCTTCGAGGGGATGCAGCAATTCAAAGTCTGGATTGAGGTCTGTGTCTGTAGTGTTGAAAACTGACACGTGCTTCCACATGCTTCCAGTTTAACCAGTCTGCAAGTGATATTTTGAAAACTCTTTGGATGGGTTCAGTTCAAGTTTCCATAACGCAATTGAACTTGGGTGGAAATTTAGCAAAGCACTGTGTTCCTTCTCCCCGCCCTGTACTTTTTTTCTTTCTTGTTTATGGCTTTCACTGATGTTCCTACAAGAACTCATCCATACAGCATTAATGAAGACATCAGCAGAGGCCCTGAAAGTTGATTTTTGGAGCCCATTAGCCTGCCAGAACATTCCCTAGCTTATGAAAAAATTTTTTTTACAAGTCTGATAACACTTTGTACATCATTGGACCTCAACAGTATTGCGCAACCAAATCAGCACTGGCCTCACCCTCACTGTTTCCTAACGCTGCGCCATTCTCTAGTGTTCCAGCTCTGGGCCACGCCCCCCGCCTGGGCAGCCAGTCCTTTAAGAGAAAGAGCATAAGATGTTTAAAATGTGGAATCATGTTCATCACGGGCACGCGACTTAGGAAAACAAGGAGAGTTGAGGCAAAACAGATCATATTATCTAGTGCAGACTATCGTGTCTTCCGGAGGTAGAAATGCTTCTTTAGGAGCTCCCCAGTGCGGTTCCCAGGCCCTGTGCCTCCAGTTCCACCCTCTGATTTTCATCCTTGGTCTTCTCCTCTTCCTACCAGGCTGGCTCAGCCGCCAGCCTGCTCTGTGGCTGAGCAGTTCCGTAGCAGGGCTCTGCTGCTTGCATTTCCCAGTGTGCTTTCCCAGTGATGGCTCCCAGTGGAGAGGATAAAGGTGTGGTGGGAAAGGAAAAAAGACCCCCATGTGAATGACCAAAAATAGCAGCTCTAGCTAGGGGAGGGCAAGGAGGCGGGGGGCAAGAAATGGGGATGTATACAGAGGCTGTGAGGGGCCCTGTAATGTTTTATTTCTTTTTTGAGATACGGTCTCACTCCCGTCGCCCAGGCCAGAGTGCAGTGCACCACCACGCCTGGCTAATTGTCTGTATTTTTTTTAGTAGAGATGGGGTTTCACCATGTTACTCTGGCTGGTCTCAAACTCCTGGACTCAAGTGATCCACTTGCCTTGGTCTCCAAAAGTACTGGGGTTACAGGCGTGAACCACCATGCCTAGCCTGTTTTATTTCTTTGTTTTAAAAAAACGTTGGTGGGAAAAATGGCATCATGATAAGACAATAAGTTTGGTTAGAGCTTACAAGATATGTGCTAGTATTCTCCCGACTTGCTTATATGTTTGAAATATCTTATATTTATAAAATTTTTGAATTTTTGTTGTCATTTTTTAGGGACAGTGTCCTGTTGTTGCCCAAGCTAGAGTGCAGTGGCACGATCATGGCTCACTGCAGCCTCAATCTCCTGGGCTCAAGCAATCCTCCTGCCTCAGCCTACCAAGCAGCTGAGACCACAGGCGTGTGCCACTACACCCAGCTGGTTTTTTAATTTTTTGTAGAGACAGGGTCTTGCTATGTTACCCAGGCTGGCCTTGAACTCTTGGCCTCAAGCTTATAATAAAGCTTTATTTTAAAAATACTTGGAAAGAGATGTTGGACTTAAAAAGAATAAAATAAAAAAGAATTTCCTGTGTTGAGAAAGCTTTTAAAAGCAGTCTATACGGAATTTGCCCTACGTGAATGAGAACTGGGGTATTGAAATTCTTCTTGAGTATTTGAATGACTATTTGAGCACATCATAGAGATATAGATTGAAATAGCTTCCCCTGTCACAGAAAGCCACATATTTAATCCATTGACACAATGTAGACCTTTGAAGTATCTGACCCTGTATGAAGGTTTCTTCAAACGATGATTCTGCTTTAGGGCCCTCTTTGTGATGGGATTTTTCATTCTTTCCTCCAAAGCCAGTTTATTTCTCAAGATTGTTCTCTGCTGAATAAAAAGAGAAGTATTTGGGCAATCACTGCCCGTAGCTAGGACTCTTGTTCCTTGGGATCTGTGGCCAAAGCGAGGATTGTTTTCGAGG
Source organism: Pan troglodytes (assembly GCF_028858775.2). NCBI lineage: Eukaryota > Metazoa > Chordata > Mammalia > Primates > Hominidae > Pan > Pan troglodytes. The sequence continues at coordinate 171,158,467 of NC_072402.2, forward strand.
CTCCAGAATGACCGTGTGTCGTGAGAGCAGCTGTTGCGTGCTCAGCTCTTGTATGCTGGGCCTGTGTAAGTGTTCCTGGATCTACATCCTGGTGTCCTCAATGCACTCCTGAGATGTCCATGAGTGCTGGGGGTCAGGCAGGGCAGAGAGTTCATTCACACCCAGAAACTGAGGCAAGCTCTAATTTGCTTCTGAGATGGCTAAGGACTAGGGGAACACTATTTATGGAGGCTTGAACCCCTTCATTATGACCTGGTGCTGTTCGGATTTCTCTTTGTGTGTGCATCCCTGGAGGTATATAATTACCTTTTCCTTGACTAAGAGCTTTCAGAACATGGAGAGGCCACCCACAAGAAGACCTCCTACAACCAGCGGTGACCTCTTTGATTTCTTGGAGGGTTTGTATGGTGATTTTAGCCAGTCCTCCAGGACTTGACCTGGGCAGCAATGAAGGGCCCAAGGTGTGCTGAGTGTGCGGCAGAGGAGAGTCAGAAGCCAGAGAGGGGCTGTCGTGCCCTCTGCTTGTTACATCACTTGAATGAACACCCTTCTCATGGTGATGATAATATCCAATCAAAACATTGCCTAGTAAATGAAAGAACTCCCAGGGAACAAAGCTGGACCAATTTAAGCAACAAAATAAAGTAGTATTGCATTCTAACCTAAAATATAAAATAAATGACCACAAGTCCATTTTGATATAAACACATGATTGATATGTTAATAAATTGAGGAGAAAATAACAAATATCCTATGTGGGAAAATTCCAAGTAATTTATGTAGCTATTTTTGTTGTTGTTGTTGTTTTTAGAGACAAGGTCTCACCCTGTTGCCCAGGCTGGAGTGCAGTGGCACAATCATGGCTCACTGCAACCTCTGCCTCCTCAGGATAAAGGGATCCTCCTGCCTCAGCCTCCTGAGTAGCTGGGACCACAGACGCATGCTACCATGCCCGCCTAATTTTTGTATTTTTTGTAGAGACGGGATTTCATCATATTGTCCAGGCTGGTCTTGAATGCCTAGGCTCAAGCAATCTGCCTGCCTCAGCCTCCCAAAGTGCTGGGATTACAGGTGTGAGCCGCTGGGCCAGGCTATTCTACCTTAAAGGAGGTGCAGAATAACTCATCACTCCTCAAGCGTGGGTTGTGCATAGCACCTTTCTTCCAAAGAGTTCGCCATGCAAAGTGGGGAAAACTGGGCAGTGGGGAGTGGAGAGACCTGACAAACACTACCTCAGCCAGGTGGTCAAGGCCAGCACCAGCAGTCATAAACCATGTGGATAGCATGACCCTGGATATGATGTGCTGAAAATAGTGCTTTACTTCTGTGATCTGCCTTCCACAAACCCATACCCTCGGTAAAATTATGAGAGAAACACCAGACAAATTCTCATAGTAGGGCAGCCTGCAATATACCTGCCCAGTACTCATCAGAACTGCCAAGGTTGCTAAAAACAAGGGAAGTCTGAGAAACTGTCACAGCAAAGAGGAGCTTCAGGAGACATGACAGCTAAATGTGAGGTGGCATCCTGGATGGGTTCCTGGAACACAAAAAGGACATCAGGCTGAAACTAAGGCAACCTGAAGGAACCATTGAATTTAGTTAATAATAATGTTTCAATCTTGGTTTATTAATTATAACAAATGTACCACACATATGAGATACTAGTAATAGAGGAATTGTGTGTGTGGGAGGGGTTGGTGGGGTATAGATGGGAACTCTGTATTCTCTATGCAATTTTTCTGTAAATCTAAAACTGTTCTCAAAAAGTCTATTAATTTTGTAAAAATTAAGGAAAATAGGAAAAAGTACACTGAGATGACAATAGCAGACATTTTTGTTCCATGCATACATAAATAATTAAGATGTCTTATTTATTTCAAGCTTCTTTAATACATAAATTATAAAAGTTGAAAAAAATGTTGCTGCAATGGATCAACTAAAAATATGGTTGTAAAAATACTATAGCATCTGTGGTGGATTTAAGATGGTCACAGATTCTTTGGCTCTCTGTTTCTTCACCCCCTTGAATCTGGGCAGAAGTGATGTGTGCCAGTACAAGGCTTGTCTTTGACAAGACTGGCTGTTTCTGCCTTCTGGAACATGGCAGCCATGTTGTGAGGCAGCCCAAGCAGCCACGTAGAGAAGCTCACGAACTTTCTTCATATACTGACAGCCCAGTTGAACTCCCAGCCCACAGCTAGCACCAACTTGCCAGCCATGTGAGTGAATCATCGTGGAAATGATATCTGCCAGCCCTGGCCAAAATGCCCCAGCTGATGCCACATAAAGCAAAAGTTAGCAGTTGCCACCAAGCCCTGCCTAAATTGCAAAATCGTGAGTAAAAAATGATTGGTGTTGTTTTAAGCCTCCAAGTTTCAGGATGATTGGTTATCCTAATAAAAGATGACCCAAACAGTACTGTACAAACAGAAATATTTGACCCTATGTCTTATCTTGTATTTGAGACTAACAATCCCATCCATTCTTCCATAGGTTGAGATGTTTCCCAAAATGCCTCACAAATATTCTGGGATGTCACCTTTTGCAATGGATCTGCAGGTTCCATCGTGCCCTAGCTTTTTGCCTGAGGGGAGGCTCTGGCCATGGGTCCCTTTTCAGGTCAGCAAGAGTGCCGTGCAGAGCAGGAGCCCCATCCAACGCTCTACAGGTATACCATCCAATACTGTCCAATATTGTAGCCATATGTGACTAATGAGCACTTGAAGTGTGGCTAGACTGAGATGTGCTGGAAGCACACAAACACAACTGATTGTGTGTTTGGATGTACTGGATTAAATAAAATACCTTATCAAAGTTAATTTCACCTTCTCTTTATTTTTTTTTAATGTGGCTACTAAAACTTTTAAAATTACATAGGTGACCCATTATATTTCTAGGGGACAGCACTGCTGTAGAGAAAAGTGTTCCGGGTTGAACGTGTAGTTTGAGAAATGCTGCTTAGTTACCCCTTCCCGGAGAATGACAGGGCACAGGAGCACATTCAAGGCTCTGAGAAGATCTGCAGTAAAGGAACCTGTTTAACCCTGGGGCATGATCAGGATTGCAATGGACAAATAGAAATATTTAATTGGATCTTCTATGACCAGCTCCTGTTTGTCATTCAGCTCCCAGTTCCAATGTGTCTGTTCTCAGTGAGGCCTTTCCTGACTACTCTCTCTAAAATAACCCCCTCCCAACCAGTTACTCCCCATCATGTCATTTTGCTTTATTTTCCTTTATTTTCTTTCATATTTTTTTCTCCTTGGCTGGAATTAATCCTGGGTATCTATCAGGGTTCTCATAGGAAACAAGTGACACTCAAAATAGATGACTTGAGACGTTTAAAAAGGGCTGTTGATAAAGGTGGGGAGGAGTTTAGGGAAACAATAGAGATGCTATAGGATCCTGGCCTCAGCTGGGAGCCGACACTGCCCCGAGCTTGAAGGGGCAGGTGGAGGGGACAGTTATCAGTACCCAGAGAGGGAGGCTGGGTGGAGGGAGGGCCAGGTGGAAGCCGGGGCCTCCGTAAGGGGACACGGTCAGCCTGTGGCCACCCCACAGGGAGGGAGCTGGGGGAATGAATATACTAATCTCCTCCATCCCCAGCTCTGGACTCCTGCCAATCCTCCCTTGGCCAAATCCTCCAGAAGTCAGAGGGCGAGGGAACATATGAACTATCTATCCTGGTCTACTGTCAATCTCCTTCCACTGAAATATCAGATCCACAAGGCTAGTGTTGTCATGGATTTGCTCACTGCTGTAGGTGCCTAGTGAATATTTGCTGGAAATGGAATACATGGGTGAGTACATAAATAGTTGCTTATGTTCGAAAGCCAAAGGCCTCAGGACACTGAGGTCCTAAGTGACACTTGTCCTAAGTGACAGAGCTAATCTGTCCCCCTTTTATTTTTTAGTAAATCTTTTATGATAGTAGAGCCTAAATATACAAAAGCATACAAACTATAAGGATATGCTTCAGTGAATTTTCACAAACTGAGTTCACCCATGTACCTAGTACGCAGATCAAAGGCGAGACCGTTGCAGTGTCTGAGGCCTCATGTCCCCTACCCAGGCATCACCCTCCCCACTATTCTCTCGGATTTACCACCAAAAATTGGTTCTGTCTGGTTTTGAACTTTAATAGAATCATACAATATGTGTACTTTTGTGTTTAACTTCTTTTGCTCAACCTTAGTTTGTGAAATTCATCCGGGATGTTGTGTGAGGTTATAAGTTATACGTTCTCATTGCTGTATATTATTCAAATATTTGAATATAACACAATTTATTTTTCCATTCTATTTTTGATGGGTATCATTAAATTTATTTCTAGATGTGTTCTTCCATTGATTTAAGTCTTTATTAATTTTTCTCATTAATGTTTGTATGTGTAGAGGTCCTACACATTACTTGTTAGATTTATTCCTATATGTTTTCAATGCAAATATAACATTATGCCAATAGTTCTTAGCTATTATGAATAGTGCTGTTAGGAATATTTTTGTATATGGCTTTTGAGGATATATGTGTGTGTGTCTGTGTGTGTATATGATATACGTATATCATATACACACATATGTATATATATCATATCTGTAGGTATCTCATATATGTATATGTGTATATATATGTATATATATCATATACACACACAGACACAGACACATATCTTGGAGTGGAATTTCTGTGTCATAGAGTATATGTGTATGTATATATTCAACTTTAGTTGATATCACTAATTTTCCAAAGTGGTTGTCTGGTGATATACCTACTTCAGTGAATAGTATTATGGAGATTTTAAAAATTACAGCCATTTTGATGAGTGAGCATTGGAGTTGATATTTTCACTGTGGTTTTAATTTGCATTCTCTGATGGCTAATGAGGTTGAGCACCTTTTTATATTGGCTATTAAGATATCTTCTTTTGAGAAGTGCTTATTCACGTCTTTTGTTCATTTTTCTGTTGGGTCATTTTCATTTTTCTTATATATTGCATATGTGTGTATTAGCTGAAGGACTCAAATACAGAATATATAAAATTTCCTGCAAGACAATAATATATATTGACATATATATGACACATATATCTCTTCTTACTTTGATTTGTCTTTTCAGTCTCTGAATGCTGTTTATATAAATGTGAGTTTTTAATTTTAATAGTTCCAGTTTATCAATTATTTCTTAAATGGTTAATGCTTGTGTGTGTGTGTGTGTGTGTGTGTGTGTGTGCAGGTGTCTAAGAAATCTTCGGTTGTAAAGATCTTCTCCTATATTTTCTTCTAGAAGGTTTATAATTATACTTTTTGCAGTTAGATCTGCATCTGGAATTGTGTGGTGTGAATCAGGGGTCAAAATTTGTTTTTTCCATATGGATATCTAATTGACTCAATATGATTATTAAGTCAGACTGTTGTTCTCTCCCTCCTCCACTGTACTTCAGTGGCACCTTTGTCATAAATCAGGTGACTGCATAGTATGGGTCAGTATTGTATTTCATGGATCTATTTTTATATCCTTTAGCTATTAACATACCGCGTTTGCAATAGGTCTTGTTATTTGATAGTTGAAGACTCCCAGCTTTGTTCTTTCTCTTCAGAATTGCTTTGGCATTTATGTCCTATTTCAGTATGAATTTAATAGTTGACTCATTAAGTTCCACAAAAAAAACCTTTCAGGATGTTGGTTTGAATTGCATTGAATCTATATTTAACTTTGAGTTAAATTGATATCTTTACAGTATTGAGTCTTCTAATCCATGAATATGGTATGTTCCTTGATTTATTTAGATCTCCATTTATTTCACTAATGTTTAATGTTTTATTCTAATATAAACAATATTCTTTTAAAGTTTGTCAGTTTTTTGCATTTATATGGAAATACGATTGAGTTTTACATACAAATGACCTTCTTATTCAATGACCTTCCAAAATTCACTTATTAATGATAATGGTTTTTCTTTAGGTCCTTTTGTATTTACTGTGAACAAAGTAATTTTTTTTGCAAATAATGATTTTTCCCCAAATTTTATATCTTTTTATCCCCTCTTTCCTTTTATTTTTGCACTGGCTAGAAACTGTGGTTCAATATTTAATAGAAGTGGTGAAAACAGGCATTCTTGCTCATTCTCATTCTCAGGCAGAAAGCTTTCAACATTTGCCGTTAAGTATAATACTTTCTGTAGGGCTTTTTTTTTTCTTAAACACTCTTTATGGGATTAAAGAGGTTCCCTTTTGTTCCTGTCTGCAGAGGGGATTTCAAGTTTTTTAAAATCATAAACGTGTGTTGAATTTTATCAAAAGCTATTTCTGTGTCTACTGAGATGATCAGATGATTTTCTTTTTATTCTGTTAATGTAAATTATAGTAATTTTAAAATATGAAGCCAACCTTTCATTCTGGGAACAAATGCAACTTTCTCATTCTTCATTATTATTTTTATATTTTACTAAATCCAATTTGCTAGTTTGGTATTTTTGCATCTCTGTTCATAGGACTGATTGGCCCATAATTTTGCTTTATGTCAAGGTCAGTTTTTGATATCAAGATTACAATGGCCTAATTAAACAAAATAGAAAATATTTTTTCTAGTCTATGCAAATGTTTATATAAGTTTGGTGTGATTTCTTCCATAAATATTTGGAGAAATTCATTTGTAATTTATTTGGAGGAAAGCCATCTATGTCTAGAGATTTCTTTGTTATCTTCAGCTTTAATATCTCTAATAGAAATAGGACTATTTCAGATTTTCTATTTCTTCTTACATCAGCTTTTGTTAATTTTGTTTTTCTAAGGATTTTCCATTTTATCTAAAATTTTTAATTTATTAACATTCAATTGTTAATAGTAAGTTGTAACTATATTTTTAACATGTGCAGGATATGGAATGATGTTTTCTTTTTCATCAAAACTGGTAATTTTTGTCTCCTCTATTACTTTGCTATTACTTTGTTATAAGACTTCCCAGAAAGCTAACATTTATTTTACTTTTATGAGTGCCAACTTTTGGACATATTGATTTTCTATCTTGAATGTCTGTTTTGTATTTTATTAATTTGTGCTACTAGTTTTTTTTTCTTTTTTCTGGTTTCCTTAGACATAATTTTCTATTCTTTTCTTTTTTTTGACATAGATAACTAGCTTACTGATTTACATATTTTTTCTTTTAAATTTATGTATTTAAGGCTATAATTTCTCTCTAAGCAGAGGTTTAACCACATCCTCCATATTTTGATATGTCATATTTTCATTATCATTTAGTTAATGATATTTTCCAGTTTCCACTGAAATTTTTTCTTTGACCCATTTAAAAATATATTGCTTAATTTCCAAGTATTTGAAGAATTCCTACTTATTTTGTTATTGATTTCCAACTTAATTCTTCCATGGTCAGAGAACATATTTTGTATGATTTCAATCCTTTGAAGTTTGTTGAAACTTCGTTTATGGCCAGCATAAACGTTCCATGTACACTTGAAAAAACAGTATACTTTTTTGGGCACAGTGTTCTGTACATGTCAATATATCAAATTTGTTAATTGTGTTGTTTAGATCTTACATATTCTTACTGATTTTTTTCTTTCTTGTTATATATTTTATTGAGAAAAGTTTGTTAAAGTCTCTCATTATTATGAGTGTGGATTTGCCTAGACTTTCTTATAATTCTGTCAACTTTTGTTTTTTATATTTTGAAGTTGTGTTTTTTACATACATATAAATTGAGAATTTCTTGGGGGATTAACGCTTTTATTGTTATGAAACTTGAAACTTTTGATCTTAATCAGGCTTTTTGCCTTAAGTCTATTTTGCTACCAGTATACCTATACCAGCTTTCTTTTGGATATTGTTTGCATGGTAAATCTTATATCATCTCTTAATTTTTAATTACTTTATATCCTTATATTTGAGGTGTATCTCTAGTAAACAGCATATAGTTAGATTTTGTTTTTTAATCTAGTTTGATAATTATAGATGTTTAATTGAACTATTTAATCGATTTACATTTAATGCGATTACTGATATATTTGGGTGTGTATCTACCATCATGCTATTTGGCCAAACTACTGCATCATAAATGGAAATGAGTCAGTCCCTCCTTCCGGTCCCACTTTCTTCACTCTCCTCTATCTCGTTCCTTTTCCTGCCTCATTGGCTTCTTCTTACCTTAGTTTGTTTTTTTTTCTTTTTTGCTGTGCCTCTCTCTTTTCCTGGACTTCTAAATATTGAAGTTTCCTCTCAGTCCTCACAATTATTTCTTCTTCACTCACTCTTTAAGTGATCTCACCCCTTCTTAAGGATTTAAATAGGCTGCCAACTCCCAAGGTGATGGCTCCACCCTGGACCTCTTCCCAGAATTTCAGATACATATAGCCACCACCATACAGCGCCATTTTGGGAAGCCTACGTCCACAGGCATCTCAAACTAATGTTTCAAAAACAGAGGTCTTAGCATAGTGAGAGCTTCTGTGTTCTTCCTGAAGTCTTCCCCATCTCAAGAAGGAGCAACTCCGTTTTCCCACTCATCAGGCCAAAACTTTAAGGTCATTTTTGATTACTCTTTTTTACTCTTACAGCCACATCCAATCCATCAGGAAGACTTGTTTATGCTATCTTCAGAATATATTCGTAATATGACCACTTTCCACCACTTCCTTTGCTGTCGGCTTGAGCCTAGCCACTGCCATCTCTCACCTGCTGTATTGCAGTGGCTTCCTAACTGGCATCTTTGCCTCCAGTCTAGCTTCCGTGCAGCCTTTTTTCCACACAGCTGCTGAAATGATCTTTAAAGGACATATGGCACAACGCATCACTTCTATGCTCAACACAGAAATGGCTTTCTATCTCAATCAAAGTAGAGGCTGAAGTCTCTACCATGGCCTGTGGAGCCCTGATTGATCTAGCTTTGTGCTACCTTTCTGATCTTAGCATCTGCCCATCCCCCATTCACCCTGCTTAAGCCAACTGCGCTCCTTGCGATTCCTCATAAACACCAAGCATACTGTCACCTCAGGGCCCTTGACCATGCCGTGCCTCCTCCTCCTTCATATCTTTGCATGACACACTCACTCACTTCCTTCAGGTGTCTGTTCTAATGTCCCCGTCTGAACCATCTTATATAAAATATCAAAGCTCCTTTCCTCCGTGGCCCTCGTCTGTTTTGCTCTGTGTGATTTTCCCCCATAACCCTATCAACCCCTGGTGTATTATATGCTCATTGATTGATTTATTTACACTGTTGCCCTTCAGCATAAGCTCTGAGTCACATAAACTTTGTTTTATTCACTGATGTATCTCCAGAACCTAGGTCAATATCTGGCATATAATTAGCCACCAATAAATATCTATTAAATAAACAAAAGGCATTTTTACAGCAATCCTGTGATATTGACAGGGAAGGTGCTGTTTTCTGCTTCCTGAAGAGGAAGCCGAAACTCAGAGCCTTGAGTGATTTATAGAAACCAAACATCTGTTAAGTGGCTTAGCTGGAAGTCAAACAAATCTTTTCAGCTCAGTTACGGGCTCATTTCACAGCTACACATTTCTCAGCCATGGTGGATTCCACATTGATAGCCAATGATGACAAAAATTGTAAAGTGAGGATCAGGCAGACTCTGACATTTCTTTTGTTCCAGTTTCCACATAGATCAGCAATCCCTAAAAAGAAAAAAAAATTAAAGACCTTTCAATGTATGTGGTTTCTTCAGAGTTTGCTATGGTTAAAAAAACAAGTGGGATCTGAGTGAATGAGTTAGGAAGAGCTGAGCTTTGTGGTCAGGGATGCCCTCCCAGGGTTCTGGGAGGTGTCATCATATATAACAAATCATCAGGGAATATTTTTTTACCCCAATATCAAATATGACCTTTTTAAGATTCTGAGATAAAAGAAAAATTTATACATTCATTTAGAAAATATTTATTGGGTTACTTGCGACGTATCAGGAATACTGTGCTAAGCACTGGGAATAGAGTGCTGAGCAAAACAGACAGGGCCTTGCCCTCCTCTAGTGGAGAAAAAGAAAGTCTAAGTGAGTTATCACTGGATGAATGAATTTCAAAAGAACATGGCATTTGCTGTGGAAAGCACATTCAATAATTTCTCAGATTACTTCCTTGTTAAGATAAAGGACTTCTATTTAGAGGCCAGAATTAGGAAACCATATGATATGTCAGGTTGGAGACATAGCTAGATATACACATGCGAAGTCACAGAAAAAGAGGATTAGAAAAGGATATCAGGGCTGGGCGCGGTGGCTCATGCCTGTAATCCTAGCACTTTGGGAGGCTGAGGTGGGTGGATCACCTGAAGTCAAGAGTTTGAGACCAGCCTGGCCAACATGGTGAACCCCCATCTCTACTAAAAATACAAAAATTAGCCGGGCGTGGTGGCATGCACCTGTAATCCCAGCTACTCAGGAAGCTGAGGCAGGAGAATTGCTTGAACCCAGGAGGCAGAAGTTGCAGTGAGCCGAGATCATTTCACTGCACTCCAGCCTGAGCAACAGAGTGAGACTCTGTCTAAAAAAAAAAAAAAAAAGAAAAGGAAAAGAAAAGTATATCAGTGAGAGACATGCACAGTAACTGGTATTTGGCAGGTCTAGTTAAAAAAATCCAGGTGAACTATCATCTTCTAGCTATCTAGAAAAATCCATTCTTCTTTCCTTGTGCTTGGGATATAAACTACATTTCTTAGCTTTCTTTGCAGTAAGATATGGTCATGTGCATGAGTTCTAACCAATAGAATGTGAGGGGAGGTGATGAGTGCAACTTCAGGTCTGGACCTTAAAACCTCTTGTGAGAACTTTTTAATATGGCAGAACTGCCACTAGCCTGGCTCCCAGAATGACTGTGTGGAGTAGAGTTGTTGCTGACCTGAATCCCTGCTACCCAGAAAGGATTACATTTAGAAATTTGGAAGTTTTGAAATTCTTTTTAAAAATTCCATAGACTTTTTGGAGTCTATGAAAGAGACTCTTGGTATGCATTAAATACTATGAGCTCCTCTACATTTCCCAGCCTCCCTTGCAGTTAAGCTGGCCAGGTGACTCAGTTCGGGCAAATAGGTCATGGGAAAAAAGACAGATGATATTTCAAAGCCTATGCCATAAAAGTCTCCTATGTAAAGCCATTTATTCTCTAGCCAGTTGGTACCAGGGCAATTCTGAAGCCACAAGATGGCAGAGACACAATGTGAAGGGAGTCTGTGTCCTTGGATTAGTGCTTGGAGAAGAGCCACTTAGGAATACAACATCAGGCTTTTCATAAAGATAAATCAGTTTTTATTAGTTTTAGCTTCTGATATTTAAGGTTATTTCTAATGCAGTTAGCCCACCGTGACTAATACAAGGTCTATTTACTGCTGCATTTTAGCCTACTTTAACTAATGCACCGAGTGTTCAAATAGACCCAACACCAAAATTTGAGAGCATTAGCTCTGACACTGCACTGAACAGGTATCAGCCATTTTACAAGAACCAAGAGAGAAGAGGTGAGGCCTGTTTTGTTCTACAGTGTCCCCAGTGCCTAGCATGGCACCTAGCACTGTAGTAGGTGCTCAAATGTGTATATTGAAATGATCATGACCAAATGTCCATTTTTCCTTTTTGACATAGAAAACCCCAAATCCAATTCTAAGTTTCACAATCTTAATTAGAATAATTATAACATGTGACTTTTAAAGAAAGATGTAAAATCTTTGGAGTCAGATAATCCTTACTCTGTTTGCCACCTTAAAAGCATGTCATCTTCTGGACCTGAAGTCTGATTTGCCAAACAGAGGTGCTGCTTCCTGTGTTTCAGAGGCACGGTAAGGACTGCATGAGGTGATTAAGGTCCTGTAAAGAATCTAGCTCTGTCTCTGCCACCAAGATGGTTTTGATTAAATGTTTGTTTACTCATGGTACTGACAAAATGTATCATTAAATGCCTTGAGTAGACCCAGGATGACTAATGAAGGGCTTACATGATAGATCCTATGAAGAAAGACCAAAAAGTTACTCAAGACATTCCACTAGCTTAGAGGAGGCTCATTCCACAGCAGCACATGAAAAGCAACACATAAACAAACAACACTTGTTTTTAAGCATGTGAAAGGGTCCACCATTTATTTTACAAGAGGATAATGAGGGACAACCTGGAGCTGTGAAAAGAGATGGTTTTGGAGGCAAACCTAGGTTTGAATCTTGTTCATTTAATACTCAACCAGTCTTTATTAAGGGCTTCCTCTGTGCCAGCAACTGTTCTAGGCACCCAGGATCCAGGCTTGAAAAAGACAAAGGCTCTGCTCTCCTGCTGCTTTCATTTTAGTGCAGGGGATCAACAATAAACAGCTAAACAAAGAAATAAATATGATCACATCTGTGCTATGAAGAAAAGTAACTAGCTTATTAACTGAGAATTTGTCCAAGTTATGTTTACCGCCATGAGCCTCATTTTTCCTCTGTAAAATAGGAAACAAGTCTCTGTTTTCCTTGTTGTAGATTAAAATGTTATATGTAGAGCACCTTACAGTTAATGAAGAGTCTCTTGCCAGGCGCAGTGGCTCACGCCTGTAATCCCAGCACTTTGGGAGGCTGAGGCGGGTGGATCATGAGGTCAGGAGATCGAGACCATCCTGGTTAACACCACGAAACCCTGTCTCTACTAAAAGTACAAAAAAATTAGCTGGGCGTGGTGACAGGCACTTGTAGTCCCAGCTATTCGGAAGGCTGAGGCAGGAGAATAGCGTGAACCCGGGAGGCAGAGCTTGCAGTGAACCGAGATTGCACCACCACACTCCAGCCTGGGCGACAGAGCGAGACTCCGTCTCAAAAAAAAAAAAAAAAAAGAGTCTCTTGTAGTTACTGTTGTTACAGTTATTGTGCAGCTCGAGATAAGTGGCAGCGTTAGACTGGAAGCTGAACCCCTGACTCTGATTGCCTGCATTGTCCCATATTATCAAAGACTGATTAGAGAGTTACTTGTGAAGATGGTAGCAGGAAAGTCTTTCTTGGGCAATGCATCTGTTGTGAATATTTCAGTAATAATTTATAGAAAACTTAAACTGACTAGAACAATAAAAGGACCTTATTGGTTCATATTACTGCTCAGTCCAGAGGTAGGGCTTACTTCAGATATAGGTTGATCTAGCATCCGAAACCAACAATCTCCTTTTCTTTCTCTCTTTCTCCCTTCCTTTCTTTCTTTCTCTCTCTGTCTTTCTTTCTTTCTTTCTTTCTCTTTCCCTTTCTTTCTTTCTCTCTCTCTCTGTCTTTCTTTCTTTTTCTTTCTTTCTTTCTTTCTTTTCTTTCTTTCTGTAACTCTCTTCATCCCTCAGTGTAGTAGTCGGTTTTGTGTTGCTGTCATGTAATACCGGAGGCTGGGAAATTTATAAAGAAAAGGGGCTTATTTGGGGTTCTGTAGGCTGTACAAGAAGCGTGGCGCCAGCATCTGCTTCTGGTGATGGCCTCAGACTGCTTGCAAGGAATTTGCCCAAAAAAACAGGACTATCTCCTAATTTCTTCATATTGAGTACATGCTAAAATTATAATATTTTGGAATATTGAGTTAAACAAAAATATAAAATTATTTTTGCTTGTTTCTTTATACCTTCTAATTTAACCAATATAAAGCTTAAAATTAAATATGGAGCTTGCATTATATTTCTGCTGGGCGTGCTGCTTGAGGCAGAATGATTCTGGGATTGGTGAGGTGGGGGAGATATGAAGCGTCCTTGTGACAAGGAAAGTACCTTTGCTCTAGGTTCCTGCCCCCTTGTATTAGTCCAAGACTCACACTCCATTTTATCTTATTTTAATATACAGTAAAATTCACTTTTTTGGTGTTTTATTAGTTTTGACAAGTGCATAGAGATGTGTAACCATCACCACCGCCATCAAAATACAGAACTATCCCGTCATCCACAAATAACTACCTTTGTATTAACCCTCCCCACTGCCAGCAGCCACTAATCTGTTTTGCATCTCTATAGCTTTGCCTTCTCAAGAATGTCATATAAGTGGAATCACACTGTGTGTAACCTTCGAGTCTGGCTTCTTTCACTTAGCATAATGCATGGTAGATTCATCCATGTTGTGTGTGGCAGTAGTCCATTGTTTTGTTGTTATACCATTGAGTAGTATTCCATTATTGGATGTACCATAGTTTGTTTATTTGCCAGCTGAAACACATTTGAGTCAAGGTTTCCCAGAGAAAGAGAACCAATAGGGAGAGAGAGAGAGAGAGAAATGTGGAACCACCACTATCACTCTCTCTGTAGAGAGAGAGTGTCTGACTTTGAAGAGCAAAAGTTTTTAAATGTGAGGAAGTCCAATGTATTAGTTTTTTCTGCATGGATTGTGCTTTTGGTGTCAAATTTAAGGACTCTGCCCAATATAAGATCCCAAAGATTTTTTCCTAGAATATCTTCTTGAAGTTTTATTGTTTTAGGTTTTGCATTTAGGTCTATGATTTATTTTAACTTTTGAACAGGTGTGAGGTAGGAGTCAAATTTCTTATTTTCTTTTTTTGACACGTGAATGTTCAATTGTTTTAGTAACATTTGTTTAAAAAGATGATCTTTTCTTTAATAAATTCCCTTTGCATCTTTGTTACAAATCAATTGGCCGTATTTGCATAGGTCTATTTCCGGACTCTCTATTCGGTTCTACTGGTCTTTGGGTCTCTCATGTATACATAGCTCTGTCATGTATTTCAGCAACTGCTGTGCTGTGTCTATACCCAAATTAGGATGTAACTCTTCCCAACTTACAGGATAGAGCTGGCATTATTTTAAGAAGTTTGTAATTCCATACGTGCACAGATTATTTCTAAATAACCCACGTCAACACTTAAGGGTAGCATTTTTCTATTTCTCAACCCACAGAATCAGTTGGGAAAGACATGTGGCTGTTTTCCTATAATGACTTGATCTCTTTTAAATATGTTCCTATTCTATTTTATTAGGATTAGAAACAATCTTAGTCATTTTGGGGTCTCCCTCTGGCTCTCCCAGGGTCGCATCTCATTCTGAGGAGCTGAGGTTGTGCCCTGGCGTCAAGAGGAGACCAGCCCTCGGTGCTCCTGTACCATGCAGCAGCCTCAGAGACAAGGTCATCCCTACCCGCTCCTTGGCTGTCAGTTCATGCAGTCATCATGCAGTCTCTTGGTTTATCCCACACAGCCTGTTCCCACATGCCAGCAATGTGGAATATTTCCATGCCCCTCTTGGGGACCTAGGAGTTAGATAACACTCCTTTGTCCCTCTGGGCTGTGAGAAACTGCATGATATGATCTTGAACTCCTCTACCTAGATCTACACACTCAGATACCTCTTCAGCTCCAGCTCCATGCTGGCAAGGGCTGCCTTAGGGTCCTGCCAGCTGCTGGGCTCTTCACTAGGGAAGGGGGCACAGGTACCCTGAGCTCTCAGATCATGAAACCCATTCGTCAAACAGTTTTCTCAGCCTTGTTTCTGGACTCACCTTGGGTGGTGGGCAGGGTGGAGAGCCTCTTCTTTCACACCTAGCTTCATCCAATGTCTCTTTCTGAGTCCTTAACCCCAATCCAGGCATGCTGCCTTGTTCTATAATTGGAAACCTTGCTGTGCTGGGCTTTTCCATCATTATGCAATTTCTGAATTTGTGTTCTGAGTCCTTTCTGTGGCCCTTTTACTGGAAGGGTCTGAATCTCCTTTGAAACTCATAAACTAAGAATTAATTTCTTCATTGCTGGTCAACACTACCTGGCTGGAGAGAATGCTTGTAGTCTTAGTGCCTAGACAGAGAGAAGGATCAATGTGAGAGAAAAGACTAGAAAAAAATAGATGTACTCTCATCTTACAAATATATGTTATGCTTTGAGATTAAGAAAATACATATTTATCTATAAGTGCTATTAAAGTCCTATAAGCTTATTGTTATTATGTATTTCTCAAATAATGCAAAGTAACATAATAATAATCATCCTGAGTGAAGTCTTCAAATGTTTTGGCATTAAAAAGGGATACACCTAGTCAAAGAGTTGACAATTATTACCATAACATATGTCAAAATCAAATAATTGTGGATGAGGGTGTTTTGCATACATGTGTATATGTGTTAGTTGTGCAGAGTTTACATCCCTTTTGCTTGTGTGGGTACTTGTATAAAGTTACATTTCAAGAGCTAAAATGCTTTTGATGATTCAAGAAAAAATGTATTAGAATAAAAAACCAACTTGCATATTTGAACAGTTTTGTTGAAGTATAATCAGTGCATAATAAACTATGTATATATGAAATGTATACTTTGATAAGCTTTGGCACATGTATACACCTGTGAAACTATCACCATGATCAAGATAATGAACATGCATGCTTCTACTAAAAATTTCCTTATGCCCTTTGGAATTCCACCCTCACACCCCTCCCGACCTCTCCACACCTTCCTCTCCCCCATCACCAGGGAACTACTCATCTGCTTTCTGTCACCATACATTAGTTTGCACTTTCTAGAGTTTTATATGAATGAAATAGTACAGTATATACCCTATTTTTGTAGTTTTTTTCACTCAGCATAACTTTTTTGAGCATCATAATATGAAGCCAGATTTACCCTGATACAAAACCAGAGACATTACAATAAAGAAAACTAGAGACTAATAGCTCTCATGAATATAGATAAAATAATGCTCAATGAAATATTAACAAATTGAATCCAATATTATATATAAATAAAATAAATGTAACTCACCATAATAAAAAAGTAAATCTACATATGAAGCACCTTAAAGTTTTCTTCATATTTCTTGTGCTTGGGGTTTGTTGTGTTTCTTAGATTTGTGAGTTTCAGTTTTAATCAAATTTGGAAAATTTTTAACAATTATTTTCTCATATTGTTTTCTGTCCTCATCCTCCTCTATTAGAATTCAAATGACACATAGGCTACTTTAAGTTGTTCAAGTAGAAAATCCTCTCTGATTTTTAAAAATATTTTTACTTCTGTGTTTCATTTTGCATAATTTCTATTGTTGTATCTTCAAGTTCACTAACTTTCTTTTTTGCAGTGTCTAAACTGCCATTAATTCTATTCAGTATATTTTTTATTTCAGACGTTGTAGTTTTCATCTCTTGATGTTTGTGTCTTTTTTATGTTTTCCGTGTCTCTACTTAACATATTTAATGTTACTTATAGTTTTTGAATACACGGAACACAATTATAATAACCATTGACATGTTCTTTTTTTTTTTTGAGATGGAGTCTCACTCTGTTGCCCAGGCTGGAGTTCAGTGGTGCAATCTCGGCTCACTGCAAGCTCTGCTTCCCGGGTTCATGCCATTCTCCTGCCTCAGCCTCCTGAGTAGCTGGGACTACAGGTGCCTGCCACCATGCCTGGCTAATTTTTGTATTTTTAGTAGAGATGGGGTTTCACCTTGTTAGCCAGGATGGTCTCGATCTCCTGACCTCATGATCCACCCGCCTCAGCCTGCCAAAGTGCTGGGATTACAGCTGTGAGCCACCATGTCCGGTGACATGTTCTTATCTAATATTTCTAGCATCTGTGTCATTTCTGAGTCAATTTAAATTGATTTTTCTACTCCTTAAGTGCCATGTTTTTCTGCTCCTTTCCATGCCTGATAATTTGTGATCAGATATCAGACATGAATTTTACCACCTTGGTTGATAGATATTTTTATATTCTATACGTATTTTTGAACTTTACTTTGAGATGAAGTTATCTGGACACAGTTTGATCCTTTAAGGTCTTGCTTTAATTTTTTTTTAGGTTAGACTAGAGAAGCATTTTGTCTAGGACTAATACTTCACCACTTAGGTAAAACCCTTCCTAGTGCTGTAACCAATGCCCCATGAAATATGAGATTTTCCAGTGTGTCTAATTATAGTAGGCGTTGTTCCCACTAATTTTTTGAATGGTTCTTTCCCCAGACTTGTGTAGTTTCTTCACACACATACCCTGATTAATATTCTGCTAAATACTTAAAGAGACCTTCTACAGATCCCTGGAGTTTTCTCTGGGCAGTTTTCTCCTGTGTTGTATTGTGCCCTGCAAACTCTAGCTGCCTTCATCTCCATAGGCTCTTGGCTTTATCTCCTCAACTCAGGGAGTCCTCTAGGCTCTGCCTTGTTCTCCCCACAACTATGTCATATCCTGGAAATGCTCTCGAGGCAATAGGGTGAGGAAATATAGGGCTAGACCCCTGTGTTTTCAGTCTTGCAGGGGTCACTGTCATTTATTGCGCGGTGTCTTCTATGATTTAAATGTTTGTGCTCCTCCAAAATTCATGTTGAAACTTAATCCCCAGTGCAATAGTATTAAGCGGTGGAGTTTTTAGGAGATGATTAGGTCATAAGAACTCTTATGAATGGATGAATTCCCTTATAAAAGGGCTTGAGGAAGTCTTTTGGGTCCTTTTTGCCCTCTTCCATGTGAGAACGCAGTAAGAGGCACCATCTATGAAGCAGAGAGTGAGCCTTCAGCAGACACCAGATCTGCTGGCACCTTGATATTGGACTTCCCAGCCTCCAGAACTGTGAGAAATAAATTTCTAATATTCATAAGTTACCCAGTCTAAGGCATTTTATTATAGTAGCAGAAAAAGACTGAGACAGTGTGCAATGTCTTAAAAGCCATTGTTTCATATATTTTGTCCAGTTTTGTAGTTGTTCCAGGCAGGAAGGTTAATCTGGTCCCCTTCCCCACCTCATGGCCAGAAGTAAAAGTCTACTCATGCATATTTTATTCTTTGGATTCCTATTCTATCTGGATTACTGTTCAACTCTTGGGTTATGTTGAGTTGTAAAGCCCCTGATGGTCAGAGTGAGTTCACAATGTTCACAAATACTTCAAAAGTGAGAAAAGAGGACACATCAGGCCTTTTACTTTAACTACTTGTTTTAATCATTTTAGCATTTTAAAAGCATTTCCAAAGTACAATGATTGCATGGGGCCCTGAGGGAGATATAGTTCCAGGCCAATGAATGTTCTAATGAAGTTTTATCCTGAGAAGGAGACAGATTTCTGATCTTAGAACTTACTTTAATAATACAAACTAAACTAGTTTTAAAAGTTTTTAAATGACATAAGGACTACAGAACCATTGTAAAAACCTTGAAATAAGTGGAAGTTAATAAAATTAAAAGTGAAAACTTTTTCTCTGACGCCTGCTAAATCTTACTGCCCAAACAAAAGTCATTATGATAAAATCCTTGAAATATTTTTCTATCATTACTGAATTGTGGAAGTGAGAATTTACAGGTGTATTCTGTTTTTAAAGACCATTGGCTCTTCAATAAACTTGGTGTGTAAGAGAGAAATCATCCCCTGTCCCCCTCACTACTCTGCTGTCTGCTCCATTGCATGAAACTTCTATCCTAATCAGTGAGTACTCAGGCACCAGGTTCTTCAGCCTAGGATGGGGGGACCTCCAGAATGTCCATTTCTCATCTTAAGCACTGCACAATGGTGGTAGTGGAGACAATCTTGTATACAGAATACTAGATTGATTCAGTGGCATTGCATGCTTCAGTTTACCTCATCTTCTTTGCAGATAGGCTTGGAGCTAACTAGAAAAAGCTTGAAAAGTTCTTTGGATGTGGAAACTGTTTCAGAAGACCTGGAGTCTTTCTCATCATGGTAGTCTGCAGACCCAATCAATCTATGAGAAACCCAGCAGTTCCACCTCACTGCTGCACACTGATTCCATTACCCAGGGCTGCTGGAGGTCTTAATTCATCAAGGCCTGTCTGCTCTCACTGAGTGCGCTGCTTTACCCACGATGTTATCACAGACAACCAGGACTATATTAAACTTGTCAAAGTGAGAGTCTTTTAGAGGGATGGGACATCCTGAACTTTTTTTTCAAATGGAGACATTTTCCTGTTTCTTGAGTGTGTTAAGAGGGACAGGGGTCCCCCACCTTTAGTTTTTGGCCATAAC
Source organism: Pan troglodytes (assembly GCF_028858775.2). Taxonomy (NCBI): domain Eukaryota; kingdom Metazoa; phylum Chordata; class Mammalia; order Primates; family Hominidae; genus Pan; species Pan troglodytes. The sequence goes on from NC_072402.2 coordinate 171,178,377, forward strand.
AGAAAAAAAATTTTGATAAAGATCAGATATTATTATTACCATTTAAATATTTACCTATGAAATTTAGTAAGTGGCAATGAAACTTCTTGGCATTTAATTTTTTTGATGTTCTGCCACTGGGAACTTATCTTTGCAACACTTTTTGTTAAGAGATGTCATGATTCTGGGTTGGAGGAAGATAGGAATATCTAAAATGCTATGTCATGGTTCAATTGTACAGAAAAAAATAAGGTAAACATGAAAAGAAAATCCATTTGACCATGGTGTTTGTGGCTATTTCCTTCTGGCATCTCAAGGGTTGCGATGTAAGGTACTTAAATCAACAGCCAGTGGATGACTTTTTCCTTCACACTCCAGAGTGAGTCTCTGCTCAGAAACTCTGACCACTCAATCTGAAATTCTCCTCGTCTGTTACTGTCTAAATTCCTACCTTGCTTTATTTTCCTTTGTGGTACTTATCCCCACCTCGAGTTATGTGTGTTCATGTGTTTCCCGCCTGCCTCCCTACTAGAGTGTCAGCTCTACAGGGCAAAGATAACAGCTGTCTTCTTCATTATGCTGTATCTCTAGTGGCTAGAACAGTGCCTGGCAGGTGGCAGCACTCAGTGAGTAACTGTTGAATAAATAAATAAATAAATAAATAAATAAATAAATAAATAAGTCAATAAGTGGATAAATGACTTCTAGAGAAGACAATTTAATTTTAGTACACTACTTTGGCCAACACGAATAATATTAATATAATCATGTTAATGTAAATGTTGTAGAGCGAATTGAAGTTGGAATGGGAAGTGCAAAAGCAAAGCCTGGGGAAAGAGAAGACTGTTAACAGCCTCAACTTACAAAGTGGGTAGTTGAGATGTAAATGAGAAGAGATGAGACAAGAAAAAGAGGTTTAAGTCAGTTATTTAAAGTTGTAAAAGTGCTCCATTGATAAAATACACACACACACACACACACAGTCAAACTTTGGGAGGCAGAGAGGGACAGCAAAAGGGTAGTAGAATTGAGACACATGTTCATCTTTTATATTAGGGTTAAGAGATATTATTTAGAGTTGATAAAGCAAGGAAAAAGGACTAAACATATGTTCTGGAGTAGTCAAGGCAATGAGCTAAATAACTTTAAATGGAAACAGTGAACATACATCACATCGGTATCTAAACATGTTGCTCCTCTCCCATCTTAAAGCAAATTGCATTTGGCCTCTGATCCCCACTTAGCTTCTGTCCTATATCTCTGATCCTCTATAAAACAAAACTCAAAACTCCCTGATATGATTTGGCTCTGTGTCCCCACCCAAATCTCATCTTGAATTGTAATCCAAATTGTAATCTCCAGGTGTAGTGGGAGGTGATTGGAGCATGGGGGCGGTTTTCTCCTTGCTATCCTCATGATAGTGAGTAAGTCTCCCGAGATCTGATGGTTTTATAAAGGACTGTTTCCCCTGAGCTCTTCTCTCTCCTGTCACCTTGTGAAGAAAGTGCTTGCTTCTCTTTCACCTTCCGGCATGATTCTAAGTTTGCTGAGGCCTCCCCAGCCATGTGGAATTGTTTGTCAATTAACCCTCTTTTCTTTATAAATTACCCAGTCTCAGGGAAGCTCTTTATAGCAGTGTGAAAATGAACTAATACACTCCTAATATCTACTTTCGCTTCTCATATTCCCTTTTAGCCCCTCCAATCAGGCTTTTGCACCTCATTACACCACCAAAATCACTTTGTCCATTTCACCCTTGGCCTCAATGTTGCTAACTCCATCCATCAATGCTCAGTCCTTGTCTGTTAGGCTGCAAGCAGCACTTTCCCCCGCTGACCACTCCCCCAGAAACACTTCCCTCTTGGTCTCCTCTCCTGAAGTTCTGCCTCCACCACTGGGTGACTCTTTTAGTCTCCGGAAGAATGTCCCATGACTTAAAGCCTAGCCTCTTCTCCTTTTCTAAGTATACTCGGGACCTGGTTTTCTCAAGCTCATAGCTTCAGTACTATTCATAGCCTCTCTCCTGTACTAATGGTTTCTATGTCCAACTGCCTGCCTGATGTGTCTCCTTAACACCAAAACTGAGTTCCTGATTTTTCCTGAATCCTTTTCCCATGCTCGTTGCCATTTTAGTAAATACAACTTCATCCCTCTAGCTGCTCAGACCAAAAACCTTGGAGTCATCCTTAATTCCCTGTTTTTTTCCCCAACTCACTTATAATCTAAGTCTAAATCCTGTCAGCTATACTTTCAAAATATATGCCAAATACGACACCTTTTCACCATCTTCACCAGTCTGGTCTAAATGGTCTAGTCACCATCATCTCTCACCTATTGTAGAAGCCGGCTTGCAAGATGGCCTCCAAAGGTCCTTATTTCCTGGCATTCATGCTCTTCTATAATTTCTTCCCATGCCCAATCTGAGCTGGTCTGTGGGGCCAATAGAATATGGAAGTGATGGTGTGTGACTTCCGAGGTTAGGTCATAAAAGATATAAGCTCTTCTGCCTTGCACTTTTGAATCACTCATGCTGTGGAAGCCAGCCACCATGTTGTGAGAACATTCTAGCAGTCCCGTGGAGAGATCCACGTGGCAAGAAACAGAAACTTCCCAGTCAACACCAGCACTGATTTGTCAGTCATAAGTGAGCGATTTTGGAGGCAAATCCTCCAACCCTGGTAAAGTCTGTTTCTTCTGAGAGTGTAACATCATAAGGTTACGTATTTCAACCTTATGAAATACCCAAGCCGGATCCGTTAAGCTAAGCCACTCCAAAATTCCTGACCCATAGTAACTGGAAGACATAATAGATGTATATTATTGTTTCAAGCTGCTAAATTTTGGAAAACCTTGCTTCCCAGCAATGGATGCTGACACTAATTGCTCTAAACTAATCTTCCTATAGTTTATTCTCCATCCAGCAGCCAGAGTGATACTTTCAAATGCAGGTCATACCATAAAATGGAAAATACACTGGATGGGGTTATTGGCAGATTAGATATTTCAGGAGAAAAGATGAATGAACTTGAAGGCACAACAATAAATTGGACAAAATGAAACATACAGAAAAATAAAACTGAAAAAAAAGTCAATAGAGCATCAGTGAACTGTGAGCCACCTCAAGAGGCTCTTGGTGTTGGAGTGTCTGAAAAAGAAGGAGGGACATAAATAATATTTGAAGAAATAAGTTTGTCATATGTGACAAAAACTGGAAACCAACAGATCCAAAGTCCAGTGAACCCCAAGCACAGGAAACATGAAGAAAGTGACACCGTGTTGCTGCAAGTTGCTTAAAATCAGTGTAAAAGAGAAAATGTTAAAAAGCAACCAGAAAAAAATGGAAACATTAAGTACACTGGACTTTCAATGAGATTCTTGTTGAAAAAAAATAAGCAAAAGACTTTCCCAGACATTAAAAGGTAGAGTTAATCACCAGCAGATGTGTACCACAAAAAAATGCGAAAGGAAGTTCTTCAGGCAGTAAAATGATAGAAGGTGGAAACCTAGATCAACATAAAGGATTGATGAGCAGCAAATGTGGTAATTACATGTGTAAAAACTAAAGATTCTTTTTCTTATTATTTAAGTCTTTTAGAAGATAATGGAGCATTTACAGAAAAATTATAATAACAAGTTATTCTGTTTATGACACCTGGAAAAGTAAAATGTCTAATATTAGTAGCATAAAGGTCAGGAGGAGAGAAATGGAAGTATACTTTTGTAAGTATACACTGTATGTGACATAGTATAATATCACTTGAAGGTAGACTATGATACATTTATTGTAAATGTATGACCATCACAAATAGTTAAAAACAGAGTCAGAGCTAATAAACCAGCAAGAGGGCTAAAAGAGGATCATAAAAAACTACTCAATGAATGTTAAAAAAGGCAGGTGATACCTTGGACTTGTGATTTCTAAGTGGAAAGGTTCTGCGTGCTGCGTCAGGGCTCCAGGCCTTCTCTGTAAGTGATGATGAGAGGCTGGGCAGTGCGGGAGGATGCTGGGCAGTGGCAGCCACGGCTGAGCCTCGAGGTATCTGGGCAGGCAGAGTGGCAGGAAGAGAGAGGCACTGTCTGGGGTGCTCGGAGGCTAGGCCGGCTGCCCATTCATCCACAGGGCTGCCCTGCTGCAGGGAGATGCACCCAGGGGGCTCATGCCGGCAGCTGTTGACTGGGGCCGTTCCAGGGCCTTGGGAGCAGAGCAGGGGGCCCTGCTGACACAGACCCTGTAGAACAGTAAATCCTGTAGGCACAGGACTTCAAGAGAAAGGCTGCCAGCAGAACGGAACTCCAGTTCGTAGAAGGTTGCATAGAACTTGTCCTGTCTTCGGCTTGCTAAAAATCCTCTCCTCTTCTCTTCGTCCTGGCAGACACTTCTGTAACTCCAGTACTAGCCTGTGGATGGTGAAAGGAAAAGCACCCTGCCCTATGGAACAGCCTCTTAGCCCTCTCGCCACAGAGCTTATTTGTGTGGTCCCACCCCCCATTTAACACTCCCAGGACAGGGGCCCCAGGCCCAGAGGCTTCACCCTGTTTCCCTGACTTGAAGCTGGTTCACAGGTCAGGAGCTGGAACCTTCCCTGAACCACCCCCTTTGAGTCACTGTGGGAGGCAACCTTTCTCCTTGGGGACCCTCTTTTCCTGCTGTCCTCCTTATGGATCCCAGCAGGTCTCCACCCCTAGCCTCTTTGGAATCCATTTCCTCTTGAGTGGAGGCCATGATGAGGTGGGCAGGGTTGGGGTGGAGGGTATCTGCAAGCCCACTCCCAGCCTGGGATCTCTCCTCTTTGGGCCCTGAGTGCCTGCTCACCACTTGCCCTGCAGGCAAAGCCCACCTAGCTGGATGTGTGCACATCCAGGAAGTGGGGGTGAAAGCCACCTTGCTGCTATATGGGAAACAGAGTGCTCGCAGCCATGGAGTCACATGCTGGAAAGGGAGTGCTGTGGACTGCATGTTTGCATCCCTTCAAAATCCATATGCTGGAACCTAATTCCTAAGGTGACAGTATTAGGAGGTGGGGCCTTTGGGAGGTCATAAGGATGGAGCCCTTAGGAATGGTATTAGTACCCTTGTAAGAAGAGATGCCAAAGAGATGATCTCTCTCTGCCATCTGAGGGCACACAAGCAGGTGGCTGTCTCCTAACCATAAAGAGGGCCCTCCCCAAAAACTCCATCTCAAAAAAAAAAGTTGTACGTATTTTGGGGGATACATGTGATATTTTGATTAATATATACAATATGTAAGGATCAAATCAGGCTAATTGGGATACCCATCACATCAAACTATTATCTTTTCTTTGTGTTGGGAACATTTGAATTCTTCTCCTCTAGCTATTTTGAAATATACAATAAATTATTATTATTATTTTTATTTATTTATTTATTTTACAGAGTCTTGCTCTGTCACCCAGGCTGGAGTGCAATGGTGCGATCTCAGCTTACTGCAACCTCTGCCTCCTGGGTTCAAGTGATTCTCCTGCCTCAGTCTCCCGAGTAGCTGGGATTACAGGTGCCCACCACCACACCAGACTAATTTTTGTATTTTTAGTAGAGATGGGGTTTCACCATGTTGGCCAGGCTGGTCTTGAACTCCTGACTTCAGGTGATCTGCCCACCTCGGCCTCCCAAAGTGGTAGGATTACAGGCGTGAGCCACTGCGCCTGACCTAAATTATTGTTAACTATGATTTCCCTACTGTTCTATCACATACTATGAACTAGTCCTATCTAATTGTATTTTTGTACCCACTAACTAATTTCTCTTCACCCCCTCACACCTCCTCTGTTCCTGGCCTCTGCTAACCATTCTATTCTCTACTTCCATGAGATCCACTTATTTTATTATTATTTTTAGCTCCAACATATGAGTGAGGACATGCAATCTTTGTCTTTCTGTGCCCTGTTGTTTCACTTCACATTGAGCTCATTGCTTTCTAAAGAAATTTCCTCAAAGTTGCTATCAGATTCACTGCCTTCATTCTCTCCCTCCTCCTCCCCCTCCACTAAGAACTCCAATTTTGTTGATGATGGTTCAAAGGTAATCAGGGCAATCCTATCCTCCTTTGTCACTGATTGGTCTGGGGACAGGTGTGCTTCCCAAATCTGATCAATGAGATGTGAGAAGTCTGTTAGAAGACTTCAGGAATTTTTTTTTCTCCCTAATAACAAGATGGAGCAGGCCTCATAAAAGGGAGGGCCTTTTGTTCCATGCATTTCCTTCACGCTTAGGCTGCTGCAAGTGAGCATGTGGTATTTGAGGCTGCAACAGGCACCTCGTGACCATGAAGGACGGCCTGTGTTCAGATGGGAAGTCCTGAGACCTTAGCATCATAGGTCTACCTCTGTACAGCCCTGCCTGCCTCTGGGCTTCTTGCAAAGTGACCTTATAAGGGTCTATATTATTCTAGCCACCCTCCATTTGATAATCCATTACTTGTAGCTGGAAGTATTCTAACTGCTGCACAGGGTATCCAGGCTAATATGACCATGCCTGCCTCTAACCCTTTAAAATCCATTCTATATAGGTAGCAAAATTCTCTTTCTGCAATAAGACCTCAATCACATCACTTCCCTTATCCAGAGTTGGCGGCAGCTCCTGATGGTCTATCAATTTGAGTCCCAGCTTCTCAACAGGTCTGGCTTGAATGGAGGCCCTCTCAGCTGGAGCCCGCAGTGAATGAAGTCACAGTGAGCACTTCTAAGAGGCCTTAGAGGTCCACATAGATACTTGTTACACTGAGCATAAGTAGCTGCCACCATGACCCAGATAAATCATTTTCAACTCATCATCACAATCCCTTAGGGGGCTTGTTATGAATAGATGGTTGGTCCTCACTGTCAAAGATTCTGATTCGGTACATCTGGGGAACAGCCCAATAATTTGCATTTCTGACAAGCTCCCAGGGGATGCTGATCTGCTGGTCCAGGGACCACCCTTTGAGAACCACTGGCTCCCTGAATTTCTCCCCTCCACCCTGCTGCCACCAGGGGCCCTCAGCATTCAGTAGGAACTGCACTTACATTCATTGTCAACCCACAGCAGGAATGAAGGCTAAGTGCCGAGGGGAGGGGCTAAAGAAAGAGAAGTACTTATGGAGTACCTACCGCATTCCAGGAACTCTATGGGCAAGCGATTTAATGGTGAGCACAGGCAGATATTGCTCCTGCGCTCATGGAGCTCACAGACGAGTGACTAGACAAACAGCAAGTGAACAATTAAGGAAAACATGCTCAGATGTTATAGGATCTATGTAAGAAACACAGGGGGCTGCCTTACACAGGAGGCCATGGAAACCCTCTCTGAGCAGGTGACTCTTAAGTTGAGAGAAGCCAAAGCGATGGGGAGAGGGAGCAATTCACAACAAACTAGGAAGAAGAAACAAGATGTTCAAAGGCCCTGAGGTGGGGACGAGCTGAGTATGGCCAAAGCTCAGAAAGTCAGATTGGCTGGGGATGGGGGAGCAAGGGGAAGTGGCAAGAGATGCAACCGGCGAGTAGGCAAAGAGAAGCAGCATAGACAGGGATTCATAAAACACACCACAAAAGCCCTGCCAAGCACATGCTGTCTCTCCACTGAATGTCAGCACTATGGCAGAGAATCCTCTATTCTGCCATGGGGCCCAGGACACACCATCAGCATGAGGTGCCCCCTTCCTGTAGTCAGATACCAGACATGCCACTCAGAGGCCCGGGAGGATGGTCCTGGTCCCACCCAGGATGTGGAGAGAAAGCAACTGGTTGTGGCAGAAATAACATGGAATCTGGGAAAGAAAAGCTGGGTCCAATCCTGGTTTTTGTAGCTGCAGCCAAGTCCCTTGTCCCCCCTTGAGCCTGATGGCCTCTCTGGAGAACGTGGATTAGAATGCCATGTTTGTCACCTCATGTGTACAGGCTCTTTGCATCTGTAAAGGATTATTTTGCCAGTGCCTGTTCATCTATTTCAATATTCTAATGAAAAATTCACAACCAAACCATCTGGCCACCCCAACCTACTATGTGCAATACATGCTGTATTCTTCTGGTGCTCAAAGGGGCATGGGGACACTTGGCCCATTTGAAGAAGGCAGGAGGACTTGGAAAAAGTCTCCCGGAATCACGTTTTCACTGGCCTGGAAAAATGTCCCTGAATGTTTTCTGATGGAGGCCTTGGAAGCTCCCTAGAGTTGAACAGGAATAGTCCGCGGCAGACCCACGTGTCTTGTTGCTTCTGAACCTTTGGAAAAATTAGGAGCAGGTTCTCCTGGCCAAGCAGGAATGCTTTATGATGTGCTGACACCTCGAGGAGATGTCACAGGGAGCACCGAGTGCCATCTCCGAAGCATGTGAGTTTATGGCTTTCTCTTTTGCACGCTCCGGGAATGCAGGCTCCTCCTATGCCTGCTGCTTAGAACAAAAAGGAAATCTGTGAAGAGTCACCTTTGCCCAGGCTCAGGCCATGCCCAGGCCCATTCCTTGAGATTTTGGCATTCAAAGGAAAGAGCAAGTGCTCTCCTGGCTGCACACGCTGCTTCCCTCCAGCACTGCTGCGGCTCCAATAAAGGGGCACCGTGGGCGTTCCCTGTTGAAGGACACGTCAGAGCTCATGAGCAGAGCCAACTCAGGCCTGGGTTCCAATTCTGGCTCTGTCACTGTGAGCTATGTGACCTCGGCAAACCACCTTGTTTTCTCTACCCTTAAAATAGGGTGAATGGAGCCTACCCTCTAGAGTAGCAATCAGATAGCTACTAGTAGATAGTTATTGACTGAGGTAGCTGTTATTGATTGAGAGCTTCAGCCACTGTGCTAAACTACTCCTGTGAATTATTTAATTCAGTATTCACAAGATTCCTATGACATAGGCACTGTTTTACAGAAGAGCAAATGAGGCTCAGAGCCATTAGGAAAGTGGCCCAAGGTCACACAGCTGGCAGGATTCAAATCCACCAGACTGCAGGGCTGACCATTATACTGAGAGTCTCCTAGGTTTTCTGTTGAACCCTTGCAAATGTCAGATGTTACTGTTTAAGGAGCCTGGCTAAAGGCGTGACCTGAGATGCGGCTCCATGCTCACTAGTTCCCTTGCCATATGCCCATCTGCTGAGTAGAGAAGTCAGAACAGTAGACCATGGCTGCGGGTACTGAGGATCAGAGCTGGCAGGGAGCTCAGAGAGGCCCAGCTCCCACAAGCACCTGTGCCAGGTTTAGGCTGATTCCCCTGAGATATGGGCCTTCAACACTCCTCTGAGTAGCTTTTGTTTTCTTAGGCTTGAACAGGAACCTGCCAGAGCTGAGCATTTGACGGTGAGGAGCTTGGCACCCGCTAAGGGATAGTCCTGGGCAAGTTAGTTTGACCTTTTGAGCCTGTTTTGTCATCTGCAGATGGGGCCATGATAGTTCTTATTCTTCAGGGCCTGAGATGGAGCATACAGAGCTCGTAGCATCACATCTGCTATACAATAAGCACTGAGCAGAGGGGAGCCTTATCCTATCCTGAAGGCTCCAGACAGAGGGCAAAACAAGGGTGGGGAAGCAAGCCCTCATTATGAAAATATTCTAGGACACAGAAAGGCAAAAGTCAAATAAAGGAAGACCCAACTATAATTTGACACGCAGCAGGCCCTCCCTGGCCTTTGTGTTCTTCTTTGTGTATCTATTTTGACCCTTCCTTTTAAATGTATCTAACCTTTTCTCAAATAAAGCAAGAAGTCCCTTCCCCACTTCGCCCCGAGGGACATGTGAGAGATTCTAAAGATGCTGTGATGTCCAGCTTCTTCTGAGAAAGGCAGAGCATCACATTGCCAAGAGCACGGGCTGTCCTGAACTCTAAGTACCCTGGTCACAGTTTGCTGTGTGTTATGTTTAAGGCAGATAATTAGTTGTGCCTTTTTCCTGAGGTCCTAAAAAAATTCTGAAATTCCCACAGAGTCTCTTTAAATCAGCTAAACAGTAAATTCTTTTTGCATTAACCTTAAGGGAACTGAGTGGTTTGTAGAAATGTCTCTAAGAATCAATCATTTTCCAGGGGCTGAACTCTGTTTTTGAGTCTACATCACCAAAGCTGCCATCTTGAAAAGACGACGAAAAGCTGAAGAGAATGGAAAATAAGTGGTCCTGACATCCCTGAGCTGCTGGACTGTCCCAGCACTTCCTGCTTCCAGCTGTATGATAATGTGAGAAAAACAAACTCCCTCCCGGCTGTGGTGGGAGTTGGGTTGCCTAGATGGCTGAACTGCTCTGGGGCAGATACATGAAGTGAGGCCATTGTGGGGCAGGGGGAACCCCCAGATATGAGCATCCCACCTCACCCTGGGCCTTTCATGTCCCACTGGGGAAAAACTTGTTTAAGTCACTTTAGTTGGATTTTTGTATTACTTGCAGCCTGAAGTATTTCTAAGTGGTAAGCAGAGCTGGATGTAACCTTTGAAAACCGAGGTAGGGCAAACTGGGGAGTAAATTCAGGGCTGGATTTTCCTCTTTGATCATGGTCTTTCCACTCCTTCTGAGTTAGAGATTGGCTAAGTCACCCTTGGAAAGCAGCAGAGTATATCCAGAAAATCTAGATCAGGAAGTTTGGATAGGTCACAGACAAGACACATCTAGAAAAAGCAGTGAGGGTCCCTGTGTCATACACTTGTAGCTTTTCAGGGGAGGATGTCCTCAGAGACCACCCGGATCCTCATCTCTCCTCCCCTCCTTGGGTTCCCATTCGGCTATGTCAAGCTATGTCACATTACTCACCATTTCCTGAACATTTTGTGCCTTGGCTAAGCCATCCGCTTGTCTCCAAAGCTTTCATCATCCCTTCTTCCACTCCCCTTTTTGGCTCATCCTTCAAGACCCTACTTGGTGACCTCTTCTGTCAGGTCCTCCCGATCACCCCCATGTGTCCCCACCCACACAGGATGTATTGCTCCTTCCCCTAGGTCATATCAGAACTCTACTCTGACATCTTTTCTAGCTCTCCTTCATCCAAGAAGTGCTTGTTCCTTGGAATACCAGCATAGGCAGTTGTTAGCACATGAAACTGTTATTCATTGTAGACACATTTATCTCACCCAGCAGAACAGGATTTCCTTCAGGACAAGATGGATTTATCATGACCACTTAGATTTTTTTCCAGAGCCCAGTGTGGTACACAGAAGACAGAAATCAGGGCTTAAATGTTCAAACTTAGTGCTGCTCAAAGTGTGTGCATGGGAATGTGGTTTCCTAGGAAGACTGCAGAAACTGCACACCAACAGGATTCCATGGTCAAACAGATGTAGAGAATGCCAGAGTGCACAAGGCCACAGGTCTCTACTGCCAGGTTTCTCAAAGCCTTAACCACTTGTGAATCACCAAGACAGAGACTGAGTATGCAGGCTTGCCCCAGTGGATTTGACCATGGGATTTCTTTCTCATGGAGAACCTCAAGGGGCTAAAGTGTGGAGGAATGTGTTTTGGATGCCCAAAGCCAGACACTCATTCATTTTAAAAAGAAATAATCATCTGGTTCCTTTCTTAAGGTTTCCTAGCTGGTTGGAGGGGTAGATGGGACCTAAGATTGAGAGTTCTTGAAGGTATACCATGGGAGACCTCAGGGGTCATCAGACAGATGGTCAGTGAACTGTGGTTGACTGGCAACAATTTGAGGGGTCAAGAAGACCTGGGCTCAAATCTGGATTTTTCACATACCTGAGTCACATAAGCAAACACTCTAGACTCTTTCAGCCTCAGGTTTCTCATCTTTAAAATGTGGCTAATAATACCTATCTCACACAGTACTTGTGATGTCTCAAGGCTCAAACATGTATCAAAGGCTCAGTAAATGGTCGCTATGGAAGCCAACAGCATTCTCCAGGCTGCCCTGGATGTAAGGACAGATCCTACAGATATTAGAGGTAAACATTAAAGAAAAGTTAACATCCCTTTGGGTACACATTCCAAAGGTGCATAGAGATATAGCCAGGAAAGGTTCCCAGGTGAGAGTAAGAACTTTCCAGGCCAATGTTACCAGTGGAACAAGGGGCTGGTTCATTCTGGAATCTTCCTTCCTGTACCTGGGGGCTGATGCATGAACCAACATCCCAACATTCCTTGGTCCTTGAAGCTGGCTTCCTTCCCCATCCTGGTGGCCATCTGTCTGAATCATCTGCACTCCAGGGTGGGTGGATGTGACATTCCTGTGACCCCACATTCCTCTCCTCCTCTTCAATCCACCTTAACCTGGTCCCTGCTCACCTCGTTAGCTTTTTTTCCCTTCACTCTTTCTGTCACTTAGTGTCTTAGGGACACTGCCCCTCCTTTACTTCCTGGCACCCTCAGGGCTCTTCCCTTGTGTCTGGAAGTCTTCCCTTCTCTTTGTTGGTCTCACTCTTCCTTCAGGTCTCGTCTCCAATGTCAGGCTCCTAAGAGAAGCCTTCTCTAAGCACTGCCATGATGAGTCACTCCTTTGTATAGCTTCCTCTGCTTTTTTCTTCCTACCAAACACTATTAACAACGATATACTTTAGTGATCTTTAAAAAATAATGTCTACCTCTCATTCCTAGGAGGGAAGCTTCATGAGGTGTGCTTTGCCTCATGAAGGGAGCCTCATCCCGGGGGCCCCTCATCCCGGGGGCCTCAGTGGAGCTGAGCACACCTATAGTTACCCATCAGATATCTGGTGAAGGGACTGATGCATGATGGGGTCTAGACAACATTTTTTGTTATTTCGGGAGTCCACGGATCCCCCAATTTTCTGAATGAGATCACCTCCTTCATGGGTTTGGAAGGAGTGGACTGGAAAAGATGGCCAAGGCTGCTTCTTCCCAGAGAGGGTAGTTTTTTTTCCAGCCTTGGCGTGTGAGTGGCCAGACACAGGAGTCTGCAAGAGGCCCCATCGTCAGCAGGAGCCTGGACCTCTCACACTCCACAGGGGACCTTTGGGCACCCCAGGAGAAAATTCTCCCAACCTTCAACAGAGCATTTTCTGAACACCCAGCACATTTTATTTTTAGACACTGCAAATTTTGGAAAAACTTATATTTTCTGTTTTGCTTCAGCTGCTGGGAATCTCAAGTTGGATTTGTAGCCACTTCTTACAACCGAATAAGAGCTAAAGGCTTCCAGCTTGGGTGTTAACCACACCCAGGATTCATTTTCCTTTTTTACCCCCATTCTCCTTTTATTCTGATTTCTCACTCTAATTATTCCACATCCTGATGCACGTATGTAACACCGTTGGCCATATCAAATTTTTTTCTGCAGTGATTCAGGTACTTTTTAAATTGCAGTGAAATTCACATAACATAAAATGAGCCATTTTAAGGTAGATAATTCAGTGACATTTTGTGCATTCACAATGCTATGAAACCACCACCTCTATCTAGTTTCAAAACATTTTCATCACCCCACAGGAAAACCCTGAACCGCGTAAGCAGTCACTCCCTATTCCCCTCTTCCCCAGCATCTGCAACCATCAATCTGCATGCATTCTGTTTCTATAGATTTGCCTATTCTGGATATTTTATCTAAATGGAATATATAATACGTGGCCTTCTGTGTCTAGCTTCTTTCATTTGGCACAATGTTTTGAGGTTCATCCATATTGTAGCATGCATCAGTACTTCATTCCTTTTTTTTTTTTTTTTTTGAGATAGAGTCTTACTCTGTCACCCAGTCTGGAGTGCAGTGGCGCAACCTCAACTCACTGCAACCTCTACCTCCTGGGTTCAAGCAATTCTCCTACCTCACCCTCCCGAGTAGCTGGGATTACAGGCGTGTGCCACCACACCCGGCTAATTTTTGTATTTTAGTAGAGACGGGGTTTCACCATGTTGGCCGGGCTGGTCTCAAACTCCTGACCTCAAGTGATCCACTCGCCTCAGACTCCCAAAGTGATGGGATTACACACGTGAGCCACTGCGCCTGGCCCTCATTCCTTTTTATAGTTTGTGTTGATGGATCAACTGGTTCAAAATGTGGGTCAGCAGAAGCTGGGAGCATCAAGGTCCTGCTAACATGTGACAGGCAGAAAACTTCTCCAGGTCTTTACAGAGTACACAATAGAGAGGCTCTCACCCAGAAAACCAGCGTGCCATAGATGGTCCAATATTACATTCCAGAGGTCTTGGGACCTGGGCACGAGCCGCTTCTCTCCTGAGATATTCTCCCGGAATAGACAGAGGTGTCAGTCAGCATGAAAATAACCTTGGCAGAGATCCCCACACCAGAAAGATAGCCACAAACATGTGTGTCGAGGCACATGGTTGAGGGGAAGGGGTTCTAAATTAAGCCTTGGGCTCTGTGTTCTATTGACTTGGGCCTGGTGGGGCCGACCAGTCAGTTCTGCCCCTTTGGGTGCACATCCCTGGTTTGGCAGATGCCAGGTGAGAAGGGTCTTGGGAAGGCCAAGGTGGAGGTGCTGCCAAGAGCTGTGGAATGACTTCCAGCACTCAAGCACTACATCCAGGCCAGAGACAAACCAAAGAGGGAAAGATAAAGGGAAGCAAATGAAGTTCAACTTCTTGAATGGAACTTAGAGAAGCAAATATAATGCCATTTTGGCACATGGAAAGGGTACCATTAACATACTGACTGATTATTGAGATCAGAGATGATCAGAGGGATGACAGGGAACTGAGTTAGATGAACATGATTGTAGAAACCACGGTGGGCTGGACCTAATTTTCCTCTGTGATGTAGCATGGTCTTCTTTTTAAATTTCATAATGATGTGAAATGGTGTTTTTGGCATTTGTGGGATGCCTAGGGCTAAGATGAACCTGAGAACAGGCCCCAGCTGTGTCGTCTCTGGTTATGTCAACTTGTGTGCATTTCCTCTCTGACTCTCAGTTTTCTTATCTGTAAAATGGAGATGATAGCATGGTTACCTCGGAGACCTACCATGTGGCTTGAAACTGACATAGCTGAGATGCCTGGCACTTGCAGGTGCTCCTTCAAGTGAAGCTTGATCTCTTCCTCCTTCTTTCTCTTCTAAATATCAAAGGAAAAATAGGCCTTTAGCTGAATACAATAAAGCGTAGCTATCAGTGATGCAACGTTACCCCTAGTGGTGGGCTGCAGTGAGAAAGCAAAGGAGTAAGACACAGTGAACACCTGTAATTGAGATGGCTTCAAGACTTCAAGTTGGAAAAGATAAAATAAATCCATAAATCATTCTACTGTAAAGACACATGCACACATATGTTTATTGCAGCACTATTTATAATAGCAAAGATGTGGAACCAACCCAAATACCCATCTATGATCGACTGGATAAAGAAAATGTGGCACATATACACCATGGAATACTGTGCAGCCATAAAAAAAGAATGAGTTCATGTCCTTTGCAGGGACATGGATGAAGCTGGAAGCCATCATTCTCAGCAAACTAACACAGGAACAGAAAACCAAACACCACATGTTCTCACTCATAAGTGGGAGTTGAACAATGAGAACACGTGGACACAGGAAGGCGAACAACACACAACGGGGCCTGCCGGGGGGTGGGGGGCAAGGGTAGGGAGAGCATTAGGACAAATACCTAATGCATGCGGGGATTAAAACCTAAATGACAGGTTGATAGGTGCAGCAAATCACCATGGCACATGTATACCTATGTAACAAACCTGCACCTTCTGCACATGTATCCCAGAACTTAGAGTAAAATTAAAAAAATCCATGGGAGAAACAATTTCAGAATAACTCAAAACACTGCACATTGTGAAGCAGGTACTCCCTCCTTTGGTCTCAGTTGGTGCCCTCTCCTCTGGATAGCCTCATTTGAAACCTGCGATGGGTGAATGCCACTCCATCCCAGCAGGCTTCCCATCCTGGCACTGACACCACATCAAAATGATCTAATTGTGGTTCTGGGCCTCCTGCCTCCAACCTACTGTGAAGACTGCCTGGCACATAAACACTTCTTAAAATATGATAAGCTAGCATTTAACGAACACTTAATACATGAGACAGCCTGTACCAAGATCTCTGTATTTGCCTCTTTTTTTCATGACAAAAATGCTAAGGTGCAGGGCATATTATTATCCCTAATGTGTGGAGGAGAGAAGTGAGAGTCACAGAGAGAATATACTTGCCCAGGGTTAGTAGGGTGGCAGGCAGCAGAGCTGAGCTTCAACCCAGGAAGCCAGAGTTCAGAGGCACTGCGCAGAATCTCAGACCCTTTGCAAACCATACATCCAATAGGGAGTTACTATCCAAAACATGTAAGGAACACAAATAGCAAGAAAACAAATAACCCAATGAAAAAATGGGCAAAGGATCTGAAGAGACATTTCCCAAAGGAAGACACACAAATGGCCAACAGGTACAGTCTATGAAGAAATGCTCAACATCATTGATTATCAGGGAAAGGCAAATTAAAATTATAATGAGATATCACCTCACACCTGTAAGAATAGCTTTTATTAAAAAAAAGAGAGAGAAAACTAGTGTTGGAGAAAATGTAGAGAAAAGGGAACCCTCGTTACACTGATAATGGGATAGCATAAATTAGTACAGCCGTTATAGAGAACAGTATGGACGTTCCTCAAAAAATTGAAAATAGAACTATCACATCATCCAGAAATCCACTTCTGGATATATGTCTGGTATGGTTTGAATTTGTGTCTCCACTCAAATCTCATGTTGAATTGCAAACCCCAATGTTAGAGGAGAGTCCTGGTGGGAGGTGACTGGATCTTGGGGGCCGACCTTCCCCTCGTTGTTCTCATGACAGTGAGTGAGTTCTCATGAGATCTGGTTGTTTAAAAGTGTGCAGCACCTCTTCCTTCACTATTTCTTCCTCCTGCTCTGCTCATGTAAAATGTGCCTGCTTCGTCTTTGCCTTCCACCACAATTGAAAGTTTCCTGAGGCCTCCCCAGCCATGCTACCTGTACAGCCTGCAAAATCATGAGCCAATTAAACATCTTTCCTCTATAAATTACCCAGTCTTGGGTAGTTCTTTATAGCAGTGCGAGAATGGACTAATGCAATATTCAAAGGAAATAAAATCAGTATCTTGACAGATGTCTGCAGTCCCATGTTTATTGCAGCATTATTAACAATAGCCAAGATACAGAAACAACCTAAGTGTCCATTGAGAGATGAATGGATAAAGAAAATGTGATATACGTATACACAATGGAATCCTATTCAGACACACAAAAAAGGAAATCCTGTCGTTTGTGACAACATGGATGAATCTGGGGGACATTATGTTAAGTGAAATAAGCCAGACACAGAAAGACAAATACTGCATGATTTCACTTACTTGTGGAATCTAAAATAAATCGAACTCATGGGAGCAGACAGTACAATGGTAGTTACCAGGAACTGGGGGTGGGGATGGGGAGAGGCTAGGTAAAAAATCTCATACCCAACTTGCTCATTTCCTTCTGCATCCATGCCTACCGGGTGCAGTAGGATGGAAGCAAGGTTAGCAGGGCCCTGCACAGATGCTGAAGGTTTCAAGAAGACACTGGGAGACCGCTGGGCCCATGTGCACTGAAGGCCTGGATGACCACAGAGACGTGGACACGCGGAGCGTCCCTGTGAAAATAAATTGCTATAAGCATTTAAAGCAGCAGAAGTGGGCAGCAGAAGTAGGAAGACTGAGGAAGTTTCTATCATGGGAAACAAACTTCTCAGAGAAGTTCTTGCTCCATCACACAAGATGGGGGGCACTGGCTTTGTGTAAGCTCAGCAGGTAAGGTGTGGGCATGGCCAGGAGCAGGAAGGGCACCTGAAAGAAAAAAAGAAAGAAAGAAAGAAAGAAAGAAAGAAAGAAAGAAAGAAGAAAGAAGAAAGAAAGAAAGAAAGGGAGGGAAAGAAAAGAAAGAAGGAAGAAAAGAAAGAAAGAGAAAGGAAGAAAGAAAGAGAGGTACTTGGGGGCTGATGTCAACCCTTGGAGCCAGATCAGCCATCACGAGCTGGGTGACTGAGAAAGTCACCTTTCCTCTCTGGCCTGCAGATTTCTTATCTGTAAAATAAGGATAATAATAGTGGATACCCAATGGAATTATTCCCATCATTAGAGATAATGCAAGCGACGATGCTTCCTCCATGGATATATATGTTGGTTTTTGTTTTTAGAAATTGAGAGGTGTTAATATGAGTATTAATATTAGCATAAGTATTAGTATAAGCCTAGGTTTTGAATGGCCCTGCAAGTTCTTGGTGAAAATCAAGAGTGCCCACCTTTTTAGTAAAAGCTTTGGAGCCAGTCTTAGAGTGGAAGGTGGAGAAAGTTGCTGTGTGTGCACGTGTGTGTGCACATGTGTGAATACGTGTGTGCCTGTGTGTATGTGCATGTGTGCATGTGTGTGTGTGTGTGTTGCAGAGGTGTGAGTAGTTTCAGACATGGCTGAAGAATATGGTAAGTGCTATAGAGCAGGTCTGTACCCAGTACAGTGCAGCACACAGGAGGGAATTGTTACCTCTGTTAAAGAGCAGAGAAAGCTTTCAGAGGATGTGACCTCTGCATTAGCTCTTGGCAGATAGGAAGGAATCATCTGGGTAAAGAAGAGAGAGAAGTGCCAAGGCATGGTCTTGGCAGAACTTGGCTTGTTCAAGGAACAAGTTCAGAGGGAGCAGAGGCAGGGAGTGTAGAGGAAGTGGCAGGAGAGTGCTGTAAAGGTGGTCCAAGCCAGAGTCTGGCTTCTCAGCACAAGGCCCTCTTGGACATGCTGCCATGGGTGGACCCACCCTCCATCCTCCCAGCCACATCACGTGAGCAGCAGCTCCATGTCCAAACATCCATGTCTTCCTGGCTCTACATCTCTCCCAAGGTCCTTGGAAGTGGGGGGCATACAAATGAAGGAAGCAATGAAGGAGGCTTGAATCCAGGCAAGAACTCAGGGAAGGGAGTGGAGAAGACAATGCTTTTTGAGATTCCAGACCTTGAGGGCCTACACAGTCTACACTATGAACCCTGGCAGGGTGACTTCCAACCATCTGCAATGTCTCCATGGCAATGGGCCATGGAAATTGAGGGTGGAGATAGTTCTTGGCGAGGCACGCCATGATCTGGTACGTCTCATGATTTTCCTTGGAGGCATCCCCGGGTGTGCTGTCTGTCATAGACGGTGCTGTCCACAGGGCCCTCATCAGCAAGCCCTGCCTCTGACTTGTTTTCCCAAAAGTGTAGCTTGATTTGCTCAGTGCCATCTGCACAACCTCACTGGTCACCCCGCCCGCCGTCTGTTTACAGGCTGAAAGACAGCTGGCTGGGGTGAGGGGACACTATGTGACCATAGAATGCACAACTTCAACTGCCTCACCCTGGGGCCTTTACATCTGTCTCCCTGGGATCCCAGTTGAGCAGATGGACTTCAGGTTAGCATCCACTGTGACCCTGGCCTATGGTAACAGCAATGACAGTAACAGCAATGCCAGTGATCTAGTGAAGGTCAGTTAGGTACTAGGTACATGCGTATATCTCACTTAATCCTATAGCAATTCTGCAAGGTAGAGATCTTCCTGATGAGGAAGCTGAGGCTCAGAAAAGTGATATGAATTGCCCAAGGGCTGCAGCCAAGTGGCAGAGCTGGGAACGAAGCTCCCGACTGTCTGAATTCAGAAGTACAGGACCTTCTAAACCAGAATGAATCTTCTCCTCCTCCTGGTGTTCAGGGCCCTTCAGGGGAATGTGCTGACCTCCCCATCTGGCCTCAGCCCCTGCCCTGCCCTCATGTCTGCAGCACAGCCATGACACTCTGCTGGCCCCTCCCAGACACCACACCCCCTTCCAGCCTCCACACCTGTGCCCCGGCGGTTCTCCCCACCAGCTCTGGGAGCAGCTCACAGAGGGACTCTGCCTGGTCTACAAAGTCAGCAAAGGAGTCCATTCCTTGGCATTTCCAGGGGCTAGCACTGCAGAGTCGAGGATGACACTTTTTATTCTAAAGGTATGTGCTCATTGTTAGAGATTCCCAGAGTACAAAAGTGCACGAAGTCACATCCGCCTCTCCTTCTCACACCTCCTCCACCTCCAAATCCCACTCCCCAGAGGAAGCTGCTGGAGATGGGTGGTTTGCTGTGTGTCTCCAGATGTTTTCAAGACCATGAAAAGACACATATGTATTTTTTACAGAAACCACACTTACAGTGGTCTTTCTCCCTTTGCCTCCCCTCCCCTGGCCCGGGAGCTATTCTCTGTCTTTCCTTTCTGCCCTGCTCTGTGTCTGGGAGGCCAACCCCTACAGGTGGCAGCACCCTGCCCCCATGGCCTCTGGCTTCTGGGTGGGTTGGCTGGTGGGAGGCACTGCTGGGGGATGGAAGGGCAGGTGGTGAGAGAGGCCAAGGTATGTACTCTGCCTCCTTTCCCTCCTGCTTCTTCCCTAGCTGCCTGTGGTTCTCAAAGTGGTGGGACTCCCCGGAGGCCACAGCTCCAGCTCCCACTGGGCTCCGGGAAACTTTTCCCTTCCCCAGGCCCCTGAGGCTGAGGCATGGCAGGGGCCTCCTGAGGTCACTGCTTCCTGGGTGCTCCACAGCTCCATTGATTCCTTTACCCTTGCCTCAGCACGGCGCCTGGCCCCAACACGACACCATTTTCCCACCTTTCTACAGGTCTCATGTTAGTACCTTCAGATCTGCTCACAAGGCGAGCATGGTGCTTGTGTCTGTGAAAATTATAATCTAGAGTTTGAGACTGAAAAGAAATGGTGACCAGGTAAAGAGGCGAATATGTTGGCAAATGCAGACGGTGGCAAGGGCTGTGGGAGACGTGAGTGAGTTTCAATGACAGAGACTAGCAGGGCTGACCGGGTGACTTCTGCCCAGCTCTGGTAAAGGTTGGCCAGTCTCCAGTCATACTGGTGGACTGTAGTCAGTTTCACCCAATGCCCCATTGATGGACACCCAGGTCTTGTCCACGGCTGTGCTACTTCAAATAATGCTGCACAACAGACATTCTTGTGCCTACGTCTTTGTACCTTTATCTTAACATATCTCAAAAGGAAGTTCCAGGTGTGGAACTGCTGGAACTGTGGTTGGATGGGTTTAAAATTTGCTGGATTCAATAAATGATGCTGAAGGAGTGTCTCTCCCCACAGAGGCCCACGTGAGAAGTAGCCACAACTTGTTTACCCTCTAAGGAGCCAGAGGAAGTCTTGTCCGGGACTGAGGGCTTGGCCAGAGGTAAGTCCATCCGGCCTTCCTGGAACTGAAGCCACTTCATAGACTTTCTCCTTTTAAAATTACTTCTCCTTTTCAAATATTTAAAAATATTTAAGCCGGGCGCGGTGGCTCACACCTGTAATCCTAGCACTTTGGGAAGCCGAGGTGGGTGGATCACCTGAGGTCAGGAGTTCGAGAGCAGCCTGGCCAACATGGTGAAACCTCATCTCTACTAAAAATATAAAAACTAGCAGGGCTTGGTGGCGGGCGCCTGTAATCCCAGCTACTCAGGAGACTGAGGCAGGAGAATTGCGTGAACCCGGGAGACGGAGGTTGCAATGAGCCGACACGATGCCACTGCACTCCAGCCTGGGTGACAGAGTGAGACTCCATCTCGAATATATATATATGTAATTCTTAAAAATACTTTCTCCTTTTAAGTTATTGTAATGGCAATAACACCACTTGCTCACCATCACCTTTCCTGCCCGCCATGACCATCTTTCTTCCGACGAACCTTGGTGTTGATACAAGAATGTGGCAACCAAATACCAAAGAGATTTTTTTTTTCTAATGAGATTCAAGAAAAAAGCCTGGAAGCAATGACTCCCTCAAACTTCCCAGTGATTCGGTTTGAATGAGTGAAGTTTTAAGGGGCATCTCCTCTGTGCCAGGTTCATGCTGGTGCTGAACATGAATGAATGAGATGCTGCCCCCCTCCCCTCTTCCCACAAGGAGCTCACGGTCTGGGGAGGAGAGTGGAAGGGAGTGGGAGAAGTGGTTTCCAAACCTGTATAGCAGAATCATCTGGGAGGTTTTCAAAGACACGGGTCCCTGGGGCCCACACTGGGTGCTTTCAGTTCAACAGGCCTATGTCTCAGGAGTGTTCAAAGCCCCTTAGATGCCTCTGACACCCAGGGCAGGGTGTGAGCTGTGGCTGTGACAGATGTCTACACCAGTAAACAACACGGTTGCTTGTGTAATGTAGAGGTGGCCGACCTGGATGATCCAAGTGTTGAGCCTGGTATTTTGCATGATCCATAGTTTGGGCTTGGAGATTTTAAAAAAAGAAATTATTTTCCAGCTTCTGAAAATCAAGGGATCTCTCATTCAAATCCGGATTTCGCCTCATTAGAAAGATCCGGACAACTAGCTACAATACTTGGCTTATCAGATGGGGCACCTCCTCTCAGTTTTACAGTCTCACCATTCTCTAGCCTCTCTCTGTTTACATTGCCAGTAGCCCTGTTGTCAGTGGATTGACATCACTCTTTTTCTTATGATAGAACTCCAGGAAAATGAGATATTTCTTATCCTGTTGTTTATATCAAAAGCTGAAAAATGAAAGACAGACCAAGAAGTCTAGGTCATTACTTTTTTTTTTAATGAAAGAGAATATGTCTTTCTGGAAGTGTTTAATAGACACAACAAATGTGTCAAAAGAATATGAGCCAGCCCGTTTTCCTCATTTATTTGCCCAGCCTGCCCTCCATGCACCAGAGCTCAGATTCCTTTAGTCCCTTTGGTCATTAACTCGCCATGTCACCTTGGACACAGTATTTAGTATTTAGTTTCTCTTGGTTACTTTGTAAAACAATGGTTCTTGACTGAGGGAAATCCTGTCCGCTCTGCAAACGTTCAATGTCTTGAGGCATTTCTGGTTGTCACAGTTGGTCAGTTGGAGGGAGGAGCTGCCATGGGCATCTAGTGGGCAAAGGCCAGGGATGCTGCTAGACCTACTGCAATGTACAGGGCAGCCCCCTACAACAAAGAATTATCCAGCCCCAAATGTCAGCAGTGTTGAGGGAGAAAAACCCTGCTCTAAAATGAGGGAGCCCAACCCTTCCAGCTTGGATGGCTTTCAGTTTTGGGGGCTTCCAAAGCCTCAGGAGCAGGTGGAACCTGGAAGGGTAAGTAGAATGGGAGGCAGGGAGAGGGCGTTCTGGTCGAGATGGGGCAGGCAGTGGATAGAGGTGGGGAGAAGGCCAGTGCAGGGTCTGACCAGGGAATGAGGAGTGGTCTGGTTTGTCTGGGTGTGGGGGCTGTGTAGAGATCGCTGTCCCTGGAGAGGCTGGGGCCCAACTAGTTGCGGTAGTGTTTTCAGTGCACGGGGTGGGATGGAAGTCAGTGTGGCTGTTTACAAGATATGCCAGCTGTCTGTCCTGGGATGTGGTAGGTTGTACTTCCTGCTCAAGTAAAGTCAGGACTAGCAATGTGACTCACCCTTGCCATGGAAGAGTGAGCAGGAGTGTGTATTCACTACTGGGCAGAAGCATTCAGAGGCAGTGCAATGCTTCATGACACTCTCTCCTTTCCCTCTGACATAGTGAACCTCAGCATTCAGGACTGTGGTTGCCATCCTGGGATCCGGGGCAACAAGAATGAGCTGGAACCTTGCCAACCCACAGGGGCTATGGAAAAGAGATAATTTTTGTGTTTTAAGCTACTGAGATTTGAGGGTTGTTTGTTACTGCAGCAGAACCTGGCCATTGTAACTGATTTAGGTGAAAATCACTGATGTTACCTGAGACGATGGTAGATGGTGCACAGAGGTGACATTAAATTACACTATATTCCTCAGAGAGAACACTCTTCCCTTTATAGCTATGTGGATTACACCAAGGAGTATGTTTCAGTGTGGTGCTAGGTTGTCTTTCATGCTTTTCCAATACATCCTATGCTCCCTTTTTAACAAAGAGAGAGCAGGCACAGGTTCAAGTGTCTGTATTTAGCTAAAATTTCATAGGGTAGTTTTAAAATGGAATTTAATGTCAGGGTTGCCTTCCATTTATGGTGAGGAATTATAGTTTTCCATTTACGGTAATGATGTAAAATTTTTTAAATTGTAAGTAGAGAAAGTGAGTCATTTTAAAGACTTACATAAAGCTAATAAAACGCAGGTGGTACACATGTACAGCAAAAATCATAAAGCTGACTTGCAAATGACTGAAGCCAGGGGAGTAGAGCTCATAGCCTATGGCAACATCTCTTGCAGAAGTGAAAGCATTCTGTCAAGGCAAAAAGTATAATAATAATAACAACATAACATTAATAATATTTCCAGACATCCTTCTAACAATAAGGTAAAAGCAGCCATTTCACCATATAATTCAGAGAGGTATATAGTATAATCCTATGTCCACTACACCATCCAGTGCTGGGTGCACAGTAGGTGCCCAACCAATGTTTGTTAAGTGAGTATCAGTTAGCGGCACTCGATAAGATTGAAATGCTCTCTCAGATGGGTGGGCTGCAGTCTTAGAAAGATGTTAGCTCTGCTCAGCATGTTGAAAAGCTTCTGCGAGCACATCTGGGAGAAGAGGCAGAGTTCTGCAAACAGAGGTGAGGAAAGCGAGGAACCCCCAGTGTGGCTTGTGGGGATTGGGGATTGGACAATGGGAAGAGAAGCCACAGATGCTGGGGGCTGCTGGCCAGGTGGAAATGGGGAGAAGTCCCATGTGGGGTGTGTGTGTGTGTGTTGTGGGGGATTTGGGAAAGGATGATGGAGAACATCATCAAACTCATATGAGTTTTAAAGCTGTTTGCATGAAGTATGCAATGGAAATCCACTCTTTCTCACCCTCCACCACCAATGGTTGAGTTTCACACCTCCATTTGCACAGTCCCACTCCTGCTTAGCAAGGGAGAAGGGAAGATTGCAGGAATCTTGGAGAGGCTCAGGCTTTCCAGGGCTGTGGAACTGTAGGTATTCTATTGTGATTTCAAAAATTGATGAGGCTGTGGCTGCCTCCTGGGTTACACAGAAGCGAGTGAGTGAATGAATGAATGAATGGTGACGATTGCACACAAGGGTGTGATGCACCCAGGGGCACTTCTGACTGTGGCCATGAACAGTGGGTGGCAAGTCTTATTTTTCAATGGTGGCTGTGCCAAGATGTTTCATCACACATGCTCTTCCATAATGTGACCTTGACTCTCCTTTCATGGGGAGGTGGTGTCCATGTCCCCTTGTATGTGTGTATGTAAGCTTGTGATGGCTTTGACCAATAGAATACAGTGAAGCGATTACTGACCAAAGGATAATACGGCTTCCTCATTTTGGGACATTCATCTCTTGAACCCTGGGTTACCACATTAAAGGAAAGCCAAGCCGTATGGAGCAACTGCGTGCAGGTGCTGTGTTCTGCAGGCTTAGCTTTAGGTCATTCCAATGCAGACTTTTAGAAAATTCCAGTTTATAGCTGTCAACTCTCCTCCAGGCTTCAAGTCTTCCCAAGTGAGGTTCCAGACATCTAGGAGCCAACCCTGCAGTACCCTATCTAAATTCCAGACCCAGGGAACATAGGAACATAATGAAATGATTGTTTTCAGCCGCTAAGTGTTGGCGTAGTTTGTTATGCAGCAATTGGTATCTGAAACACAGCAACTGGGTGCTCCCCACGTCGGAGTCCTCAGCCTACAGCAACAAGCCTGAAACCAAGCAGGGGCTCAATAACAGCAATTGAGTAAATGGGGAGGGAATATCGGAATGAATCAGCATGCACCTTTATGTTTTATATTTTATTAATTTTATTTCATTATTTATTTTTTATAGAGATGGGTGTCTTGTTATGGTGCCCAGGCTGGTCTCAAACTGCTGGCCTCAAGCGATCCATCTGCCTTGGCTTCCTTAGCAGCTGCTATTACAGGTATGAGATGCCGTGACCTACCCAGTATGAACCTTTAAACTCTGTTCATATGTGGGTTTGGTTTCCTTCAGGGACCCCTTCCATCCTCTTACTGTGTGACTACGTAAACACACGGGGCACCAAAGCTTTTGTGGTACCTGGATACTCCAGAACCATGAAACAGTATCTCTTTTTCAAGGGGCCTCTGACATGATTTCCGCTCACAAACTAACTTCTCTGATTTGACTGAGAAATCTGGTAGGAATGAGAAGATTGCCTGCTAATGCAAGTGGGTAAAGGTGAAGGGTACGCAGAAAGGAAATATGAAAGGAAGGGATTTGAACACTCAGCAAGCTATGTTGTATCATGGTATTTTCTACCAAAATGAAGTTCTGTGTAGCAGCTTTATGAGGCCACTAACAAAGTGCACTAAAAAGGCTGTTCACAAACTCTCCCCTCTAAGTCACTACAGCCCACCTCTCCACCCAGCTGCCAGGATTGGGGAAGAAATTGCTCCTGGTGAAATCCACCCACTTTCATTTAAGTCTCAGTCCTGAGTGGAAGCAGTATGTTAGCCAGGATGACTTTTCAAGTGCCGTCCAATGCCAGTTTACTTGACTCGCCCCAAAGCTGCTTTGCAATTGCTGTTAAGAAATCTAACCCTGAAGAGGATTTACAAGGAGCCAGGAGTTTCCTTACCTGGACAACACCAGAGGGCAACGTCCGGCTCAGGCAGTTGTCTCCTGGCTGAGAAGGAATCATGCTGCGTTCCCAAGTCAGGAGGCCAACTTCCTTCAACAGAGGGCCACACCTGCACTTTAATAACAAAATTGCTGCATCCAGGGTCTCGCTGCCCTTGGAGGTTTCCCTGAGATGTGACCCAAGAGGAGTTGGGAACATTTGCTGACTACAACCTGGTGGAAATAACTGAATGAGGCCGAACTGTGCTGTGGGGAAAGGATCTCTTTGAGAAATCCCCACATTGTAAGTCAACTGTGAAAGTGTGTTGTCAACTAGAGCCTTGGAAAGAGGGAGTCTAGTTCAGCTACTCTCTTACTGGCAGGATATTCAGTAAATTTTGAGTTTCTCAAAGCAGAGAAGTATGCAGCTAATTCATTCCTCATAAACTGAAACCTCAATCTTAAAATACGTTTCATGCTGATTTATCAAAAACTGTGTAAGCTGGTGGCAACTATGGGCC
Organism: Pan troglodytes; assembly: GCF_028858775.2. NCBI lineage: Eukaryota > Metazoa > Chordata > Mammalia > Primates > Hominidae > Pan > Pan troglodytes. The sequence continues at coordinate 171,205,246 of NC_072402.2, forward strand.
AACTGTAATGCTACAGCATTGACATTAGGTGTTACAAATGTCCAGACAAAAAGTATCATAAAGTCAATAGATAAAAAGTGTAAGAAAATTTCAAAAATATTATACAAATATAGATATTTGGTAACATAATTTTTTTACGGGGGGGGGGAGATGAAAGCTCTTGAAACTGGAGACAGGAGTCATTTCTTGTCTGCAAGAAGATGGAGGAAATTGTCTTAGAGAAATTTCTCTAAAAACAACTGTGTGTGTTGAGGACATGAATTCACAGATACGTCTCTGTGGTTGTACAGTCAGACCCCAAAGGCATTCTCCAGTCTCTAGACTGCCTGCTAAGGATGTGGATTCTGTTAGCTAGCCACGGTTAACCAGGATGGGGAAGACATGTTTTGGGGAAAGGCTGCATTGCTTGACCCAACAGAAAGGAGACGGAGCATTTGTGGGGAAGCTTGGAAGAGGAAGATCATCAGAGGAAGCATGAGAGAGGGGAGCTTGGGCACTAGGCATGTCTAATAAGAACTGGAGGAACTGTTCTACGAGGGATACAGGGTAACATCTCCTGCATTTCCCTCATGGAAAATCTGCTTGAATTTCTTTGTGGAAAAATGGATTAGAGATAAGAGCCTGGGTTGACTTGGATTCTAAATAGAATCTCGGAGTTGAAAGGAATTTTAAGAGGCTACCAAGCCCATCCCCGATAAAATTAGGAACCCTTTCCCAGACACCCCTTGGAGGTATGAGCAGACTTGTTCAAACACTTCCAGAAGGGAAGGCTCACTTCTTTAGGATGCAAACAGGGCCATGGAGGAACTTCCAGTATTGGGTTTGCTTGTTTGATTCTGAAGGATTGTAAATAATGAAGCAACTATATACTTCATGGTGGGGAATGGAGGGTGTAAAAGTAAAGTCATAGTAAAGTCACAATAGCGACTGGGTAGAGGATTCCTGGTAGGTGTCAAGCATTTAACTTATATTATGTCATTAGGGTCTTAAGGAAGGTCATTCCCTCTGTTTTGGAGATACACAAATGAAGGTCTTGCAAGCCCAGCTTATTGTCCTGAATTCACAGAGCTAGTATGAGGAGTGGGGGAGTCAGGATTTGAACTCAGGCCTCTTTGAGGTTTTCACCCCATCACGGTTTCTTCCGTGTTGTCTTTATTAGGAAATCCCCCCTCTGCCAACATTTGTGAGAAAACACTTGTTCTGCAGAGTGACAGGCTGGACATTACGGCTGACTGTGGTCTCTGCTCCTTAAGAGGAACAGAGAGAACTTCAACTCATTTGTAAAGGGAACTTGGAGAATAAATAATCCCTGAGAAAAGTTTAAAATAACTGAGATGATTTCACTTGGAGAAGACTGATTATATGAGTCTTCAGGTTTATAAAAGATTTTTAGGGACGGTGGCCACCAGCTGTTCTCCATCTCCACTCTGTACAGGAGAGAAAAAATTGGCTTAGCCTGAGGGTGTCTATATGGAAGAATTCCTGACCCTGGAATGGGTCAATGTGGAAAACAAAATAGGACAGACCTTTCTTCTGAGGCCACCAAACGGAGAGCAGCGTCACCCTGGTGTGTGTGGGCTTTTTAGAAGCCAACATCTGCCTTACTAATAGGGCTTACTGGGTGTGTACCTCAGGATTTTGTCTCTGACAGAAGCACACAGGGTTGGAGGGGGAGTGTCGTGGGATCCTTCGAGGATCTTCCCTGACAGAAGCTCCAATGGGGCTTTGTCTCCATTATAGCCCAGTACCGCTTGATAATGATGGACACCACCTAGCACCAGGGGATTATGCTCAGGTACATGCCAGTGTCACCAGCTACGTACCTGGCTGGGGAACACTGGACAAATTATATAACTTCTATGAAGCTCAGTTTCCTGGTCTGAAAAACTGGGGCTCACAGTACCTCGTAGGATTCTGGGAAGAGGTAATGAAGTCATCTGTGTGTAGGTCTATAGAGCACCTCCCGCATAGTTGGCACTCAGTACAGGATCATCCCTGCCCTCATCACCCAAATCTCTAGGATTTAAGTGCAGTCTAAATAAACTCTATTTTTTTTTTTTTTTGAGATGGAGTTTTACTCTTGTCGCCCAGGCTGGAGTGCAGTGGCGCGATCTTGGCTTAGTGCAACCTCTGCCTCCCAGGTTCAAGCGATTCTCCTGCCTCAGCCTCCCAAGTAGCTGGGATTACAGGCACCTGCCAGCACAGCCAGCTCATTTTTGTATTTTTAATAGAGACAGGGTTTCACCAGGTTGGTCAGGTTGCTCTCGAACTCCTGAGCTCAGGTGATCCGCTGGCCTTGGCCTCCAAAAGTGCTGGGATTACATGCGTGAGCCACCGCGCCTGGCCAATAAGCTCTATTTTTGACAGTGATTTTGAGTTGAAGAGTTCTACAAGATTACTCTCTCAGAGACCTAGTCAAAGATTCAAAGGGTGCAACTTAGATTTGTGATATGGGAGATTTGGTGATGGAGTTTGTGTCCACTCTCTCCACAATCCTCATGTAGTTCAGACCTTGGACCTCGCTGCTCTCAGCCGAGATCTTCCTGGACCAGAGCACCTAGGCTCTTTTAGAGCTCACTTTGCTGCCTCACACTTCAGTCCACCCACCAATGTTGTTGTCTCTAGTCCCCTCTGGGTCTCTAGTCCTTAGATACAGATTACAGGGAGGCTCCGAGTGATCTCATGTGAGACTCAGTTCCTACCCCAGCTCCCCGACGGCTTGCCGAATGGCCTCAAGTCAAGACACTTAATCTTCCTGAGCCATGGTTGCCTCATCTGTAAAGTGGAAATGAAAATCTTGCAGCCTGTCCTATGGATGGAATTAGAGCTGGCAGACCACCTGGCACAAGCCTTACATACCGCTGCCAAATAAATGTTGAGAACAGGGCAATGTTTTCAGGATTGTTCCCAGCTCCAGGCCATCGCTGAGCCACGTGGGAGGGTCTCCTGAGTCCACCAGACTCTGAGCATACATCAGCCTGAACTGGCTTAGAAAGGAACCCCCTTTTCTCCTCTCCCTAAGTCCTTCTCTTCCACACAAGAGGAGCTTCCTACCTCCTGCAGAGGTGTTAGGAAGAGAGCTTCTGCAATCTTCTCTTCTTACCTTAGTTTCCCTGGAAACATGCCTTAGTTTCTCTGGAGCTGCTAATCTGACTGGCCAGTGTTGTTCCCAGGGGACAGAGTCACTGTCTTGGCTGACTTCGCTGGCTGCGGCCAGGCCTCTGGCTGGCCCTGTTTTCTGCCTGAGATCTCTGCTATGGACGTTGCCTTCAGGATCTCACGCCCCCAACACAGTCTTCCAGGAGGCCAGCCTGTGAGGGGGTGATTAGATGCTTACTTAGCCCTTAAGCCTGCACTATTGACATTCTGGGTGGGCTAATACTTCGTTGTGTGCATCATGGGGTGTCTAGCAGCAACCCTCTCTATCCACTAGATGCCAGTAGCATCTGCCACCCCAGTTGTGACAAGCAAAATTCCCACGTCCCTGGGGTAGGGGGACCAACGAAGGGGACTCACTCTTGACTGAGAGCCTTCGAATTAAGCTGAGACTGGGATCTATGTTTAGGTGGTGAGCCTCCTGTTCATTGTCTCTATCAGAACTAAAAAGAGGGAGAAGGGAATTTTACTCCCACCAACCCTTCAACTGTTGACTGTGCTACTGAGTGGCTAAGTGAGAAGCCTTCTTTAGTTTCTAAATAGCAAGAGAGAAGCAGAGAAAGAGCCAGAGAGACAGAGAAAAAGAGTGAGGCAGAGGGGGAAACTGAGGCAGGAGCCAGCAGCAGAGGACTTCCATAAAGACCCAAGGGCGCCGGGCATGCAGGAGCAGAGTGAAGAGGCGGGGCTGCCTGTGCCTGGGTAAATATGCTCTCTGGGATGGAAGGGCTGGCAGGTAAATATTAGTGACCATCTCGGCAGCAGCTCCTGGGGCAACCCGAGGCGAGGAAGGACACACAGCCCCTTTTACAGAAACCACATTTTTTTTTCTCCCTCTGTCTCCCTGCCCAGCCAGTCCCTGCGAACTGCCCGGCGCGTCCTGCCTTGCCAGACCCTCTGCCCGGGGTCATCCACAGCCCGCGGGCGCCATCGGCTCCAGGCACACATCACCCGTGCTGGAACCCCAGCGCGTGGAGACCGGAGGCCAAAGAAACGAAACTCCCCACGCTGCGCCGTGGAGAATAATCACTGCCTTTTCAGAGGCCGACTTCGCCCCCTGCCAAGGCAAGAACTGTCTCGCCACCTTTCAGTTCTTGTTAAAAAGCAGAAGGCATGTCAGGGCCAGGCCAGGCCTCGGGACAGAGAGGGCTTTCTTCGCAGCCCTGGATGAATCTCAGTGTCTTAATGAAAGCTCTTATTAGCCCCAGCTGGCGTCCCATTTTCCCGAGCTGGAATAAAAAATTGCCTTGGTCATCCTTTCCCAGACTAATTTCAAAAGCATGATTACCATCATCATAATTGATTACTATTTATTTTGGTCATTAATAGTCGTGCACTCCCTTGTTAGGTGTGGATTAAATGATCCAAGAACATTTAGGGCACGTGGCAGCTGTATTTGTTTTCCCTCATTCCACACACCTCCCGCCCCTGGCCCTTTCAGGGTAACCCCTTGATTTCATGACACCCAGAGAGTCTCTCCCTGGCTTTAATGTTCAAACTACTGAGCCACGGTGGCTGATCGGAGTTGGGGTGAAAGGCTGGGGGTTCTAAAAGGAATGAAGAGGGTCCTATCGGGGCTAGAAAGGGCAAGAGGGGTGCATCGGCCTAACTTGTCTTGGGGGAGAAACAAAACAGGAGCGGGCAGAAGAAAGAGAACTTTACCATAACCAGAGTGTTGTTTCTTCTCTCTGACCCCTTGAGAGAGGCAGTTCCCAAGCATCTCTCACTTACTTGGGCACTTACTTTGGGATAATTGGTGTCTTTTGCTTTCAAGACAGGGAGCTTGGGAGATGTCTGCGCAAGGATCACAAGGTACCCCCGAATACTCAAAATAGGTGAGTAGCTCCCACTTTGCCAAAACTCTTCAGGCCCCGTCAGATGAACGTCCTGGAGGAGGTTAGCTGAATTCACACTCACTCCTGAGCTGGAGCAATTTTACTTCCGCATCATCCCATCTACTGTTGGCTACTTAGCTCCTGAAAGGCTCTGGAGGTTCCGAAAATAAAGACAAGTAAGTAGAGGTTGAAAGCTTTAAATTCCCAGAAGCCAGGCTCTTAAATCTCTTGCCTCCTGCTAGGCAGAGACAATGGGTCCAGGATGGGAATTGGATTCAGGCTAAGCCAAATGAAACCATTCTTCAGGGAGAGGGATTTAGCCAGTACCCAGGGAGAAGCTGATTTCAGAGATGCAGACAGGGTCTTGGTAGCATTTGAGACTCTGCTTTCAGTTATTTCTGAAACCTGGAGTAGAGACACAGAATAGCTAGACAAGTTGTATCCTGCATAGCTCCAGGAAGTGCCCTTCATCTGGCCACTGTGAGATAGTGGCCATTGGGGTTGTGCAGCATGCAGCCTGCACAACTGTACATGGCGACCCCATCTGGCAGCATCCCTGCCCTTTCTTCGGCTTACTTAGAGCTTACCCTGATACCCTGTTATTAAACTCCCCTTTCTGCCAAATCCAATCGGAATTGGATTTATGCCACTCAAACAAAATGAGACCTAAATAATATGATGAGAATAGTTATCTACAACCACAAAGAAAAAAAAAAAAAGATGTAATATCTTCCCACTCCCACCCCCAGTTTATTCTAGATCACAGGAAGGAAGTACTTGTCTTTCTTAGCTATTAACTCTCAATTACTAGACATTTAGGGAGTCAGGAGTGGGGGTGGAGAAGAAGCATAGATGCCAGTTTGCACCCCCACCCTCAGCCACAGTCCTGGGGTGCCAGGCCCTGTGGAGCTGCCAGGCTGTGCCATGCAGAGGGTGGGTGAATGCAAGCACTGTCTGGAAAGCCTTCAGGCTGGCTGCATGGGAACAGCTGCACAGCCCCATGACGGGTGTCAATATCAAGGGAGACTCCACACTTTCCAGGGGGAATGGGGCTGAGAGAATGCGGGACTCTGGCCAGAAGAGATGGAGCTCCGGAGGGGCGGGGAATGCGGAGAGAGAAGGAAGGTCGCCAGGCAGAATCGCTGCACATGTAGACCCAGGGGAAAGAGAACGAGGAAGAGTCTTGAAGAAACTTTAAATTCACAGTTCCTGCATTCAACTCCTCTAAGGGCTTTCTGAGTCTCCCTAGTGAAATATGTAGACACTAAGTTTCAGGAAAGAACAATAATAAAGGGCATTTTTAAAAGCGTGTGTGTGTGTATGGGGGGCAGGGGGAGCACTGGCAGAGTTCTTAGTGAGAAGACAGAGGGGAAAGAATTCAAGCAATCTCAAGGAATGTAAATAAATGTTCTACAAAGAGATGTGGGGTGGCGCAGGGTGATTAGTGTGGATTTTGAAATCGGCCTCACCTGGCTTTTCAGCACCTAGTCCCTGAGGTCTGCACGATCACTCCCACTTTATTCTGTTTATTGGAAATAAGTTACTAAGTCTTGGCCAGGCGCAGTGGCTCACACCTGTAATCCTAGCACTTTGGGAGGCTGAGGTGGGAGGATCACCTGAGGTCAGGAGTTCAGGACCAGCCTGGCCAACATGGTGAAACCCCGTCTCTACAAAAAATACAAAAATTAGCTGGGTGTGGTGGCACGCAACTGTAATCTCAGCTACTTGGGAGGCTGAGGCAGGAGAATCACTTGAACCCAGGAGACGGATGTTGCAGTGAGCCGAGATCACGCCACCGCACTCCAGCCTGGGCGACAGAGTGAGACTGATCACACACACACACAAAAAAAGAGTAAGTTACTAAGCCTAGCTCACACTGGAGGAGAGTGAAATTAGAACCCATCTTTTGAGGAGAGGAGTATCAAAGAATCTGTAGGCATTTTAAAGCCACCCCAAAATCTAGGTTAGTCAGCCTTCCCATGATGTCTTCACTTTCAGGATTTTAAGGTTTATCTTCCCAGCAGTCTGCAGGGCACACACCCATTAAGCAAGAGTTTCTCAAGTTTGGCACTATTGACATTTTGTGCACTTAATTCTTTATTGTGGGGGGCTGTCCTGTGCCTTGTAAGATGGTTAGCAGCGTCCCTGGTCTCTACCCACTAGACACCAGTGGCATCCCCATCCCTAGCTGTGACTATGAAAAACGCCTCTAGACATTAGCAAATGTGCCCTGAGTCAGGGGTGGGAGGAAGGCAGTGGCAAAATTGCCTTTGACTGAGAACCACGTTAGCCGACTCTAGAGTTTCACCACAGAATATTTTAATAAGAATATGTACTTATGGCGTAGGCTATAATGCACAATGCTGTCTATAATTTGGTCCAGTGTGTGCCTTTTATTCTCATTTTGATTTTATCTAATATGTGTAGTTCAACTAGTTTTACAAGGTTTGTTAAGACCAATTACATTCCTCAGTTTTCCTCCCTCCCATTTTCCCATCTCCAGGAACAATGTTTACGACTCTTTTAGTATTCACTCCCTATCTCTATATATGGTTGAATTGCTGTTTCCCGCTTTTTCATTTTTGGTATTACCCATTAACTTGCCACTGTGGAAGACAGGGCTTATCACTCCTCCTTCCACTTCTATCTTAAGACTTCCCATCCCCCCACTTTCTCCTTATATTTATATTGTAATTTTGGCTTGAGAAGTATTCTTTTTTTTTTTTTTTTTTTTGAGACAGAGTCTCGCTCTGTTGCCCAGGCTGGAGTGCAGTGGCACAATCTCAGCTCACTGCAACCTCCGCCGCCTCAGTTCACGCCATTCTCCTGTCTCAGCCTCCTGAGTAGCTGGGACTACAGGCGCCCGCCACCATGCCCAGCTAATTTTTTGTATTTTTAGTAGAGATGGGGTTTCACTGTGTTGGCCAGGATGGTCTTGATCTCCTGACCTCGTGATCCACCCGCCTTGGCCTCCCAAAGTGCTGGGATTACAGGCGTGAGCCACCGCGCCCGGCCAGTATTCATTGTTTCTTACAGAGCTTTATATATGCCTGGCAGAACTATGCCTGAGCCAATCTTTTATTTTCCCTGGAATTAAAAATTGCCTTGTTATTGTTACTATTTTTTTTTTGCTCAGTTTTCTCTGTACTTAAGAATTCATCTCCTAAAGCTCCTTTCCGTGTTCCCATTCTCATAAATTCTTTCAATTTCACCTTCCTGAAGAAATCTCACCTGCTCGGTCTGGGCTAGTTCATCTCCACCCCTGTACAGCTGTCAGCCTGGGCTAATGCTTCACCCTTAACCCAGCACTTCCTCTCACCTCTTGTTTCTGTACGTTGTAGTGGGTGAATATTGTCTCCCAAGAACTCATATCCTTCCCAGAAGCTCAGAATGTGACATTATTTGGAAATAAGATCATTGTCAATGTAATTAAATAAAATGAGGTCATGCAGTTGTAGGGTGGGCCCTTAATCCAATATGATTGGTGTCCTTACAAGAAGAAAAGAGACACAGAGCCAGATACACACAGAGGGAACACCATGTGAAGACACAGACGGAAGACAGCCATCAGCCATGTGAAGAGAGAAGGCAGGGACTGCAGTTCTGTTGCCATAAGCCAAGGAATGCGTGGGCCCCACAGAAGATGAAAGAGGTAAGAAAGTATCTTTCCCTAGAAGCCACAGATGGAGTGTGGACTTGCTGCTACCACGATTTCAGATTTCTAGTCTCTGGACTAGAATCTGTTTAAAACTGAGTTGTTTTAAACCACTCAGTTTGTCGGACTTTGTTTTGGAAAACAACAAAACCCTAGGAAATTAAAACATATGGCGTTCTCTTCCTTTTTTCCTCCTTGGTTTATTCCCTCATTTGGTAGAGCACACCCTGCAATAGCTTTCTTGGAAAAAGCATGTAGAAGTCAAAATTTTGTTTGAGAGTTTGCGTGTCTGAATTGCGTTTATTCTGCTCTTACATATGAGTGATAATTGGGCTGGATATAGAATTGTAGGTTGGAAATAATTTTTCTTTAAAATGTTGAAGTCACTGTCCTGTTTTTTGTTTGCTTTTTTGTGGGATTTTCTGCCTGTGTGCTATTGAGACTTCTGAATTCATTCTAATTCCTGACTGTGGCATGTGACTTGTTTTTCTCCTTCCCTTCAGAAACTTGGTAGGGTCTTTTCTGTAATCCTAGTGTTCTGGAAGTTTTATATAATATTGTACCTTGGTGTGTGTATATTTTCATCCAGTATGCTGCAATCTTACAGTTCCCATTCAATCTGCAGATTCATCTTCTTCAAATGTGGGAATACTCTTGTTTTGTTGTTGTTGTTTTTGATGAATCTCCCTTCTGCCCTATGTTCACTATTCTTTCTTTTTAATACTCTTCTTATGTGCATGTTGGACTTCTTGGGCTAATCTTCAAGTTATTTTCTCTTTTCTTTCCATCCCTTTGTTTTTCTGACTTCCTTTTTTATTTTTTATTTTTTTAGACAGAGACTTGCTCTGTTACCCAGGCTGGATTGCAGTGGTGCGATCTTGGCTCATTGACGCCTCTGCTTCTTGGGTTCAAGCAATTCCCTGCCTCAGCCTCCTGAGTAGCTGGGGTTATAGGTGCCCGCTAATTTTTGTATTTTTAGTAGAGATGGGGTTTCACTATCTTGGCCAGGCTTGTCTTGAACTCCTGACCTTGTGATCCACCTGCCTTGGCCTCCCAAAGTGCTGAGATTACAGGCATGAGCCACCGCAACCCGGCCTCTTTCTGACTTCCTTTCTGAAAATGTTCCTCAGTTTTATCTTTCAATCTTTTTTATAAGGTTTTTTGCTCTTTTTACATTTTTAATTTTCAACAAATAGTTTTTGTTCCATAAGTGTTCTTGTTTTATAGCATTCTGTTTTCCTTTCATGAATACAATGTCTTTTCTTACCTCCCAAATGTTATCAGTGATTATTCTTAGAAGTTTTCTTCTTGCATAATTTCTGTTTCTCCCAAGTTGCTCTTATTTGTTTGTTTGGTTCTCTGACTTTCCTAACAGAGGTTTTCCTAAGATGTTTATTCATCTGTGATTGTCTGAATGGGTGGAGTTTCTTGACTGTGAGCTTCATAGGGTGTTACATTGTGCCAGTTTTGAGGGGAGTCTCAGTGATTATCTTCAGATCTTTCTACTTGGGCTTTCCAGACTTTGCAGAGAAGATCCTTCCAACCTACTGTCTAGAGGGCAGAGGCAAGGCTGCAAGCATTCTGGAAGTCCAACAGGGGAGGGAGAGTGGAGGAAGGAGGTGTCTCAACATCTAGTATGTCCATACTCACTGAATACTCCTGTTTCCAATATGTATGATACCCCTGGTCTCAACTAGATCTGATGTCACACAGTCCAGATTTCCTATGTTTTACCCTCCTTGGAAAGCAAATGGTCAGTCTTTTGAAGGGTGGAGAAGGAGCAGACACCTAGCAGTTTGGAGTTGAGGCGGGGATCCAGGCATTTAATTACTTCTAAACAAATTTCAACCAACCTCCATTATTTTATACTCTTTCCCCACAGCTTTGCTCTCAGTTCCAGAAATACCTGTTGCCACAGACTCCTGAGTTCTTCTGAAGCCAGTGGGTTTATGCAGTGAATGCTCAGAAAAACCCAGGAATCTGTGGCCACAGGTACTGCTGGGACTGAGAGCAAAGCTGTGGGGAAAGAGTATAAAATAATGAAGGTTGCTTGAAATCCAGGGTTCATGGATTTTCCTGCCTGTTGGGTTGGGATTCACCTTCGTTAGGGCTGCTCAGTCAGTTTCTTCTCATCCATGAGCTTTCCAGCTCCCAAAGTTTTGTTGTTTTCACCTCTTTCATTTTTTCTTGTAAGTTTATGTCTTTAAAGAAAATCCCATCATGATGGTTGTAGCAAGTTTTCCTGGGGAACTGCAACCAAATGTTTGCGTTGAATCTGACCTCTTCCTTCAGAGCTCCTAGTTTGCATTTCCAACCTTATCTCGGGTATTATTTTGGAAAGGAGGTTGAGCACTTCTCGAGTTTGTTCTAAAATGCCTTTCTCAGCATTACTTGGTCCAAAACAGCATTTGGACCTGACCAATCATGTGCTATTCAGCAAAAGCCATACAACATATTTATTTATATAATATCTTCCTATATAACCAAAGGAACCATATTTCCATCAGATGTGTTTCTCAAGCACTCTGCCACTCCTTTCTACCTCTCCTGCGTTTGATCTGAGGACGGCCCGTTCCACAGGTAATACCGGGAAGAAGTGAAGAAAGCAGAGTCGGGGTGGGGGGAGGTTTGATTATTCATTGGTTTGTGACACACACAGTCAAAAGAGAACTTCGGGCTTGTTTCCCTTAAGATGGGCAGGGAAACCTGTTTTGATGCAGTGCTGTGTGAGCTGAGACCACAGTAGGTAAAGGAATGAGGCATGCAGATATCTGGGGAAGGGTTTTCAGGAGTAAGAAAGACAGTGCCAAAGTCTCTAGGAGGGAAAGCAGGAGACCCATGGGGCTGGAGAGGAATAAACAAGAGGGGGCGTGGTAGGGGATCGGCTGTTGGCAGGTGGGCATGATTGGACCGTTGACATTTTCTCTGGGTGAGATGGGGAGCCACATGGGGTCTTGAGTAGGGTGACATGATGCCTCTTGTGTCACATGCAAGAGCAGAAGCAGAGAGCACAGCCAGACAGGGCTTCTGGAAGAATCCAGGGGAGATATTTCTCTCGATGGTGTTGGCTTGGACCAAATGGTATCAGTGGAGGTGGTGAGATAGGGTTGGACTTCGGATATATTTAAAGGTAAAGCTGAAAAGAATTGCAGATAAGTTAGATACGAGGTGTGAGGGAAAGAGACATATCCAGGAAGATTCCAAAATTCTTGACTTCAGCCACTGGAAGGATACAGTTGTCAGGTGCTGAGATGGGCAAGACTGGGAGAAAAGCAGGCTTGGAAGGGAAGATCTGGAGTTCAGCTTTGGCTCTGCCAAATTTGCGTTGCCTACTGGATATCCAGGTAGGTGTGCTGAGGGGGTGGGGGATAGAGATGGTAGAGCCAACGAAAACACCCAGTGTTCATGGAGCTCGTCCAATGGGCCAAATGCTGTCTGTGTGCTTTATCTGTATAACTCATCCCATCGCCATGACAATCTGATAAGAGATGATTCTTCTTATGCATGCCAGGAACACAAAGGCACAGAAGATGAAGTAACTTGCCCACGGCCACATGGTTGGTAAGTATTGGGGCTAACTTCAACCTGAGCCATTTGGCCCCAGAGCCTGCCTTTCTAGCCACTGGGGTCTCTGTGTCTCCTCCCATCTGGCCAATGCACTTAAGGTCTTCCAGGTTTGACGTGGGTACCAGGACCTGAAGTATCAGCCTTTCAGTGTTAGCACAAAGCTGGCAGAAAACTCATGCGATTGTTAAAAGTGAGGCTTCTGGGGCCAGTCAGGTCTGGGTGTGAATGTCCGTCATTTACTGACCCTGAGGAACTTATTTTCCCCCTTCTCAGCCTTGGTCCCCTCCTCTGTGAAGTGAGAATAATAATGGTATTGACCTCAGAGAGTTGTTGTGAGGAGGAAGTGAAGTAATGCGTGCAAAGTGCTCAATAGATATTATTTGTTATCATTATTATTCTTAAAGAGCAAAGATTGCAATGTCTCTCAATCGGACTCTCACTCCACTCAATTCCCCACAAGGTAGTGTGCTGGAAAGGTAGGAATTGTGAAAGGGGTTTGAGAATCAACTATGATAAAGTAGAGCTTGTGGAGTCTTTGGAGAAAGGCTCTCTTGCTTTCAGAAGTCCAGAGTAGTTCAGGGCATTATCCAAATCCCATGATGTTAGGGGTACTTGGTGGCCAATAAAACCACCCCCATTCTTCTGGCCCAATGGGCTCTGTCTTAATTTTCATGACTCCAGGGCCCCAGGGCTCAGGGCTACAGGAAGGAAAAGTACTCCAGGCTGAAGATGGGACTCATAAAGAAGCTGCCTGTCTCCCAAGGCCATCTCAAACTTCACTCAGAGGATGCTGGGGGTAGCTTTAATTGGCCCTCCTTGCCACACGCGGTGCAAACAGCCCTGGAATGTTTCCTTAGATGAGGCCATCTCTGACTTACAGGAATAAAGAGTCACCTTTAATTCCTGGGTCCAGAAGGAGCCCAAATGAATTTAGAACAACTAAAGACTCAGTTCAGAGGGACACTGAAAAAAGCAACCAATAATTACAGCTTGGGAGCCATGAAGTAGCCCAAAGAGACCGAGGTCTGTCCATAGGAGACCAAAGAAAGAATTTTGTTTACCAATTTTTCATTTATACTCCACCTACTTCCCAAAAGAATTCGGGGTGGCTGACAGGAGAAAGCAAACAAGAATCCCAGCTCTAAGACTTTACCCACTGGTAAAGCTCCTGAGATGGATCTAATAAAGTGGGTTATTTTGCCACGAGAAAAAAGAGACAGATCATGGAACCAAACAAGTCACATGGAGGGACCAGCTACTCATTTGCATGACGCACATTGAGAAGAGAAACCATTCTGAACACTTCTTTTTCTAGCATCATCAAAGAATGAAATTTTTCATTCAACCTTGCCATCTTTAAATGACTGATTCCTCTCTGTTCTGGGCTCCGAAATACTACCATTAGAATTCTTAGTGCAAACGCAACACAGGTAATTGCATCGATTTATCAGGTGGTTTCCATTGTGGCCGTTGGTGCAGGACTGGATGCTGGTTTGGGGTAGAGGGAGCGAACATCTAGATTCTCCAGACTTCTAGGGAAAGAAAGGATGGGCAGGCATGGGGTACAGGTGGGGTTGGTCTGACTGCAGAGTGGGGAACATGGAGAAAATAGAAGGTGGGCAAATGCATGGCAGCAAGAAACTGACATTTTTTGAGCATCTATTTTATGTTTAGGCCTTTCCAATGTTACCTCTACAACAACCCTGTGAGAATGGCATTTTTACTCCTAATCATACGAAGGAGGAAACTGAGGCTCAGAGAAGTGCAGTGATGGACCTAACTCACACAGGAGAGAAGCAAGTTCTGACTTGTTCACAATGAGATCCAGCTCCAACCGATTTAAAATCGTGGGCAGCATGACACTTCTTGGCTGCTGTGGCATCCTGGAAGTCCAGACCTGAGGGTGCTTTAGGGATTCTCTTAATACAACCTTCTCCTTTGACAGATAAGGAAGCAAAAGCTCAAGGGCCTGAGGCCTCTTGCCTACTTTGTGATAGCAGAGGCTCAACTTGAAAGTCAGTTTTAAACATCCAGGCTTTCTGGATGGCCACCATGACACCACCTCACACAAAGCTCCCTAAAATTCTCCCAGCCCGCAACCATTTTCAAAAATGGAAAGTTTCAGCAGCCACACCTGCTGGGAAGTGGAGTCTATTTTGTGCTGGAAGCCACTATATTTACCATACCTGACCTTGGTCTACATCAGACAACATTCTTCAGGATCTAGAGACCGTTACAACCAGCCTTCAAGGGGGCAGACGTGCTTCATTGTGTCAAGTATTTGCAGGCATAAGTGGCCTGGGGCTTGGAAATATTTTCAGCATAGTATGCTTTTTGTTGTTTATGGGATTGGATATTTTAGGTAAATATCAGCATGCATTCCAATGCAAACACAGACTTGCCTATAGCACAGGCAAGGACATTAAAATTAACATCACATTCACTAGTGTTTGTTCTATTGACAAACACTGCCCAATTTAGGTAGTTGGGATATTAGAAATCAACTAGTTTAACAGCCACTGTGGTGTATATAAAATGCAGTTAGGTCAAGGGCATGTAACTAGTTTTTGGTGGGCGGTGGGAGGACCCATCCATGTAGGTGTTCAGAACTATGCAAGTAATGAGCACATAACAGCAGCCAAGAGCTGCCATTCTCTGAGTGTCTTGCCTGTTCTGGGCACTTCTTCCCCTATAAGCTATCATTTATTTTTATTTTTATTTATTTATATATTTTTTTGAGATGGAGTTTTGCTCTTGTCGCTCAGGCTGGAGTGCAATGACGTGATCTTGGCTCACTGCAACCTCCATCTCCTGGGTTCAAGCGATTCTCCTGCCTCAGCCTCCTAAGTAGCTGGGATTACAGGCACCCACCACCACACCCAGCTAATTTTTGTATTTGTAGTAGAGACGGGGTTTCACCACGTTGGCCAGACTGATCTTGAACTCCTGACTTCAAGTGATCCACCCGCCTCGGCCTCCCAAAGTGCTGGGATTACAGGCATGAGCCACCACGCCTGGGCCAAGCTATCATTTAATGGGAGATAGTCAGATTGCCTGGGTTCGCCTCTCGCTGTGCCATTTACCAACTGTGTAGCCCGGGGCAGTTTACTGATCCTCTCTGTGCCTCTGCTTTCCTCATCTGTAAAATGGGGATGAATCGTGGTCCCTGCACTCATGGCAGAGTTGTGAGGGTGAAGTAGATTCTCCTTCTGAGGCACTGGTGCAGGAGTTGGCTTACAGGAAGCACTCAGCACACATCTGCGCTTGTTCCTACCTTGTGACTTTCATAACTATGCCATATATGTTTTCTTTGACTCATTTAATAAGTGTATGCTATGGGCTGGCAAAGGGTTGACACACCACCCAAAGCCACATGGCTAGATTGAGGCAGAGCTGGGACTTGATCTCAGACCTTTGTAACTGTGAAACTAAACCCAATGAAGAAGCAGAGCAGGCCCACCTGTGATTTCAGGCAGGTAGATGGGGGACCCAGGAAAAGTGGCTTTGAGCACTCACCTGTTTTTTGTCCTGGGGTTGTGGGAGACAAATTTAATGAGAAGAAATACTGTTGGCCCCAGGGGAACTCCACTTTGGAAAAGAACTACTCTCGTGGCTAGGAAAACACCTCCATGTGCTCATTTGACTTGGAATGTGAGGCCCTCTGGGCAAAGCCGATGACATGGACCACGTGGCTCCTTCATATAGCAAATATTTTGTAAAATCCCCTTACCATCTTGCCACTAAATAAAATGTATTTATACATATAATCCCTTCCCAAATTCATATAATTCCCAGGTTGTAATAGGAAAGAGACATTAAAGTAAGGTGATTTATCATAAAATAATATGTGTGCCAATACCTAGGCACTGGGCAGGACCACCTGAGAGGGTATATTTGAAGTGATCAGATACATGCTCCAAGTTACAAAGAATGTGTTGGGATTGAAGAGAAGTTAGACACAAATCAGTTGAAGATTGTTGCGTCTTTTCCTTAATAGTTAACAGTTTGAGAGCCAGTGAAGTGTGTGTGCACATAAAGCACAGAATTCCCTAGGATGCGGCCGGGCACAGGCATGTTATTGGGGACTCATGTGCCTCGGGCAGCTTCCTTGTCAGTGGTATTTTTTCTGAAATGGTGATTCAAATCTTGGTAAAGTTCCAAATAAAACAAAATGTGATCTTCTCTAAATTTACACAGGAGTTACATTCTGGGAAACTCAGTGTGTATTAAACAGTGCAAAAACGACTTGGTGTTTATGTGTAAGGCTGAGTTGGACTCTAGTCAGACAATTATAAACAGGTTTCTCACCTACATGGGTGTCCGATGGATCATTCAAAAGTATCTGGGAGATGGATTGCAAATCAAAATACGAAAGGTAAAATTATAATATTTGCAACGTTTCTAGAAAGACACAAAGGAGTAGGCAAAGATGACTTAGACAGGACTAAAACTTATTAACCATAAAGAAATGGTTGATGGATTTTATTACTTGAAAATTGACCCATCAAATGACACTCTTATGAGAGTGAAAAGACAAGTCACAGAATGAGAGAAAGTATTTGCAAACCATATATTCATCAAAGAAGTCATAGCCAGAAGAGAGCTACAAATTAGTAAGAGAAAAAGCCTACAACTCAATAGAGAACTGGCCAGAAGACTTGAGTAGGCCCGTTGCAAAGGTTGATATCTGAATGGCCAATGACCATAAGGTGATACCACAGCATAGTTTCCAAAATGGCTAAAATAAAACAGGCAAATAATACTAAGTGTTGGCGAGGAAGTGGAGCAATGGGAATTCTCATATTGTGCAAGTGGGAATGTCAAATGATTAAACTTTGGAAAATTCTTTGCAGTATCTACTAAGGTTGCACCTATGCCTGTCCCATGATCTGGCTATTTATTCTTAGGTATATTCCCAGAAGAAATGTGTACATCTGTGCATCAAGAAACATGTGAAAATGTTCAAGGCAGCATTGTTTATAATAACTTCAAGCTGGACACAACCCATGTGTCCATCAAGAACTATACGCAGCAACATGAAGAATCCACAAACATGAAAATGAGTGAAAGAAGCCAGACACAAAAAAGGGCACACAGCGTGATTCCATTTATGAGAGGTTTAAAAACAAGCAAAACAAATTGCAGTGCCTAAAAGAGCAGCAGATGTACACAATTGTGCTGATTTTTCTCTCATTTAAAACGGTTCTACAAGTAGTTAGTCCAGGGCTGGTGTCATGGCTCCATGGTCACTGGGGCATCGTGTTCCTCCATGATTTCTGCTTCACCAGGCTTAGCCTTTGCTTCCATCCTCTAGTTTGCCTCATGGCTCAACATGGCTGCTAGAGCTCCAGCTGTCTCTTATGCATTCCTGGCTGTAGAATGGAGGAAGGAGGAAAGGGCAACGGGACGCTTTACTGGCTATTCTTGTTTAAAGGAGCATCCTTGATCATACTTAATGAGAAACTGGAGTAATTTTCAGGAGATCTCAGGGAGGGTACAAGAGCAACAGGGCCTTGCAAATACAGAAACGTAGCCTTCCAGGCAATTATAATAGATCTGGGCAGGCATTTTGCAAAGACTATTGCAGGAAAATGGAGCTTATTTAGAAATCGATAGTTGAGTACTCTGTGATTTTAAAATGAGCACAAGGAGACACTGTTGATGCCCAGAATCCTCTACAATTAGCAGCAAGAGCTCTGGAAAACCCAGGGAGGGGGTAGAGGGAAGAACGTTAGGTTCAGTTGAATCTGGATGCTGGAAGAGAAAGAGGATCCAGCCAGATCCAAACAGACAGCATCCTCAGATGCACCTGCTCAGGGGGCTCCCCACTCCTTAGCAATGAGGGTCTGGTGTGAATGCTGGTTCACTGCCACGTGACAAGCACACCTGTGTCCCAGCCATCCCACCCAGGCACCAGGTAAACATCTTCCCAGAGGGCTGACAGTCAGGCCACTGAGCACTTTCCCAGGATACTCCGGACTCTCCCCAGGGCAGTAGCCTCGTTACAGAATTCTATCTGTAAATTTAATCAATGCAAAACCATGGATATAAATGGGATGTAAAGATGACAGCCTTCCTCCTGTGGGGTTGAGACATTCTGGAGCTTCATGAAAATTCACCATCTGGCTTCTTCCTGGCTGAGCATGGGGACGACCTTCCCATCCAGATGTCCCCATGAGGCAGCATGTTGCCACAGGTACTTGGGTTGGATCTAGCCCCGCTGCTGAGCTTCCTGGGCAAGCCTGGGCAAGTCAGCCAGCACCGTGGGCCTCAGATCCCCCTTTTAAAAGGTGAAGAGGAGAGTACCTGCATCACAGAGCTGTCACAAGGATCAGAGGTATATGTGACAGGAGGAATCGCATGCAGCACTGGACATTAAATGGCGCTATCATGGTGTGGCAGCACACTTCTGAGGCTTCTGGAGTTGTCGTGTTTTGTTAATAATTTATTGGGCTCTCATTCACATACCATACAATTCACCCCCTTAAAGTGTACAATTCGGTGACCTTTAGTGTATTCAGAGCTGCACAGCCATCATCAGAATCAACTCTAGAACATTTTCATGACCCTGGGCAGAAACCCTGCACTTCACAGCCACCAGCCCCAGCCCCTCCATCCCCCAACCCCGGCCCCCCAAGTTCCTCTGTTCGGTGAATATCTTCTGAATATCTGAATGCCAGCAGTGTTCTTGGTGCTGGTGGGAAGCTCTGTCCCTGCAAATGCAGGGCACGGGCAGGAGTACAAAGAGGGGACCACATATCACAGGTCTCAACAGTTCAGAGTTCAAATCGAGCTAACAGCTGTTAAGTAAAATAGGTCTTAAGGGCTCCCTTAACAAATGTGCCTTTCCAACCATCGGGAAGGCCAGGTTCAAATTCCAAGTTGTTAGACGTCTTGAATCTCTGGTTGGAACGTGGCCCCGTGGGGAGGGTCATCTCGGCCAAGGGCAGCCCACTTCTCTTCTCATGCTGGCTGCATCACATGCTGTGAGGGACCCTTGCATGGTGTGTGACACCCAGGCTCTGTTTTTACCTGCTGTGAACACCCATCCTTGGCCAGGCGGCAGAACAAACCTGGGGCACATCCGATCCTGCGGTCCCTGGAAATAGGCTTGAGCCTTTGGGGGTCTAGGATGAGCTCCTCCAAAACCCTGGGTCCATTTAGATTTGGGGATGACTTGGGGTTATTTGCCCATTCAGCCTCTGCCCTCCGCTAACCCTGGAGGTGAAGGGCTGGGGCGGGTCAGGGACACACGTGATGCGGGGAACCTGCCCCAGAACAGGGTCAGCTGCAGTTGTGCAGCTCCTGGCCCAGTCGCCTTCCTTCGTGACATGCCTCCTGCGGCCTTGGCTCTCCTGCACACCTCCTTTCCTTCCTGTCCCATGAGGCCCTCACGGCCATCCTTCCGTGACTGCATCATGCCCCTGAATTCTGCTCTTGGACCCCAGGGCATGCAGGCCTTTTGTAGAATACTCCAGACAGAGGAACTTCCAGATCAAGTGTTGAAACTCAAATTAGCCATAGCTCAGACGAACATGGAGGAGTGGGAAGACCTCAGCCCCTATGTAGGCAGAAAGACCTGGGTTTGGGGAGGTCACTGGTACCTCATACCTGGGCAACCTAGCACGGGCTCTTCATTTCTGAGAACTCTTTTCCCTACATGTTCTTCCTCCATAGGCTTGTAGAGGGGATTAAAACAGGGTGACCCCTGCAACCGCTTAGCCCAAAAGCCCAAGGCTGCTTCTCCCTACAACCTTCTCTTTAGTTTTAGTTTTTAGATTTTCCTGATTATCCCCAATTTTATGAATAATAATTATAACACTTATTTGCTAGACACTGTACTAAGTACTTTATACAAGTCTATTCTTTAAATACTTACCTTGACTTTTTTGCAGATAATCAAGTCAATGTGTAGGTACACTTTTGAAATTAGTAAGTGCCATGGTTTGGATGTCTGTCCCCTCCAGACCCCATGTTGAAATTTGATCCCCAATATTGGAGGTGGGGTGAATGGGAGGAGTTTAGGTCATGGGGGCAGATCCCTCTTGAATAGATGAATGCCCTCCCTTGGAGTGAATTCTTGCTTGGCTAATTCCTTCTAGAACTGGTTGTTAAAGAGCCTGGCATCTGGCTCCCCACTCACTTCCTCTCTCACTACGTTTTCTCTGCATACCAACTCCCCTTCACCTTCCGCCATGAATGGAAGGAGCCCGTGGCCCTCCCCAGATGCAGATGCCCAACTGTGAACTTCTCCAGACATCAGAATCATGAGCCGAAGAAAGCTTTTTTCTTGGTAAATACCCAGGCTCAGGTATCACTCTACAGCAATACAACATGGACTAAGACAGTCAGTGTGCTCATGCAAATAGCATATCAACAGCCACCTGTGCACTTGATAAAAATGCACATTCTCAGGCTTCAGTCCACACCTGCCGAATCAGAAACTCTGAGGTGGGCCCAGCAATCTCTGTGCCCACATGACCTTCAGGTGACTCTGATATGCACCCAAGTTTAAGAACTATGGCCTAGTTTCCCCGTGTACTCAGCTACCCTATGTGATTAATACAGGCTGAGTATACCTTATCTGAAAGGCTTGGGACCTGAAGTGTTTCAGGCTTTGGATTTTCAGATTAGGGATGCTCAACCTGTAATTACTACTAATAATAGTAAATGCTTATTTGGCTCTTGCTATGTGCCAGGGGCTCTGCTAAGTGCTTTGACATGGAGTGTCTTCCTCATTCTCAAAGCATTTGATGAGGCTATTAAAGTCCTCATTTTACAAGCAAGAGAACAGGCACAGAAAGGTTGGGTGATTGTTTAAGGTCACACAGCCTCAAGCGTATGCCTCCTTTTCCACAGTGGTTGTAATGATGACAGGGAGGCAGGCAACATTTTACATAATTTTTAAAAAATTTATTCCCAGAAAGCCTTGCAATCTCAAGGATTTTTTCTTAAAAATGGCAGTTGACCAGAAAATGTAATTGATGGGAACTGGCCCATTCTCAGGGCATCTGGATAATTTAGGTTTTCCTGTGGTCTAGGTGGCAAAGCCAGATGCCTGCAGGGCCAGGCAGGAGACATAACCCAGTGAGGTGGTGCCAGGGTGAGGACTGTGGTGAGCGGGAGAGTGTATGCCCAGTCCAAGGGGAGCAATGGCTGGCTCCACAGCTCTAGAGAGAGGGAGGTGTTGTCATGGGGGGGATGTGGGTGTCTTTTACCTTATTTTGTAAGAAAAAACCCAACAGGAATCTGGGTGTTATGGGAACTCTCCCAAGTTTAAAAAACTCAGTGCTAAACTCTCTGCGTTCTGTTTTTCAGACACCATGAAGGCTGAACAAAGGATATCTGGGGGCAAAATCTGGCCCATGGGCTGCCCATTGCCACCTCTGGGCAGCCATCCTTGATGGTGTGGAGTCCGCGGTCTGCATTGGTTAACTTAACTGGGCTTCCTCAGATCCAGTCTGGAAGTAATTATTGAATTGTATGCATTTTCAATGCCATCCTCAAGCTAACAGCCAACTATGCGGGGGAATAAAACGGAGCAGAGAACTGAGTTGGGTCCCAGAGACCCCAGATTGTCTTCATTTGCAGTTGCCAGGTTCCCTGCAGCCCGGGTCTGTGGATTTCCCGCGGCTCAGCGCCCGCAGCTCAGGCTCCGTGGAGCCCGGCGGCATGGACGAGGCGTCGCGCGCGCCCTCTAGTGGAGAAAAAGGGTCACTGCCGAACTCCAGCTGCGGACCGTCGAGAGTTCCTTGGGCCATGGCTCCTGCCGGGAGCAGCCCTGGGGCCGGGATCCAGAATGCAGAGGCGAGAAAATGAACTGCCCGGCCACCACGAAGACAACCCACCCCTTGCCAGTCACCCCTCAAACTACTGACAATGTCAACAACAATAATTATAACAACCATATTAATAAGTAGAATGACAAATATAATAATATTTAACAGTTTGTGATTTTCAGCCAGCAAGGTTTCGCCTACTATGTAGATTACTCGGGGCTCTGCAGGCCAATAGGCCAGGTATAGATGGACAGAAAGAGGTTTGTTATCAGAAATGGGCTCACATGATTGAGGATACTGTGAAGTCCCACGACCTGCGGTTTGCAAGTAGGGCATCAGGGAAGCCAGTGGAGTAGGTCAGTCCAAGCCCAAAGGCCGAGAACCAGAGGAGCCGACGGCCCAGCTCAAGCAGAAAGAGTGGCATTCACCCTTCCTCTGCCTTTTGTTCTCTTCAGGCCCTCAGCAGATTGCAGGACGCCCCGCCACACTAGGAAGGGCGATCTTGACTCAGTCAGTCCACGGATGCACGCTAACCCCTTCCAGAAACACCCTCACAGACACACCTAGAAATAATGTGGGGTTTTTGTTTTTTTACTTTTAATTGCATTTATTTTAATGCTGGATGTATTCCCGCGTTGCCAGCTCCTGAGCATCCCTGAGCCCAATCAAGTTGACACATACAATTAACCAACACGCTGTGTCAGTTCAATCATTAAAAATACGCAACACTCAGCTGGGCGCGGTGACTCACGACTGTAATCCCAGCACTTTGGGAGGCTGAGGTGGGCGGATCACAAGGTCAGGAGTTCGAGACCAGCCTGGCCAACATGGTGAAACGCCGTCTCTAATAAAAATACAAAAAATTAGCTGGTCGTGGTGGCGTACCTGTAATCCCAGCTGCTCAGGAGGCTGAGGCAGGAGAATCGCTTGAACCCGAGAGGCAGAGGTTGCAGTGAGCCGAGATCACGCCATTTCAGTCCAGCTGGGAGACAGAGCAAGACTCCGTCTTGAGAACAAACAAACAAACAAACAGACAGACAGACAAAAAAACACGCAACACTCTATTAACGCATGAATGTATTCTCACCGAACAAGATTCAAACAGTATGAATGAACATATTGCAAATGTTTTTAAGTGTTTTTGAAAACTTTCATTTTGAAACAATTTCAAACTTAGTTGAAAAGTTGCAAGGATGGCACAAAAACCTTCTATTAATACACAGCTTTTAGCAGGATTCCTCAGTTGTTAACAATTTGCCACATTTGCTTTATAATTTTGGCTCTGTCTCTAAATACATACTTTTAAGATCTGAGCCATTTGAAATATAATGCCCCCTTATAATAGTTCCATGGGTCTTTCCTAAAAACAAGTCATTATCTTCCATAATCCAGTACAGTTGTTCAAATCAGGAAAATTAACATGGATGCAATAGTATTATCTCATCTGCAGACCTTCTTCAAATTTCACCAATTGTCTCAGTAATACCATCCTTTTTAGCATTTTTTTGGCTGATTCCCGCTACAAACTATGAAAGCACAAATGTCTCTCCTCTGCCTTGCCCAGAGGTTTCTCTTTCAATCATCGGGGAGGTGCCGATAGGGTCTGTCTTTCATTTTTCTCAATGGAAGCACATTCCCCACTTCTCAATTTGCCTTGGGAGCTCTTATTTCAATCTCTTCTCAATCCTTCGAAGCAGGACTCCTCCCTAGCCATATTCTACACAGAAGGAAACAGAAACTCAGCGTGAGGACGCCTCCTGCCCTGTGACCTCAGGTCCCCCAGCTGCCTTGCTAAGAGTTGAACCGTGCCCCCAGCCCCTACCCTGATACATTTCAGCAAATTGATATGCAAGGCCCCTTTCCAGGCCCTGGGAACATGAAGAGGAAGTTGCTGATGGCTGTGCTCAAAGACTTCCCAGGCTAGTGCAAGGGACAGGAGAGGGCGGCCCTGCTGGAAGCTCAGTGAGGAGCCCTGCGGAGGGAAGAGGTTGAAGCCGTTAAGTCCTCTGGTGACCTATGGGTGTGGGGGCTGGACCAGAGGGCCTTAAGGGGTAGCCCTGCAGGTCCCAACCCCATTCTTGGTGGAAGTGTTGGCTGAGGTCTCTGGAGTTGAGTGGGGTGGCAGAACTGGGCACTCGCATGACAGGAGAGGGGGGATGGGCAGAAGAAGTGTTCAGAAAAGGAGTGCAGGGAGGGCGGAAGAGCCGCTGTGTGAGTTTCCCCCAGCCCCTTGAGCAGCTGTGGGCCTCCTGCCCAGTCCCCATGCTGGGACCGAGAGGGCAAAGCGTGCAGAGAAGGCTGCACACCCTGCAGCCTCAGCCAGCGCGTGATAGGGGAGCTCTGGGCAGGGACAAAGCTGCAGTCCCTGTCCCTGAATGTGGGGGGGGAGGGGGGATAGAAAGGAGAAAATGGGGCAGAGAGAAAAGAAAGCGGTGGTGTGTACACGCCCAGGCCCTTTGCTCCACTTTCCATGCTATATGAGACACTTCCCAAAATTCACACTCCCTGGGACCCTGAGGATGGGGGCTGTATCAGAGGAATTAATTCGGTCACAAGAGGACAGGAGTCCAGCTCTGACTCAGTCCCAGTGGAGCATCGTAGAAAACCGACAACCAGTGTCCAAGGAGCCCACTTTGGTGTCTGATGGGTCACCAGGAAGAGTTTATTAGATTCCTGAAAATCATAAGTGAGCATCCCTGCTTTGTGGAATTTCAGTTGGTGAGTGACAATGCCAAGTATGCAATTTGTCCTTCAACTTTTCATTTATGCCACACCACGTGCTGGGCTCTCTGCAGGTGCTGGTGAAACAGACATGAAAAGGCACAACCCCTGCCTCGGGATCTGGTGGCAAGATCAACAGGTAAACTGCAGGTCTGATACAGATTGACAGGTGCCACTCAGAGTGAGTACGGGTGGCAGAAACTCAGAGGGGTCCGCCTGCCTTGTCTGGGATTGGGAAAGGCATCTGATTAGTTTCTCATGGCTGTTGTAACAGATTACCACTACCTTAGTGGCTTAAAACAACATAAATGTATTCTCTTATGACACTGAATGTCGTAAGTGTGAAATCAGTTTCCCTGGCTATAGGTGTCATCTGAGCTGGTCTCTTCCGGAGGCTCCAGGGGAGAATTGCTTCCTGGCCCTGTTCAGCTTTGGGAGGCTGCCTGCATCCTTGCCTGCAGCCCCCTTCTCCTTCTTCAAAATGCACCCCTGCAACCTCTGCACCCAACATCACACGGCCTTCCCTGCTGCACTCAAATGCCCGTCAGCCTCCCTCATTACAGACACTTGTGATGACATTTAAGGCCCATCTGGATAATCCAGGACAATCTTGCCATCTCCACATCCTTACCCACACCTGCAAAGTGCCTTTTGTCATAGAAGGTAGCATTCCTGGGTTCCAGGGATTGGGACATGGACATCTTTGTGGTGGGCATTAGTTGGCCTGCACAGCTGCCTAGAGCAGACATCTCTGCAGCGGCAGGCAAGAAGAGTGAGGGTGCTCCTGGGTGAGGGCCTTGGTGGAGTTGCAAAGGCAGGGAGGGAGAAAGCCTGGCATAGTCAGGGAAGGACAGATGAGCAGGAAAGGCTGGCAGGGGCCAGATCTCATAGGGTCTTGAAATCTCAGCTTAGTCCTGAAGGAAGTGGGTCTTGCACAAAACCTAAACATTGAGTGAAGGCTGTTGTCTCAGCCAGGGCCCCAACACGACACAGATGACACACTCAGATGGGTAACTGAAGTGTGGGTTGATAAAGACGCTGTCTGCAAAGGGGTGGACGGGGTTAGGGAAGCCAGCAGGGCATGGAGCATGCCTGGGACTGACACAGCTATGAGGTGCTACTGTCTCTTTGGGGAGCTGTGTCTACCCCTAGACCCGAAGAGAGGAAGCCAGGGAGTGGCTATCAGAACCCAGAGAGGGTGGCTGTGTGGAGAAGGCACATATGAGTCTGCAGTAAAGGGACGCAGCCTACCTGTGGTAACCTGGCAGGGAAGGAGCGGAGGTAACAGATGTCCAAGTCCATTCTTCCTGCCCTCTGAGGGCCTGCCCGTGCTCCCATTGGCCAAACCCCACTTGAAGCCAGAGAGCAAGAGTGATGGTCCCCATGGCATGGCTGGGTGGGCACAGCAGGGAGGAGGAAGATGGGGTGGGGACAGAGACACCCAGCGCAGGTGTCACATGGGGAGTAGCACCACCAGATCATTGTGGAGAAAGATCACACTGGCCGTGATGTGGAGGGTGGACCCGAGTGGGACAGAGGAGGAGGTGGGGAGGTCAGGGCATTCCAAGTGATTTAAAAAGCACATTAAAAAATGCATTGCCCTAGTTAGGGGTCCATTTACCCGAAGAGGTATCTGGGATTGTTCTGCTCCCAGCTGTGTCTGGTAGAGTGGAATTCATCCCAAAGTTGCTGTTATATATCACACCAAATGTCCACCTTGCAAAGGTGCAGCGCCAGTAGAAGGCCTCAGGCAGGCTTGGTTGCAAACAACAGAAACCACTTGTATTGAGTTTAAGCAGAAATGGGATTTATCACTGGCTACTTGGGGGCCCCAGCATCTTTTGAACGACCTGGGAACTGGGCTCTAGAATATGGCCCAAATGTGCCACCTACTGCAGAGCAGCTCCAGGAAACAACACGGCAGCCTGCCCTGAGTAGGGCAACTGCAAAGGGGCTTCCAATGTCGCCTCCCCGCCAGGGTGGAGCCCATGGGAACTTGCTTCATCCTGGAGCCCCTGGCTCTGAATCTGAGTCTGGTGCAGGTACATCTATATGGTGAGTTTGGTCACATGCCTGCACCCTCCTGTCTGAGAAATAGAGTTTCTGGCTCCTCTAGACAGTCAGGGACTGAGGAGGCAGGAGCTCCCCAAAGAAAAGAAGATGTTTGAAGCACTGGACAAGAAGAAAGCAGGATGAATATTCATTACAGGTAAATAAAGGTAAATTACTTTAAAGCTCAGACCATCAGGTATCCCAAGGAGAGACGGCCTGCGTGTGAGTGTCATGTGTGTGAGTATCATGCATGTGAGTGGTTCCATCCTTAGGAAGAAAAACATGGGAGGAACCTGCAGTGTGCAGCCTCTGTCCAGACCCACCTGCTGAGGGGCCCAGGCACCCCAAAGTATACCCTAAATATGATCAGATCCAGGGAGCATTGTGACTGAGTTTTCAGGTTAGCCTCTCTGCAACCTGACTTCCCATGGGCAGGGTGGAGTGCTGGGAGCATTGATTCAATTCTTCCCTTGAGCACTCTTCACCCCCATCTCTCTCCAGAAATGTACCGAGAGTCTAACTGCTCTATACTCTGGGAGGAACATGAACATGATTCCACCTCAGTTCCAAGCTTTCTGAGAACCATCCTGGGAACCAGCAAGCATGACAACTCTCCACCTTCTACATCAGTCACTTGCAAGGAGGCCAGTGGGCACAGTTCATGCTACAGAGTGAGATGGTGCCCAGAGGCCAAGGGCAGGGCTGCATTTTCTGGTTCTTTTATATTTGTAGCAAGATACTCTTAGTGGAAGAGCCCAATATCTGGGCTTGCCTAAAAGTCTCCTTAGCTAGATCATTCAATTTATGAGCTTTCCATCTTGTTGCAGTGTTGCTTAATTTCTGCCTCTCCATAACAAGAATCACCTTTCTTCCAGTCTCCAATGCATTGTTCTCACTTTCCTATAAACCCTCACTAACATTCTCCTCCCACTACTGGCTTCTCCAGTGCCCTTTAGGCTTTCTCTGACACTTTCTTCAAAGTCCTTTCAGCTTCTGCCCTCTGCTCAGTTCCAAAGATGCTCCCACATTGGTAGGTTTATGTTCCATCAGCACCCCACTTCTGGTACTAAGTAAGCTTTATATCAGCTATCTACTGTTAGGCAACAGCCAAAACTTAGTGACTTAAAACAGACACAAACATATATTATCTTTCACAGTCTCTGTGAGTCGGGAATTCAGGAACAGCTTAGCTGGGTGTTCTGGCTCCAGGTCTCTCATGAGGTTGCAGTCTAGACATGAGCTGGGACAGTGGTCATCTGAAGGCTGGACTGAGGCTGGAGGATCCACTTCCAAGGTGGCTGACTCAGATGGTTGGCAAGTTGGTGCCGGCTGCGGCAAAGGCCTTGTTTTCTCTCCATGTGGACCTCTCCACAAGGCTACTTGAGCAGCCTCACAACATGGTAGCTGCTTCCCCAGGGCAAGTGATCCAAGAGCAAAGGTTGAAGTCACAATGCCCTCATGACTTAGCCTTGGATGTGACACACCATCACTTCTGCAGTATTCTACTGGTAACACTGACCAGCTCTGATTCAGTTTGAGAAAAGAGGACACAAAAGCATGAATAACAGGAGGTAAGTTTCACTGAGGGCCTGTGGATCATCTGGGAGCTATCTACCACCAATAGTCAAAAGAAAAAATTAGGTATAAATATATGCATACGTGTGTGTGTGTATATATATATATGTGCACACATATATATACATATGTATGTATAATTTTAAAAATATATATTATTATAAAAGTAATTAATATTATTTGTAGAAATTAAAAAAAATTAGAGTAGCAAAAATAAGACAGTAAAGATTACCCCATAATAGCTCCATGCAGAGAAAAATCATTATCAGCATTTTGGGGTGTATCTTATCAGCCTGAACTTTAAACATTTTTACAAAAATGGAATAATACTGGACAAAATCTTTCATGCTATCAATTTTTTCATTTACTAGTACAGTCAAAAACACAGTTTTATTGCATCTTTTTTCATGGTAACATTATATTCCTGCCAATGATTAAGATGTAATTGATTTTTCCAATGTGCTATTACTGGACATGTAAAGGTTCTCAAATTGTTACATCATTAACAAAACTGGAATGACCATCTTCAGAGCTAACTTGCTGTCTATATCCCTGATCTTTCCTTAGGATGGATATAGAATACCAGCATCAGCAGGTGTACACGATTTAAAGCACATTTGGTATCTATTACCAAGCTGCCCTTCAGAGAGGTTGTCTCGTTACACATTCCACAGCTGTGACTGAGAAACCGTCTTGTCGCATTTGACAATCCAGGTTACTATCTAAAAACTTGAGTTTGTAAGAGCAACACGCCATGAGATAATATTCGTGCAAACGTAACTGACAAAAGACTAACATCCCATAATACTAGAGCACCTACAAACCAAGAAGATAAACATCCCATTGGGAAAGTGTAAAAATATGAACATAAAGTTTACAGAAGAAAAAACACAAATGGCTCATAAACACACAAAAAGATGATATTGTTTCCTGGTAATTGGGGAAATGCAAACAAAAACTACAATGAAATATCGTGGTATCGTGTATCAAATTTGCAGAGCATAAAATAGATTACATTCACAACCAGCAACTACAACCCAACCTTCAGCCTCATTGGACTTCTTGCCATTCCCCAAACCATATCCACGCCCCTCTCCACAGGCTGTTCCTTCTGCCTGCATGCCCTCGATAGCACCAAGGGGGATGGGCACACTAACACAACTGCTGGGAATGGGAAAGTTTCAACCTCTTGGGAATAAAATCTAACAGTATTTGTTGGAATGTAACCTGTGCATACTCCACAGCTGGGCCACTACCCTGCAAGAACCCCTCTGGCTGCTGCACAAAGCTCTTCTCTGCATCCTTTTTTATACTAGTGGAACCCTGGACACAGCCTGCATATGGATCAAAAGGGCAGTGGTTATAAAT
This sequence comes from Pan troglodytes, assembly GCF_028858775.2. Taxonomy (NCBI): domain Eukaryota; kingdom Metazoa; phylum Chordata; class Mammalia; order Primates; family Hominidae; genus Pan; species Pan troglodytes. The sequence goes on from NC_072402.2 coordinate 171,234,951, forward strand.
ATACTATGGTCCATCTCTAGGCTAGACTGTGATGCAGTGGTTAAAGCCAAGTATTGCAGAAGAGTGATTAAGCATTCGTGCTCCAAAGCCAGATAGCCTAGGTTTCAATCCCAGCTTTGCCACTTACTTGCTGTGTGATCTTGTGCAACTCACTTAGCCTTTCTGTGTCACAGTTTCTCCATCTGTATAATGGACGATAACACTAGCCCCTACCTCATAGGGTCATTGTGAAGAGTAAATGAAATTAATATTGCCTATGTCACAGAGTGATCTTCCTCAAAATTTATTAGATGAAAAAAGAAATTTCTAGAAATTATCTACATACATATTCTGATGGGATTTGTGTAAAGAATTTAACCAACAAACCCATATTACACACACATACACACACACACTCACACAGACACACACACACACACGCACTCACGTGCGTAGAAGTAGATCTAGGAAGATCCATGACACACATGCGAGGCAGGTGAATGGGGACATTAAAAGGAGGACTTCCACGTTTAATTCTGAATGGTCTGACTATTTTATTTGTGCAATTTTAAAAAATCAAAGCAATAAATCACTGTAAAAGAAACCTGCCAGGTTTTGAGTCTTACCATTCTACCCTGGGCTCACCCTTCTCTCTCATTGAATCTCAGGTGTCTTCGGGATCATTTAGTTTAGAAGAGGAAGAAATGTCCCTGGACCCCACCAGTTGAACACTAATGCTCCTTTGGGGATTGCGCCCTCACTGTCTCTCTAAGCATCTGTGGACTGGGGTCTTGTCCCTGCGGGCTCCTCCCGCCTGCTCAGAGTGCGCCCTCTGGTGGTGATAACTTGCAGTACTGCGCGCCCACAGCACGTGTGGGGAAGGCGAAAAGCTTTGCTGATTCTCCCAGGGGCCTCAGCCCAGGAGCCCTGGGCTTTGACTCTGGGTCTGGTGCTAGTGGTGGTACCAGATCTCTGTCCCTTGTCGAGGAAGGACACTTTCTATTTGTTTTTAAGTTGTCTCTATCTAGGATTGTCAGATTTAGCAACTAAAAACACAGGATGCCTGGTTAAATTTGAATTTTAGAGAAATCACAAATAACTTTTAGTATGAGTATGTTGCATGACATCTACTAATTTTACACAGCTCATACTTATATTAAACAAAATTATTTGGGGTTTCTCTCAGGCTTAAATTCCACTGGGCGCCTGTGTCTTATCTTGTGACTGTGGGAGGAGATCTGTTGGGAAGCGGGTAGGGGAGGTGGTGAGAAAGGAAGGGAGAAGGCCTGGGTATGGTGTGTGATGGAAGGGCACGATGGTTCAGGCGAGTCTTTGGTTGCAGGAGACTGTAAATGGCATCTGCTCTCCAGGCAGCTGGAGCTGTCAGGCTGTAGAACAATGCTGCTCAGCCCTGGGAGCTTTGAAAACCTGATGTGTGGGTCTGATTCCCACAGATTCTGATGTCATTGGTTTGGTGGCATTGGGGTGAGGGTAGGCTCTGGCATTTTTTAAAGCCCCAGGCAATTCAAATGTGCAGCCAAGGTTGAGGACCACTACTCTACGGGATCTGCAGTGTGTGCATGTGTGCGTGTGAGTGTGCATGTGAGTGTGCATGTGTGCGTGTGAGTGTGCATGTTGCATGTGTGCGTGCGAGTGTGCGTGTGTGCATGTGTGCGAGTGTGCGTGTGTGCATGTGCATGTGTGCGTGTGTGCGTGTGCGTGTGTGCGTGTGAGTGTGCATGTGCGTGTGAGTGCGTGTGTGCATGTGTGCGTGTGAGTGTGCATGTGCGTGTGTGCGCATGTGTGCGTGTGAGTGTGCGTGTGTGCATGTGCGTGTGTGCAGGTGTGCGTGTGAGTGTGCGTGCGTGCATTGCATGTGTGCGTGTGAGTGTGCATGTGTGCGTGTGAGTGTGCATGTGTGCATGTGTGCATGTGTGCGTGTGAGTGTGCATGTGTGCACGTGTGCGTGAGTGTGCGTGTGAGTGCGTGTGTGCATGTGCGCGTGAGTGTGCGTGTGTGCATGTGCGTGTGTGCATGTGTGCGTGTGAGTGTGCGTGTGTGCATGTGCGTGTGTGCGCATGTGCATGTGTGCACCCACTCGTGTATCCCAGATGCCTTCAGCTTGCATATTCCCAAGTTCACCAGTCTGGGGTCCTTCCCGAGAGCCTCCCAGCCCACATGTTATGGAAAAGCCTTGGGCCCTTTCCCAGATGTTTCTAGATTCCCCCAGGGCTTATATTTTACTGGTCATCCCTGGCTCTGATTTCCTGTTCACACTGAGCACTCCCATCTCATTCCTTTCTTCCCCCGGGACTGTGTTTTCTTTCTGCCTGTCAACTTAATGCTGGTCTTTCAATGACCACCAGCAGCTCACAGCTGTCAGGTTTAGCAGATGTTTCCTGCAGGTCTGCAGTTAACAAGAGGTGTCATCCCCAAAGTAAATGATTCTACACTGAAGTCCCCATCTGGGCGGGGAACTCCTGCTAGGAGGAATTTATCACTGGCCATTTCCTCCTCCAATTCCCTCTGCCTCATTTTTACTTCTAGGCCCTCTCATTCTCTTTCAGAAATCACTTTGTCCCCTCCCAAAAAAACAAAGAAACAAAAACAGAAACAAACCCTTCTTCCTCTAGCAGTCAGCATGCAGCTGCTGATCAAGTTCCAAATTGCAGTTCCTTTCTTAATCAGAACAACTCAACTCATTTTTCCTATACCTCTCCTATGTGTCCAGGTATTTCCGAGAGTGATGCATGCTCCTTGGGAAGCATTGGGAATTCTGCACTTTTGGGCCAGCCAGCTCCAACTGCAGCCAATGTTTAAAAAATAGCATCTCTCCCTTCCTTCTATATGTACAGATCTTCAGGGATTTAGCAAATTCTCTTAAATAGCTAGAAGACCTTGCTGACTTCGATGCAAATATTCTGGCCAGAGAACTGAGGTCCTTGGATGAAACCCAATAATCAGAGGGGTCACAGTTTCCTTAGCCCAGGAGGAAGGCAGCTGGTGTCTCAGCAGATGTTCCTAAAGGCCTGGCTTTTTCCACATCTGTTCTGTGTGGTAGACAAGAAGAGGAAGGGAGGAAGGGAACAGAGAGGAAGCAGAGAGAGCTGAAGATTAAAACAATACTGTACAGGTCCCCGCTAAAGATGGACTCTCTGGCCGCCAGGAAAAGACTGAGAGATAAATAGGAGGAGCATAAGAACCTGGGAGCTGGAGGCTAGTCCACCTCCCTCAGCTTCCAGGACCCAGAGGGAGGCAGGCACAGCCAGCCTTGGCCCTGTGGAACCAACACCTTCCAGCCAGGCTGCCAGGAAGCCAAATTCCAAATGTCTAACTGTATTTTGCACTTTTCCACAAGGTGACCTGCAGCTGTTCTGATGGCCCCTAGGATTCCGTAGGGTACTGTGCAGTCCAGAAAACTTGACTTCCCAATTCTTCCCACTTAGCCAGCTGCCATTTCCTTCCCTCCTAACCACTTTCCTTCCTATTCTTTTTCCTCTGTATTTTCCCCCTTTGTTTTAAAAGTTCAACATGAAACTTTACTCTGTACACTCATCAGGTTAGCAAAAATTAGAAAGTCAGCTAATGCCAAGTGTTGGCTGGAGTAGGGGGGGAAGAGGAACCCTTGTTCTCTGCAAGGGAGTATGAGAAGGTGCAGCCACTCCGGAGGCTGTCTGATGGTGCTGGTTCAAGCCGACTGTGTAAGTCTTCTGCCCATAGCAATGCCACTCCTCGGTACGCGGCGCAGAGACACTTTTTGTCCAAAAGGGGCGTGTGGGGAGGTGCTCATTCAGCATTGTTTCTGACAGGGGCATTGGCCACTCAGGCACCCATCCCTGGGGAAGACAGAAGTAAATGTGGTGGGTGTACACCTTGGAGAAGCATCTATCAGTCAGAAGCAAGGAAGGGGATGTCCACACAGATTTAGGTAGCTTACGTTAGATACTATGTTCAAATTCAAGGACGCACATCAGATGCACAGAAAGGCTGCCTGTGGGGGAATTCGGACTGCAAGTGGAGAATGGGGACTGCAGTGGATTGAAGATGGTCCCAAATTCCTTGACACTCCCTGCATGGAGAGGTGAGGTGGGGTGCCCTGGGCAGGCTTGTGACTACTTGACCAATAGAATACAGCAGAAGTGGTGCTTGTCAGTTTCCAGACCTGGGCTTTTTAGAGGGTGGCAGTTCACCTCACCTCTCTTAGGACACTCTCTCTGGGAGCTTGAAGCTGCCATGTAATCAACTGCCCTAATACCAGCAGGTTGCTGAAACCATGTTCAGGAGCTCTGTTTGTGGTCCTAGCTGAGCCCAGCCTTGCAGCCAGCCCCCACCAGCCAATGTCACCAGACATGTAAGTGAAGCCATCCTGGGATCTCTAGACCAGTCCAGCACACCTACAGGCTGATTACCATGGAGTGACCTCCGTTGGCACCACATTCATCAAGAGAATCAACCAGCTGAGTCCTGCAAATCCAAATCCACACAATTGTAATATGATAAAGTATCTAACTTTGGGGGTATATATTAGCCTGTTTTCATGCTGCTGATAAAGGCATACCTGAGACTGGGAAGAAAAAGAGGTTTAATGGACTTATAGTCCACATGGCTGGGGAGGCCACACAATCATGGTGGAAGGTGAGGAGGAGCAAGTCACATCTTACAAGGATGACAGCAGGCAAAGAGAGAGCTTGTGCAGGGGAACACCTCTTTATAAAACCATCAGATCTCATGAGACTTACTCACTATCATGAGAACAGCACAAGAAAGACCCACCCCCATGATTCAATTCCCTCCCACTGGGTCCCTCCCATGACATGTGGGAATTGTGGGAATTACAATTCAAGATGAGAGTTGGGTGGGAACACAGCCAAACCATATCATTCTGCCCCTGGACCTTCCCAAATCTCATGTCCTCACATTTCAAAACCAATCATGCCATCCCAACAGTCCCCCAAAGTCTTAACTCATTTCAGCATTAACTCAAAAGTCCACAGTCCAAAGTCTCATCTGAGAAAAGGCAAGTCCCTTCCACCTATAAGCCTGTAAAATAAAAAAAAAAAAATTAGTTACTTCCTAGCTACAATGGGGGTACAGGCATTGAGTAAATACAGCCATTTCAAATGGGAGAAATTGGCCAAAACAAAGGTGCTACAGACTCCATGCAAGTCTGAAATCCAGTGGGGCAGTCAAATCCTAAAGTTCCAAAATGATCTCCTTTGACTTCATGTCTCACATCCAGGTCATGCTGATGCAAGAGGTGGGTTCCCATGGTCTTGGGCAGCTTTGCTTCTGTGGCTTTGCAGGGTATAGCCTCCCTCCTGGCTGCTTTCATGGGCTGTTGAGTGCCTGCAGCCTTCCCAGGAGTATGGTGCAAGGTGTTGGTAGATCTACCATTCTGGGGTCTGGAGGACAATGGCCCTCTTCTCACAACTCCATTAGGCAGAGCCCCAGTAGGGACTCTGTGTGGGGGCTCTGACCCCACATTTCCCTTCTGCACTGCTCTAGCAGAGGTGCTCCATAAGAGCCCCGCCCCTTCAGCAAGCTTCTACCTGGACATCCATGCATTTCCATGCATCCCCTGAAATCTAGGCAGAGGTTCCCAAACCTCAATTCTTGACTTCTGTGCACCTACAGGCACAACACCACATAGAAGCTGCCAAGGCTTGGGGCTTCCACCCTCTGAAGCAACAGGCTGAGCTCTACCTTGGCCCTTTTAGTCATGGCTGGAGCAGCTGGGACACAGGGCATCAAGTCCCTAGACTGCACACAGCAGAGGGACCCTGGACCTGGCCCACATAACCATTTTTTCCTCTTAAACCTCTGGGCCTGTGATGAGAGGGGCTGCCACAAAGGTCTCTGACATGACCTAGAGATATTTTCCTCATTGTCTTGGCGATTAACATTCGGGTCCTCATTCGTTACTTATGCAAATAAATTTCTGCAGCCAACTTTAATTTCTCCTCAAAAAATGGGATTTTATTTTATATTGCATTGTCAGGCTGTAAATTTTCCAAACTTTTATGCTCTGTTTCCCTTTTAAAACTGAATGCCTTTAACAGCACCCAAGTCACCTCTTGAATGCTTTGCTGCTTAGAAGTTTCTTCTGCCAGATACCCTAAATCATCTCTCTCAAGTTCAAAGTTCCACAAATCTCTAGGGTAGGGGCAAAATGCCACCAGTCTCTTTGCTAAAACATAACAAGAATCACCTTTGCTCCAGTTCCCAATAAGTTCCTGATCTCCATCTGAGACCACCTCAGCCTGGATTTATTGTCCATATCATTATTAGCATTTTGGTCGAAGCCATTCAACAAGTATCTAGGAAGTTCCAAACTTTCCCATATTTTCCTTTCTTCTTCTGAGCCCTCCAAACTGTTCCAACCTCTGCCTGTTACCCAGTTCTAAAGTTGCTTCCACATTTTCAGGTACCTTTTCAGCAGTGTCCCACTTTACTGGTACCAATTTACTATCTTAGTCCATTTTCACACTGAGATAAAGAATATCTGAGACTGGGCAATTTACAAAAGAAAGAGGTTTAATGGGCTTACAGTTCTACATGGCTGGGGAGGCCTCATGATCATGGTGGAAGGCATGGAGGAGCAACTCACATCTTACGTGGATGGTGGCAGGCAAAGAGAGAGAGCTTGTGCAGGGGAACTCCTCTTTATAAAACCATTAGACCTCATGAGACTTATTCACCATCATGAGAACAGCACAAGAAAGACCCACTTCATGAACTCGGAGTTTCTGTAGCCTTCTTAATGATAATATGATAACATGATGCTATTATAATGTATATTTAAATATTTAGTGTTTTTTTCCAGGGTGAAATCTACTTATATATTATCCTTTTTCCAAAGCAGCATTTTGAAGAATAATGGTTGCTATCAACATTTTTGTAGATAATTAAATTACTAGAACATCAGGAATTTTTTCCCTAAAATTTCTTCACAGAAAAAAATTATTGTCAAAATTCGATACCTCTGAATTAGTTGAGAGAAAAAAGACTATATGAATAGACCATAAGTTCTATTTTTTAAGTGTGTTAATTTAGATCCTATCTTGTTCCAAAAATAATTTGGGATGGCTTACACAAATGTGTACCACATGAAGAAAAAGAAAATTTGATACAGAAATCAAGACAAAAGAAAATTAATAGGAAAGAAAAGGAAATAAAAGGCATCCACATCAGAATAGAAGTAAGCTATCCATACTTGCAGATAAAAAAAAAACCCTAAGGAATGCACTAGAAAACTATTAGAACTAATAAATGAGCTCAGCAGGGTTGCAGGATACAAGATTAATATACAAAAATTCATTGTATTTTGATACAGCAGTAATGCGTAAAAGAAAAACAAAATTTTAAAAACTTCAATTTACAATAATAGCATCAAAAACAATAAAACACCAAGAAAATACTTAACAAAATAAGTGCAAAACTTATACTCTGAAAGCTATAAAACATTGTTGATTGAAATTAAACAAGACCTAAAAAAATGGAAAGACATCTCATGTTCATGGATTGGAAGACTTAATATTGTTAAGATGGTACCATGGATTAAACTGTGATCTCCAAAATTTTGTTGAAGTTAGTCTTAACCCCTAGTATACCTGTGAAGGTGATCTTATTGGATATAGGATCTTTGCAGTTGATCAAGTGAAGACCAGATCATTAAAGTGGGCTCTAATCCAGTATAACTGGTGAAAGGGGAAACTTAGACACACAGACAGACATGCACACAGGGAGAACACTATGCAAAGATGAAGGCAGAGATTGGGTTGATACATCTAAAAGCCAAGGAACACCAAATACTGCCAGTAAAGCATCAGAAGATAAAGGAGAACGGCATGGAACAGATTCTCCCTCACATTGCTCAATTGTACCAACACCTTGACCTGGCAATTCTAGGCTCCAGAACTTTAAATAAGAATAATATTTTAAATAATAATATTTTTTAAAGAATAATATTTTGTTCTTTAAGTCAACCAGTTTGTGGTACTTCATTATGGCTACCCTTGCAAACTAATACAGATAGTGATATTCCCAAAACTGATCTATTGATTCAAAATAATCACTATCAAAATCCCAGTTAGCCTCTTTGAAGAAATCGACAAACTGATCCTAAAATTTGTATGGAAATGCAAGGGACCTCAAGTAGTTGAAACAATTTTGAAAAATAAGGACAAGATTGGAGGACTCATACTTCTTGATTTCAAAACGTACTACAAAGCTATAGCAATCAAGACAGTGTAATATAGTCACAAGGACAGACATACAGATCAATGGAATAGAATTGAAACTCCAGAAATAAACCCTCAAATTTACAGTCAACTGATTTTTTACAAACTTGCTAATTAAATGTGGAAAGAAGACTATTTTCAACATATGGTGTTGAGATAGCTAGATATCCACATGCAAAAGAATAAAGTTAGACCCCTACCTCACACCTTATGTAAATACCCCTAAAGTGGGAGGGCAAAATAAGCTTATCATCATCAAGATGCCAAGGCTGGTAAGAAGGGGATGTGGCCAGGCGCAGTGGCTCATGCCTGTAATCCCAGCACTTTGGGAGGTTGAGGCAAGCGAATCACGAGTTCAGGAGTTTGAGACCAGTTTGGCCAAAACTGGTGAAACCCTGTCTCTACTAAAAATAAAAAAAATTAGCTGGGCATAGTGGCAGGCACCTGTAATCCCAGCTACTTGGGAGTCTGAGGCATGAGAATTGCTTGAACCCGGGAGATGGAGATTGCAGTGAGCCGAGATTGCATCACTGCACTCCAGCCTGGGCAACAGAATGAGACTCTGTCTCAAAAAAAAAAAAAAAAAAAGGAATGAAAGAAGTAAGGCAAAGATGAAATCAAACCATTGATTTAAAAAAATTAATTTGCAAAGTTTCAATTTACAGAAAAATTGCAAAGACAATACAGACGCCTTCCCACATGTCCCACTATTAAAACCTTATATTATTATTGTACATGTGTCACAATTAATGAATGAACGTTGGTACATGTTAGGAACTAATGTTAATTCAGACTTCTTGAGTTTTTCCCTCATGTCCTTTTTCTGTTCCAGGATCCCATCTAGATTCCACACCACATTTTGTCACCATGTCTCCTTGGGCTTCTCTTTGTTGCGACAGTTTCTTGGACTTTCCTTGTTTTGATGACCTTGACAGTGTTGGAGTATTCGTCAGATATTTTGTAGAATGTCCCTCGACTAGAAATGTGTCTGCTATTTTTCTTATGATTAGACTGGGGTAATAGGTTTGGGGGTGGAGAATCACAGAGGTTAAGTTCCATTCACATCACATTCTATCAAGGGTACAGACTATCAGCATGACCTATCACTGTTGATGCTGACCACCTGGCTGAGGTAGTGTCTGTCAGGTTTCTCCATTGTAAAGTGACTCTTTGCCCCCCTTTCTATACATACTCTTTGGAAGGAAGTCACTATACGTGGCCAATATTTAAGGAGTGGGAGTCATGTTCCTCCTGGTTGAAGATGGCTACATTAAGTAGCTCCATGATTATTTGGAATTCTTCTGCATGTGATATTTGAACCATTCATTTAAAATCTGTTACAAACCAAAGCAGGGGGCAATGGGGATGGCATGGGGGAGAAATGTCTCCAAGCTTGGAATTGCTCTTCTACCCTTTAGGGAAATGAAGGGATGGTGCAAATCTAGAAGGAAAAGAGAAAAGAGGAAGGAGAATTCGCAAGCTAGGGCACATGCAGGTGGTGGCTGTGCCTTCCCTCCTGCTTGCTCACCAGCACAGCGAAAGCTGGGCAGCCCACTGATGTCACTGCTCCAGGCTGTCTCAATTGTACCTCAGATCCCATTAACATGCCCCAGAATCTTGAAATAATATATGGGTGAGCCTCCTAAGCAATAGTGGAAAAGTTTTCCTTTTGTTCTGAGCAGACTATTTTTAAAAAGAGTCAAATGGTTATAAGACCACAGCAAAATCATCTGTTTCCAGAGTGTCTCTCCTCCTCCCACCTCTCTCTGAATGAGTGGCCGGCGCTAAGCTGTGTGCCCAGACCTACTGTAGGGAAGTCCTCAAGAACATGTTCCCCAGAGAAGGCCCCAGCATCACCTGGTCAGGAGAAATGGGGTCCTTGGGACTCGTGAACAGGTCCCAGCTCTGGGGAAAAAGCCACCAAGAATTTTTCCACTCTGGGAGGGAAGAAAGAACTCTTCTAGTTTTGGATCTTTAATGAAAGGCAAAAGCAATTTGGGAAAAACAAGATCTGGCTACAAAATAAAAAGGTTATTTTTACTGCGGAGAGCAAGCCATCTAATGAAATGCTGCAATTACCAAAGTTTGTTCGGCCCCCGGGAACTTTACGGGCACTTAAGTGTCTGTCCTTTTGACTGTGGAGCCCATTTGTGGTGAATGTTTCACGAATTCAGGGAGACCACAGCCAAGGTCGAGCAGTCCCTGCCAACTGAGTTGGTGTCCCCTGAGGATTGAAGTCTGTTTCCAGAAGGGGAGACTGAGGTTTCATTTGTTAAAGTGACATCGCCATCCTTCCTCAGAGCCGTCCCGGACCCGGAGCTGCCGCCCACACACCGGCACGCAGGCCACAGGGGACTTTGCCTTCTGGGTCATTCTGTCCTTGAGCTCTCTGCAGATGCACTGAGAGGCGAGTTTCTTGCAGAGGTCACATGCCCTGTGCACACAGCCTTTCAAACTGGACAGAAAATATTTTCTGATGATTCTCTGTAGACAGATTTAGAGCTGAGATCCCTGCATTCCTGCATTCTGAATTGAGAAGTATCAGATAAGTGGGCCTGAGAGCCATGGCTCTCCTAGGAGACATATGAAATCAGCATGCAGTTGGTGCTTCTCACTCATGCTCGCTGCAGGCCTCCCTCCTTTACAGAGAGACAGGCAGAGCGGCGCCAAGGCAGCTGTGGCTTTGCAGTCAGACAAGGCTGGATTGGAATCCCAAATCTATCACTGTAATCTCTCCGTCAATTTCTCTTAACTGCAGGCAGAGATGACATGAAGTGGTATATGCAAAATGCCTGAAAAATAGCAGATTGCAAAAAACAAATAGTAAATGGGGAAGGATAGATTTCCTCTTTTGACACAGACCTCCTGCTCTTGATTCTTAAAAAGCTAACCTGTTCTCCATTTCTACTACTTTTTTTTTTAAAGTACACAATTCAACAGAGTATTGAGATGGTTTTAAAAAATCCCAATTTTCCCACAAATCCAAACATGGTAATTTACCACAGGTAGACCTTAATTTTTTTTCACATTTTAGAAAGTATTTGAGGCATTTTCATTTGTGAGAGAACCCTAAAATCTTGCCTTCTAGTTTGTGGATATTTAGGTGTGCCTATGCTTTTATGTGCTGCGGATACATTAAGATACATTAAGATCAGCCAATCTGAACAGCTGAAAAGCTTTTATCACCAAGGAGCTTAACAGCTCTGCAGATACATTCATTTCCTGTACAACTGGTCTGACCTATAGCTTGGGGTATGAAATCTAGTCATATCTCTGTTTTATTCTAATTAATCACTGAGTCCTCTCTCCCCCTCACACACTGTTATTATAAAGTTTAATATCTTGCTTTTGAATTTTCCAATACCCTCTGAGGCCTTACTTAGTCTTATTTCTGAAATACCAGATGTAGAGAAAAACTGCAGTCAGCCTTCCATTGTGCCTGCTTCTCTTCACCACAAGGTGGCACTGTTGAACACCAGTCCTGCACAGCTCCATGGACATTCACACTAATTTGTTGAGATCTTCACTCTTTTGTATCTCTCTTGTTTCTGCAGTGGTGTCCCACATTTGGGGTCCAAAGTTGGCTCCCTTGGTTCATGTTCAGACATTATTCCCCCAAATGAGACCCTGAGTAGCTTTCAGCTTCAGCTATCATAGTTCTAGGGCCACCACCTCCATCAACTATTACATTTTGAGCCCAAATCAGTGACTACTGACCTAGACACTTACATGTTTTAGAGGCAAGTATTATGGACAGAATATTTGTGTCCCTTCATACGTTGAAGCTCTAATCCCTGTATTTGGACATGGGGACTTTCTGGATGTAATTAAGGTTAAATGAGGTCATAAGGGTAGGGTCCTGATGCTGTAGGATTGGTATCCTAATAAGAGATGCCAGAGAACTTGTGTGTGTGCTCTCTTTCTCCCCCGTGTGTGGACACAGTGAGGAGGCAGCCGTCTGCAAGCCGGGAAGAGAGCCCTCACCAGAACCCAGCCATGGTGACCTGATCTTGGGCTTCTCAGTTCCCACAGAACTGAGCGAAGGTACATGTCTGTTGTTGAAGCCACCGAGTCCATGGTATTTTGTTACAGCAGTGCAGGCAGACTAAGACAGTGAGTTTCTCTGTGCAGTGCTTTGTGTCCCTCCCTCCCAACATACTTTGATAGGGTCACCCTGGTCTTACCTGACAGATCCATCTGGGTAGAGAATTCTGGGGTACCAAGTACCCAGTTAGGGTGGAGGAAATTGGATGCAGGTGGGCACATCCATTGGCCCTTGCTGCCTGGAAAGAGGCATGTCCAGAGGGGGACAGTATCAGGCCCTCTAATGTGAGCAGCCTGGGGCAGGGATCCTTTTTGCCCAGGTTTGAAATCACAGCTCTGCCATCCACTCACTGTGAGCCTTGGGTAGGATATTTCCCTCTTGGCACCTCACTTTCCTCACCTGCAAATGGGGATAATGATAGGCCTAGCCTCGTAGGACTGTGGTGAGGATTAAATGCATCAATCCATGGAAAGCACAAAGAATAATGTACAGCATGTAGCAGAAATTAATTTTTTAAAATAAGACTCAGCCTCTCTTGAGTGCCCTCAAAGCCATCTACTCACACATGGGCAGTGGTGATCAGTGTGGACTTTACTCATGTTTTAGGAAGTGGGCCAGATGTCTGGGGTTGCATTGCATGCCCCACAACATAAAGCCTAAAGGTGTCCTTTCTGAAAGTTCTGTCACCATATTCTCCTTGGTCATCTCCCAGCAGGCTGTCCCTCTGGTCCTTCCCCGCAGGGCCTCTAGGGTGCACTTATTTCCTGGGCCACCATTTCCTAGCCAGTCCTCACTCTCCTTCCCTTCCACATGGGAAAAGATACCTCCCTCTCCTTGTCTCCTTATTTCCCAGTCCCTGTGCCATTTTGTCATTTCTGTTTTTATGTGCACGTGTTCTTAGGCTCTTACCTTCCAGCCCAATCATTCTAACAAAATAATTTTTTCAATTTTTAAAAAAAATATATTCTCCCTCAGAAGATCCTGGTTGAGAACATCTTCTTCATCCTTTTATGGCAGAAGCGGAAGCAGGGCCATAGTGTGCCCATGAGGTGTTGCTGCGCTATCATTTCTGCATCTGATCTTGAGTTCCTTAAAGGCTGGGGTGGCACTTAGTGACACCAGGGCTGGGATCCCAGAGGTACAGATGACGTGCCTGTGTGGGATCAATGAGCGGGTGCTGCCTTGGGTCTCTGCTGGCTCCTGTGGCAAGGTCTGCAGGTCCTTCCCCTGTTCTCATGGTGGAACAGCTCCCCGGGCCACCCCACACCCCAACCATGCGCTGAACTTCCTCCTGGGAATGACATTTTTCTAGCACCTACTAGCCACTTCCATTTTTGTCTTCACCCTGGGGCTTCTGAGAAGCTCTGCTTTATGTTTTTCCCTAGCAACACAGAACATTAAAAGCTTTGGCATTTAAAATTATTCCTTTCATGTTGTTTCAACTTAAAGAGAAAGATAGCAAAGCTTTGACTCATGGGCCAAGTCTAACTGGCGACACCCACCCCTGCCCTATCCCACCAAATGTTCATGATGGAGTCCTGATGTCTATCTCCTATATGAAACAAATGAAGAGTTTGTGCAAATGTATCCAAATCCAGAAGCAACCAAGAGACCATGTTTATATCAGCTTAGTCAGCTACTAGCTTAGATAAATGCCTAATTTTAAAGGTACACTCAATCATGACTTGTTCCAAAAACAAATTGAGACAGCTATAGAGTTCAGTTATAAATTCTTAAATAAATATGTAAGAGAGATTTTAACAAACACTTATTGACACTTATTTTGTGCCAGCAATTAATTGTGCCAGGAAATGTTTTAAGGTGTTATGAATACTGACTACTCATTGGATTTTCCTATCAACCTTATGAGGCAGGCACTACTATAACCCCATATTACAGATGAGAAAACTGGGGGACAGAAGAATGAAGTAACTCACTCAAGAACACACAGCTGGTAGGGGGCTGCCAGGATTGTGAATCCAGGCAATGTGGCTCCAGGGTCCATGCTTTTAACACCTGTACTATGCTTCTGGAAGTTCAAGAAGCCTAAGAGGTCATCACTTTATCTACCTGTGTGTTCATTCACTGGCCAAACTTGTGATCACCAATGCTGTGCCAGGTCGGCACGGGGTGTCAGCTGCACAGAGCGGAAGGCACCTGGGGCCTGTACTCGAGTGGTCTCATCCTATGCTCCTGACCATGGCAGAGTGAGGTGCCAGCATTCCAGCCCCGGGTCCCCACATCAGCCTCCTAAGTCTGACCTTTGGGCATATTTCTTAATCTCTAGTCTCCTTTTCTTCCACTGTAAAATGAAAATCAGGACACTCGCCTTATTGGGTGGTTTGGCGGTGAAATGAATGAGTGTTTGCAAAGCAGCATGCAGAGCACTGATATGTATTCAATCCATCTCCTCCTTCAGCGAGTATTTTCCCATTCAAATTCTTGTTTCTCTATCCATTCGTAAAGTCATTCTATAAACACGCTCTATTTCACTGGGGGTATTGGCCAAAGAGGGGTAAACTAGAGTCTGGGAAGCTCCGAGGGTTGGCTCCGGGGCTGGCAGAAGTGATTTTCCAGTGAGAAGCAGCGATGAGAGCTGAGGTTTGGAGCCAGAGTTGGATTCCAATCCCAGCCCTGTGTCTTACCAGCTCTGAGATTTGGGGCTAACCATTTATCTCCCGGAGATTCCGTTTCTTTGTCTGTGATCTGTGATCACATGGGATGGCATATTAAAGGCGAAAATGCATGTGAGGTGCCTGCTCATCCCGTTGCCAATGCTGCGTTGTGACCTCACCTGGGGGACAGGCACTCCGAGAGCACAGAGAGGCAGGTGCTCACTCTGGGGAGGTCACTGCCGAATTGGAAGAAGAGCAAAGAACCCAGGGTAGGGCGCCGGCCAGGCTCAGCAGGGGTGGGGGAGGCAGAAGCAGGGGTGCAGGCTACATGCCCTCTGGCTTCAGCACCCCCACTGTGGCTCTGCTCGCAGAGGGTCTTTGGTGGTCTGCCCTTTCCCTGGTTCTCTTGTTGTTTCCATCAAACCAGCTGCCCCCCTCCAACTGACCTCCTGCAAGGCAGGTGGCCTCCAGGGCCACCAGGGAGTGGGTGTTTACTTACACTGCCCCAGTCCTGTTTATAGCAGTGGCACTGAGGGGACAAACGCTGCGGTTGGGCTTGGGTGGCTGCCCCACAAAGACAGCTTTCAGGCCACACTGGGCTGGAAAGTTAGGGACATGAGCATGATGAGATAGGAAGCAAGGTCAGGCCAGGGGCTGGCTCCAGCTGAGTGAAACAGACCGGCAGTAATAACAACAGCAACCATTTTTAAAAGTCCTTACTACATCCCAGACTGAACTAAGGGCTTCGCATCCATCTCAGTTATTTATTCCACAAGGATTAGGAAACAGAGGCTGAGAAACTTGCCCATGGCTGCTCAGCTGCTTTTTGGGGGAGCTGGGGTTTTTCGGCCCTGATCTATCTGAGATCAGAGTCTGGGCTATCTCCACTTTATTTTGCCTCCCTGATTAAAATTCATACCAATACTGTTTGTTTAAAGATTCTCTATAATCCTCAAAGCAGCCCATTTTACAGATGAGGATACTGAGGTTCAGAGAGGACCCATGACTTGTGTATGGTAGGAAGTGACAGAGCTGGGACACATCACCCAGCTCCTCCATCTTGTGAGGGAAGGAGCCTGGCTGTCAGGCCAAGAGGCTCTCTTCCGGTGGAAACTTTTCCTCTAGGAAAAACTCAGGGTGTTTTCCTCCTGGCCTGCCACACAGGTAGAGCCTTGCTGGTTCCTCTGCTGGCATGACAACATGGAGTGCGCCCCTCAATGCACGTGAGGGCGGAAGGCTGGGCCTTCGCCCCTGCCGTGGGCTCAGCCTCACTCTTCGCATCAATGATAACTGCCATTGTTGGTTGGGTGGTGACTCTGAGCTGTGCATGTGAGTGACATCATCTCGCTAATTCCCACAGCATCCCCGTGAAGCAGCTACTACCATCTCCCTCATTTTACAGACGAGGAAGTGAAGGCTCAGAGTGTCCAAAGAACTTGCCCAAGGTCACCTGGCTGCTGAGGATAAAAGCGCAGGGGGGTTTCACTCCAGAGCTCCGATTCAGGCAGCCGCTGCCTCCCTCCCTCCTGCACATCTTCCAAATGGCTGGGGGGCCTTGGCTTTCCACCAATGTCCAGGTGCACCCTCTCCAACAGGTAAGCCTGCCTCCAGCCTCCTTTTCCCCCAGCTCTCCTGTTTCTTCTCCCTTCCATGCCCCTGGTGTGTCCACACCCACTATTTTCCACCTCTCTTTCCCCTTTTCCCACATCTTTTGGATCCTGCTCTAGTTCCCTGTAAGATAAAGTCCATGTCCTGAGCTGGGTTCCTGTGACCTCCCGCAGGAAACAAGCTCCGGCTCTGGCTGTGCCACCCCTCGGCTGGCTAGGCAACTTTGGCCAGGTAACATCACAGTTCTGGGCTTCAGTTTATCCACCTGTGAAATGGGTGATGATGGCTGCTCTGCATTCTGGGGTGTTGCGATGGTCAAAGGAGTCAGCAACAACTCCTGGTACTCCTGGGCTTATTCTGTGCCCTGTACATGCCAGTGCTTGGTAGCAGCATCTCAATTCATAAATGGTGGAAAGAGATGAGAAAGTGATGCTGGTTTTGTAGAGGTCCCTGTTATCTGCTGTTTCCTCCCCATTCCATTCCAATAGCCTATCTTATATCCCCTCCCCTCCCTTCCCCTCCTCTCCCTCCCTCCTTCTTTCCCTCCATCATCCCATCCCATCCCATCCCATCTCATCCCTCCATCCATCCCTCCCTCCCTCCATCCATCCCACCCATCCCTCCATCTATCCCTCCCTCCCTCCATCCATCCCACCCATCCCTCCATCTATCCCTCCCTCCCTCCATCCATCCCATCCATCCCTCCATCCATCCCTCCCTCCCTCCATCCCTCCCTCCCTCCATCCACTCACCCACCCATCCCTCCCTCCATCCATCCATCCATCCATCCATCCCATCCCATCCCATGCCATCCCTCTTCTATTCCCAAGGAGCCTGGCCATGAGAGCACCACCATGCCTCAGAGCCCAGGGAACAAGCAAAGCTGCAGGACAAAAAAGGCAGAGATTAAGGGGGGCGACCTGATCCCTCAAGGATGTGGCTGTGTTCCTCCTCACAGATGGGCCACAAGTCCACAGTCAGTCCCCACAGAGGACAACTAAAAACCTTCTTCAAAGCAGCCGCTGGGAACCATGCACCTCCTCTTTCCTTGACAGGTTGTGAAAGGCCAGCTCCCACCTCCCCTTGACACTCCTAGGGATGGATCCCACTAAGGAGATCCTACTTGCTTGCGAGAATGAGCCCTGGTGGGGTTGGCCACATCCCAGGGCCCTGGCTGGGCCACAGGGCTGGTGGTGTCATGCACAGGCTCAACATTCCTGGGCAGCCCCTCTTGATGACCATCTTGTGAGACGAGGGTGGGCACGAGAGCTGGCCCTGCTCCCTCGGGGGGCTGGGAAGGATCCTCCTCTCTCTCTTTCCACTTAGGAGGCAAGTGGTGTGAATAAGCTCTACTGGTTCTGGAAAGGCCTTCTCCATCTCCGTTTGTCCTCCTCCGCCACCTGACATGCTCCAGGCCTCAGCTTGGCTCCATTCTGGGCCCGGGGACCATGGCCATCTCCTGTTGCCCATCTTTCTTGCTCTCTTCTGCCCCAGGTGGGAGAGGCCTTGAATCTCACCAGAGGGGTAAGTTCCAAGACTTGGGTCTAGGCAGGGTTCACAGGCCGAGCTGCCTTCCTAAGGCTGGCTTTGGTTCAAGGCCACGTCATCCTGGAACTGGCTTGGGCAAACACACCCTGTGTGGTCCAGCCTGCCCCCTGGACTTGTGTATCAGAGTTTGGGGCCAGTGTCTCAACTGATAATAAAGAGCCACTTTACCAGCATCTCCTGTGCAAACATCTTCCTCGGGGACTTGTGGGGAGGCAGGAAGCTGGGCCAAGGCAGGACAGAAGTGGTCCTGGGTCTCCAAGTCAAATGAGTCCTATTTTACAACTGCAAACCACAAGACGTTCCCAGCATAGACTTAATGAGGAAAAGCAGAGTGCCGTATTACAATACTCCCTTTATGGGGGCTTCATCCAATAATGTGCCCTGTGTTTCATCACCCCTGGCCCAAGTGTTTATGGAGAGATTTGTGTTGAGAATGGAAACCAGTAAAATCTTAGCTTATTAATAACTTATGGAATACAAATATGTTTCTGTGAGTTTCCACAGCTTGTGAAAATGGTTGCATGGACTTTCACCAAATTTGGTAGGTATGTTCTAGATGGTCTAAGTTGGTGTATGAGGAGTAAGCCCTGGGCAGGCATCAGAGACAGGCAGGGTCCCACCGAGTGGCTGACAATGAGCCACAACAGGGGCCCTGTAAAGCAGAAGGGGTGGCGGGGTGGGGGGACCAGAAGACAGTGTGATGAGCCTGGCTGCATAGCCTCCTCTCTTTCTGCTGTTCTACCCTGTCCAGGCGGTGGCCCACTGTTTCCTCTGTGGCCAAGCCTTAAGTCAGCTGAGCCTCCTGTCACCTGTCACATGGTGCTGATTCTAGCTGATTCTGCAGCTCATACTGTATGACCTTAAGTAGTGATCAAATCAAGGGCTTATCCTTGGTTTCTGAGTCACCAGGTAGGGCTGGGCAAGGTAGTGTCCATGGAGATGGAGGCCAGCAGTGGACCAGCATGGGGTGTCAGAGCCCAAACGGGGTGAGGGGACATCTTTGTGGCTTGGGGTGGTGGTAACCAGAGACTGGCTTTGTATAGAGGAGACTGATCCAATGTAAACGTATAGAGGATGATGAGAGACTGCTGGGAAAAAGAGAATTAAAGGATGGGAGGCAATTAGAATGAACCTCAAGAGGACCTGGGAACAATGGCACATCCAGCACCCAGAACTGATTTTTAAATACCAGTCAAAGGAACCAAAGCTCCCTGGAGCAACAGCAGATCTGGGGCTGGGGTAGAGAAAGTACAAGATGAGCCTGCAGCACTTTGTCGTGCCAGAAAGCAAGCAAGAGCTCAGGACAGATGGAGAGATGTAAAATGATGCAAACCCCAGCTGGAAGGAGGGGCTGTCCAGTGGCCAGATCTGGGACAATTTGGGCATCAAAAGAAAAATGGTAACACTAGATATTAGAACCCACTGGATAAAATAGGAATCCATAGGTCCATACAGACAGAAACAAATAGGTGAATAAATACACAGAAGGCTGGGTGCAGTGGCTCATGCCTGTAATCCCAACACTTTGGGAGGCTGAGGTGGGTGGATCACCTGAGGTCAGGAGTTCAGGGCAGCCTGGCCAACGTGGTGAAACCCTGTTTCTACCAAAAAAATACAAAAATTAGCCAGATGTGGTGGCACGCGCCTGTGGTCCCAGCTACTCAGAAGGCTGAGGCACAAGAATCACTTGAACCCAGGAGGCAGAGGTTGCGATGAGCCGAGAATGCACCATTGCACTCCAGCCTGGGTGACAGAACGAGATTCTGTCTCAAAATAAATACATGCATACATACTTATGTACACATATACATGCATACATGCAGACAAGAGAAAGCTTTTACTTACAGTAGGATGTCAACTAATAAATGTAGAAGGAATGATGGAAATGGGAAATTACCATTTGGCCACCATCATAGCAATACTTTATCCAACCAAGAAATACTGATGGGTGTGAATGTTTAATGAGGAACAAGATACTTGCAAAGGCTTAAAGTTCCTCCCTACAAAACACTAATTAATTACACAGGGGCAAAAGCATTATCTACGTCAATCACCTGATCAAAGTTAACCTCACCAGCAAAGGACAAAATCATGCATCTGCCAGTACGCAGTGAGAAGAGCACAGCGTCACATCCGGGATGTTCCTGCCAAAGGTCCAGAGTCTGCATTGGATCATGAGGAATCCTCAGGCAAGCCCAACTTGAGGGATATTCTACAAAAGATCTGGCCTATAGTCTTAAAAAATTCCCCAGGAATTGTTCTAGATTGAAGAAGACAAAAGACACGTGACAACTAAATACAACGTGTGATTCTGAACTGGATCCTTTTGTTAAAAAGGATGTAGTTAGGACAACTGGCAAAACGGAAATAAGGTCTGAGGATTCGATGGTAGCGACGCGCTCACGTTGCTTTCCTGATGCTTTTGTTGTGGCTGTGTTGAGGCCATCCTTGTATGTACTTGGGGGTGATGGGGCATCGGGTCGGCAACTGCTTTCAAATGGCTCGGGAAAAAGTTATTTTTATCTGTATTACAACTTTTCTGTAAGTTTGAAATCATTTCAAAGAAAAAAGCTTTCAGAAAGTTATTGTCTACTAACAGTTGGGCATCTTAGATCAGAGTTGTGGTTAAAAGCTAGCTTTACAAAATATGATACATACATACAATGGAATATATTCAGCCTTAAAAGGGAAGGAAATTCTGACACTTGCCACAACACGGATGAACCTCGAGGACATTTTGCTGAGTGCAGCAAGCCAATCACAAAAGACAAATACTGTATGATTCCACGTTATATGAGGTGCCTCGAGTAGTCGAATTCATAGCAACAGGAAGCACAGTGGTCGCTGCCAGTGGCTGGAGGGAGAAGGGGATGGGAAGTTACTGTGTAAAGGGTACAGAGTTTTAGATTGGGAAGATAAAAAGTTCTGGAGATGGATGGTGGTAAATGGTTGCTTAGCAATGTGAGCGTACTTAATACCACTGAACTGTATACATAAAAATAGTTGAGGTAAATTTTGTGATGTGTATCTTATAGTTCTTTTAAAAATGGGGGGGGTGGGGAATAGGCTTTGAAGTGAACCCTGGCTTGGACTCTCAGCTTTAATACTTGTCACTGACAAGCGCTTGTCAGTGGGGACGACAGCGCTGTCTCTGTGGTGCATAGCTAGAGCTCCTGCAGGGAGCCCTGGAGTGCAGGGCTGGGGTGGACACGTGGCACGCACTCATGTTGGGTGAACTCCTCTTCTTATCATCGCTCATCATGGACTCCATAGCTCAGCAAGGCTGCTGTTGTTTTCCCCAGTGCCCTCCCTTCCTATCTTTAACAACTGCTGGCCACCCAAAGTCTGGACTTGCTATCCTCAACTCTCTAGGAACTTCCACCAGAGACAGAGGTGAAGTGTGTCCCAGCTAAAGGCATATGTAAAAATTTATAGGCACTGATGTCTCTGGAGACAAGGATGGAACTGGTAACAGCTTCTGGGGAGGGTATCTGAGAGACTGGAGGGACAATGATGGGAAACTTCTCGCTGCTAAACCCATTTGTACCCTTTCAATGTGTTTCCACTACAAGCTTATCTATTTAAATAAATGGATAGTGTCAACCTAAGCAACAGTCTATCGAAAAGAAAATAACATGATTCAGGACATTGCAACGGGAATATGCATGCCATAGTAAACTATGTGCATATTCGGGCAGGTAAAGAAAAAGGTTTTTAAAGAAAAAATGAGAGGATTGCATCATCGAGATAATTATCCTTGGCTACAACAACACGGACCAATAACAAGGGTGGCGTCAGTCCAAGGTTGGAGAGGCGGTTGCTGGGCTCTTGTCCTTGCAGAAGAATTTGTGTGGTAATAAGGCTGCAGTGGCCCTTCTGCAAAGCTGTGGTTTTTGCAGTCTTGTGATAGTTTTTGTTATCAGGCATTCCGGCATGAGAACCTCTCCCTTCATGGCCTTCCCCAGCAATACATGTTATGTTTTTTATTTTTTTTTTGAGACAGTCTCACTCTGTCACCCCAGGCTGGAGTACAGTGGTGCCATCTCGGCTCACCGCAACCTCTGCCTCCCGGGTTCAAGCAATTTTCCTGCCTCAGCCTCCCAAGCAGCTGGGATTACAGGCGCCTGCCACCACGCCTGGCTAATTTTTTTTTTAGTAGAGATGGGGTTTCGCCATGTTGCCCAGGCTGGTTTTGAACTCCCGAGCTCAGGCAATCCACCTGCCTTGGCCTCCTAAAGTGCTGGGGTTACAGGCGTGAGCCACTGTGCCTGGCCGTGTATGGGTTTTTGACATAAGTGACTCTATTTTGACTCTGACAATTTTCACAATAATCAAATTGCCAGAGAGACCCCTCCCTTTCCCCTTCTCTCTCACACCCTTCAGCCCACTGTCACCTTGCAGTAGCCCCCAGCTCTCCACTCAAACTGCTCTTGCCTTTGTTGACAAATTCAACGAATTTCTCCCTTGATCTTCCTGACTGCTCTGTGGCATTTTGACATTTCAAACACTATTTCCCTCAGCTTCACAGAAACCAGTGAGATGTATCCACTATTAGGGGAAGGGCCAACGTCTGTCCTGGCCACTGATGTAGTCCTATGGCGAAGTGCATTGCTTGGCACACTTGTGCCATATATTACATATGCCATTACACACACACACACAAAATCAAAACAAAACCTCCTGACCAACCTCAACACAAAAGTAGGCTCAACAATAGCACTGGCAAACTCACAAAAGACATCTTCATGTGCAAATAGCCAGAAATAAAGGCAGAGGCCATCAGTTTTTAAATAAAGCAATCTTGGTTGTGATATTGTACCACCTTTTTGCAAAACATTACCGTTGGGGAAATCGGGTAAATATCAATGTTTATACAGTCTATTATTTTTTAAAAACTACATGTGCATCTTCAGTTATTCACATGTAAAAAGTTTAATTTTAAATACAGCAGGAAGTACAAACCCGATCTGTCAGCTGAAGAAAACATCTACCAACTGGAGGATCATTAATGGGTAAATCAAACAAATGCTATGAGACAATCGGTCAGGACATTTTTTAGTTGCAAGCTGCAAAAATGCAAATAAACCAACATAGAAGGAGTATGTACTGGGCAGCAGTAACTCGGGGCAGGTCACGCACCTGTGAGCCAGTGGCTGTAAGGGAAGAGGTGGAAAGCAGAATGCCAATGGTATGGATGGTTGACTGTGTTTGGAAAGATCTTACAAGAAAGAAATGAGCCCGCAGACAAGTTTTCCAGTTTATCAGCAGAAATTAAGGGACAGTTCAGATAATTCGAGGACCTATAATGTTGAATAGGACCTATAATGTTGAATAAGTAAACTGACTCGGCTCCAAACAACAAGAAACAAATGCAGAGAACAGTGGAATGACAAAGGCCTCAGTGTGATGATTAAGGAGGAGGCACCCAAGCAAACTTTCCAGCTGGACAAAATGGCTCAGGGGGAAAATAGTCTGGTTTTTTTTTTTTTTTTTTTTTTGCACAGAAGCCCCACAGGTTTAAATCTAGACTGAAAGCTTAAATCTAGAGAGGCGTAAGGGTAAGGGAGTGAAGAAATACAGCAGATTTGAGAACTGAGTCACAAAAAAGAACTGAGTGTGGCTTCTGGCCCATGTTACTGATTGCAATCAATCAGGTAAAATTCCTACTACATTTTTGAAGCTTATTCTGACAAAAATAAAACAAACTCACAAGCCCAGGTTCCAGAAGTGTCTGTTCAAAACTTAAAATATTCCTTGGGTCTCCAATCTCCTAGAGGATGAGGATTAAGAAGGCTGCACAACCTCCAACAAATTCTTGAATGTCTCTTTTGGGTGTGGCCGAAAAGGAGGATGGAAAGGGAGGATAATGGAAATGAAAGAACCTAGCAGAGGGTGAAGCCAGTGGCCACAGAGGACAATGGAATGGGGAGACCCCTGCTAAAGAATGGAACCCAGTCCTAAACAAGCAACATCTGCCAGCCTAGGTGAAGTGGCCCCACAGTGGCTGCCTACTGGGATTTTGGAATTGCTATGGGCCAGGAACAGCAAGGTTTCACATTCTTCCCTGTTCTAATGATTCCTGTTGCTTATCAGGTGGGATGTTGGGCAGACAACCTGAGTTTTCTTAGGTCTAAGAGAGGAGCTGCCTAGTCCCCACTGTAGAGATGTCCTGAACCTTGGGTTGGATGCAGTGACTAGATGGTATTTTGGGATCATCTTCCATGGAGCAGGATGAGTATCTTTGTGGGGAAAATACACCATATATTTGGCAGTCAGAAAGGCTAAGATAGACTTCTAGTACTCACCCATATTTGATTCTCCTCTTGTTCTGGGCACTTCCAAGGGACTATGGAATTTTTTAAAATGACATACTAGTCTTGCCCTTCAGGAGCTGTTAGACACACACACAACTATGAATTAAAATGTTTCCTGAGCAAACGTGCTTTTTAGCGTGCACCAGAATCACCTGGAGGGCTTGCTGGGGCCCTCCACATCTCCGAGTCTGGGGTGGGGGCCACATTTCTAACAAGTCCCAGCGTGATGCTGATACTGCTGGTTGGGGATTATATGTTCAGAACCACTGTTGCAATAGATCTGTTAGCACTTACTCAGTTCACGGTGCTAGTGGGTGACACAGAATGCACAGAAACCTTTACCCTCCACCCACCTGATGAGTAAATAGAGGCCAAGGCAAAATGATGGAAACAGGATAAAACCATTCCTTCAATTTTGCTATAGGAGCCACAAACCTCACTAAAGGCCAGAAGTTAAAACAATCAGGACTGGGTTGAGACGAGTTGGCAATACCAATCAAATATCTAAGCTGGTAACTGGAAACATGCCAGAAACAAGAATCTCCAGCAGCAATCACAGATGCCGTCCCAGACAAAAGAACTGGGCTTCAAAATGATACCCTTCTTCCCGCCTTGGCTGACCCCCACCGTACACGATGGGGCTCTTAAGACACTCATGACCGCAATCGGCTTGCAAGTGTTGGTAATATTTGTTCATGTATTAACTGTGTTTTACTGGGCTTTTGCAAACAGCAGTTTTCCCAACTAGAGAGAGAGAGAGGCCTAACTGGCTTGAGGTCAGTGACAGCTAATTTGTTTAGGACTGAATTAAGCAAGGGTGTGTTTAAGAGGTGGAATTTTGTGGTGGTCTTGTCTTCCTCAGGATCTCAGAACATACACAATTTTTCTAGATTCTATATCACGAACCCAATTAAAACATGAGAACTCAGTTGAGGATGCAAAGAGGCTTACCTGGTGACCAGTTCCTGAGGAGGAAGAGGCTGGCTTTCTTTCCCCTAAGCCTTCTAGTGCTATTGTCTTGACTCGCCTTCCTGTGCCAGTCTGAATATGGTTACCCAAACCAATCTAGGCACGTCTTCCCTTTCAGTGTTGCTAAGAGCCAAAAAGTCCACCGTCCGTCCCAACAGTAACAATGTGCCCAATTACTTCTATAATCTCACGTTCTCAAATGAAATAATCTCTAATCTAGGTGACTCTTGGTGGATATAACAGAATGATTTAAAAAAAAAATAGAAACTCTTTGGTATTTGGCACATTTAACATTCTGTGAAAATTCGGGTGTTTCTCATCAACTGGTCCAGCCATCTCTAGTAAAAGCAGCCGCAAAGTAAGAGAACTGAGATGAACCAAAAACTGTCTGCCAAAAACATATATAAAATGCAGTTAATTGAGCATTTGGGGGCAGAAAGGGTGAAGCTTTCTCTGGGCTTTTGCCCTCTTTGTTGCTAGTTGAGGTCAGTGCGGGATAGGCAAGATGTTGGGAGGGTCAACACAAAGTAGCTGTGTGGAGATCTCCCTCCCAGAAGGATGCCTCACAGGGAAGGAACTTCCCATTAAAGCTATGTGGTCCTGAAGAGAAGACACTCCAGTTAGTCTGAGCAGCTTTTCTGCAAGCACAGGACTGGTAATTCTGGCCACTCCCTGTCTGCCTAGTAGTAGAGAGGACTGGAGGGTCCATTTTCTGGGGTTAAGAACTTTGTTGACTCCTGCAACTGTAAGGCAGCTTGAAATGGAACTGCACCTACCAGGCGGGAACAGACCACACGTCAGATATAACTGGCACCTGCCTTTAACGTGTGGCCAGTTTGCTTTAAAATTAGGGCACATGCTACCAAGCATCTTGCTGAATATGGCACTGCAGTCCTCATACAGGGGTATTCATGGTAAAGGTGGAAGTGGAGCCTTTGTCTTAACAGGGAACCAACTGCATTGGTTAAAATTTTGATCAGATTAGCAGCAATATGCAGTAGTAGACTCAACCAAGAACCACAGACTTAGTTTGACATAATCTTGGATATATTATCCAAGGCTTATTATACACAGTATGTTCAGAGGCCTGGCAGCATCAGCATCACCTGGCAGCTTGTCAGAAACACTCACTCTTAGGTCCCACCCCAGAACTTCTTAAATCAGAATATGCATTTTCCCTAATCCCCAGGTGCTACTTCTGTACACACAAGGCTGACAAACACTGACACATACCACAGACTACCTCAACTAAAGACCAGTGTCAGTAATGGCTCAGGGAGGAGAGAAACAGCCCGCTACTAGCTACACCTACTAGTTTCATAGTTCCAAGTTATATGTACCAATCTTCACTGCCAGTAGATCATGTGTGGTGCACAGAGGCAGAAGACAAAGGTTGCCCTTCACAGACCTGAGGTCTAAGCTTCAGCTGAAGCTTCGGAGTAAAAGTATCAAATAATTTTATTATGAAAGATAAGCCATTTATTGACCATTCACTTTTCTAAAAAAACACAAATGTGAGAATAAAATAAACATACCTAAGACTCACTGGCCCCTCCAGGACAGGAAGCAGAGAGCCTGCAAACGAGTTTCCTTATGCCTAATGTTTGAACTTCTCACACATTCTAGGATTTCATGTTTCGTTACAAAGGAAAGGAAACTGGCTAGAAGATTCATGTACAAGAAGGTCACAACTTTAAAGTTATCTGACGCTAATGACTTGTACAATCTGGTTTGCAAACTCAGACAGTATCAAATAAGCACTGTCAAAGACTACTCCCAGCTAACCTTTACTGTCATTTTTCTTTGAAATTGTCTTTGGGACTGGCTATGTTCTCACTGTAGCTTCCGTTTATCCCACAGCACAAACCCTAAAGTCCATGTGCAGTCTCCATGTTCAAGTATAAAAGTCTGTTTCAGGACAACCCTGGGTTGCTGTAGTGTTTCTCTCTCTGTAGTGTCTACTTGGTGTCATGCCCTTGGACAGGCTGGCCAAACGGCAGCACAATGCAGGGGGTGACACGGTCAACTCTCCCACTGCCGAACTTGCTCCCCTTTCAATCTGGTCACTGCCCATGGTCAAGGTTGAAATCTTGAGATCAGTGACGACCTTGGCCTATCTTCAGTCTGAAGTTGCACTCTTATGTAACCGAATCCATTTCTTCACCAAAAATTAGCTTTCAAAAGGTGTCTGGCATATTCTAAAAAGGAAAGACAATCATATCAAAATGTTATTTATTGATAAGAGACTATATTCACTTTTATGTTCCTAAAGGAATTTACAATTAAAAAGAAAGACTTAAAATGAATGTTTTACACTCCATATTGGACTCAAGGGCTTCTCTCAATAGAGGAACAAAAAGACAGTCCTGATGCTCTTGCGTTGCTCATCACTGACGCTCAAAACGCCCTAGTCAATTCACCTCACTTACTGATTATAACAGGCATCTCAGAGAATCTTAAAAAGAACACCAAATCAGAATGAAGGGATAAAACATATCCCAACAGTCACCAACAATGGCGAAAAGTCCACTGCTAACTTCATCGCTGCTCCTACTAATGTCTCCCAAAACCTGCAAAAAGCATTCTTTTGTACATCTACAGCTGTTTAAAATTACATTTAATTCCAAATTTAATTTAAAAAGGGGGAGTGTTCCTAACAGAAGAATCCCATGGTAATTGATAGTGGTAAACAAACTCCTTCTAAATTCAAGGAAATCGAGTCGCACTCAAAGCAGACTCTGAATCCCATTTAGGATATCACTTCAGAAGGCACTGCTTGATTTTAAATAAAATTGCAAGCCCAAGTTAACTCATGTCCAGGAGACACTCATTTAAACATTTCAGCAAAATAAGACTTTCATTTGAATCCCCTTTATGCACACCAATCATCCCAGCTGATTTCTAATGAAGCATCTATCCATAGCTTACATGTTTAGCGCTGGTGGAACAGAAAATCAGTCACTGACACAGGAAAATGCTACTAATTAGTTCTCAGTAAAAAGTGACTTATAACAGTAGGTGAAGTCCATCTGCAGTAAATACTTCCTGAATGATCCTCAATTACGGCCTACCCCATTCCTATCCATTTTACATATCTACAAGCCAGAGATGCATACTCCTGGACAGAAGATAGGATACTGGACCTTAGGAAGTGTCCTGAGATGGAGCTGGAGGGTCCTGGCCTTCGGGCTCTGGAGGGGGTGCTGGCACAGCTGCTTTTTTCTGGGCCGCCAGGAACTCATGAATTGCTCGTTCTATTTGTGGCCTGAAGATGTGGTTAAGTTTTGGATCCACCACCTGAGAAATAATCCTGTCTACTCCAGCTTCCAACATCCCTGACCTTGTGGAGACAAACAGATCATTCTGTTATTTAGTTCCTTCGGGATTCATCTTTAGCCCCAATAAGTGTCACGTGCGAGCCCAATAAATGTCCACCTTCAAAGCTACAGCCCTTCTAGGGAGTTTAGAGGTCAATCCACTTACCACATACAGCTCACGCTATTTTCACTTTTGAGGGGTAATTCTCAACCAGCAGCTGTTATTCCTACTGCACAATCTCACCCACAATCACCCAACCTTGTACAAAAGAATCAAAAACAAAACTAAGTGAGTTGCTCCAAAACAACAAACAAATGACAGCATGGTGAGAAAGAGTTTGACACGTGTGGCACTGAAAAGCTTCCTCGTACTGTCAAAGCCAGTAAGCCCCGAATTGGACTCCATTTCCTTCAACATTTATTCTCCTAATAGCCTAAGCAGAAGTAGCTCCAGCAGCAACCTGTTTACTAATCCTTAAAATTTAAACAAGGCCGATCAGTCAGGGCTGGGAGTATTTACATCACCAGCAATTCACCATGGCCTTCAGCTGTAGCTGCCACAACACATAATAAGCAACTTGGAAGCAAACAAGAAATAGACAAATTAGTTCCAAGCTCCTAGAGGGCTAAATTACATCCCCAATCCTTTCTGAAGTAGAGCAAAAATCAGGGCATATCAATGTCTATATTCAAACACTTGGGACAGGGTACTGGAAATGATGGTGAGAGGAAACAAATCATATTTGGACAGTCTGGAAAATAGCCCGTAAGGTTCAAAGTGAAGTGTTCTTCTCAAAGGACTGAAACATTCCAATACCATCACAAGCATGTGGGCAGGTTTTACTTATTTTCCCGTAGACTTGAGACTTCAGAGGCCATTTAAGCCTTCGGGTAAAAATAGGCTGGGCAGCAAGTGGGCAAATGGTCTGTCAGGGTACAGCAAAGGAAAGACATGAGTAAATGTACATCATGACAAAGAAGATAAGAAACGGGCTGTGAACTGGGAAAGATGATTAGTGTGTAAAGTGCTCCCTGGATTCAATGGTAACTAACAGCTTATCGACAGGAAGCCTAGATGTAAATACACCACCACTAGAGCACTGAAGGGCACATTTTCAGGTAGACCAGGCATTAGACAGTATCGGCCCTTAGTGATGAGCATCGTTAAATACAGCAAAGTTAGCATCCGGCTATGGGATGCTAACAAAGCAAAGCCACCTCTCCTCAGTCACAAGCCAATACCTTTCCAACTTTACCAAACCACTTCCTGAGTCGGATTCACAGGGTCCTTTACCAGATGTAAAAGCTTGATATTATCAACTAAATGCCTGTGTCCCCCAGACTTCCTAGGTTGAAATCTAATCCTTAATGTGATGGCCTTTGGAGGTAGGGCCTTTGGGAGGCGATCGGGTCATGAGGGCAGAGCCTCCGTGTATGCAATTTATGCCCTTACAAAAGGGACCCCAGGAAGTTAGCGAGCTCTCTTTCCACCACATGAGAAGAACAAGCAGTTGGCAGTCTGCTGCCTGCAAGAAGGCCTTCCCCTGAACCTGACCATGCTGGCATCTTGGTCTTGGACTTCTAGCCTCCAGAATGGTGAGAAGTAAATTTCCATTGTTTACAAGCCACCTAGTCTATGGCGCCTTGTTAAAGCATCCCCAACTGACCAAAACCCCTGATCAGGGGAAACAAAGTACCAAGGGAGTGCAGCTCACTTTCCTGGAGATTCTTAAACTTTTGAGGAAAACATAAAATCTTGTCAGGAGCCCAATGTACAAGATGGAATAAACAAATATTGTACAGTTACAAGAGTTATTCGTCATAATTCAGTGCAATAGCACAGGCTAATTTCCTGTTAAACCCTCTAGGCTGTGGCACTGGGTTACGGCATCTGGGCCAGAACAGCCAGGCCAGTGAGCCAATGCTCTGAAGGCCTGCAGTGTCCATCTGGGGAGAGCACCTGGGGGCAAGCAGAAAGTCTGCGTTTCAAAACTCCAGTAGATTTTGCCTCAAATTCAAAATGCTAGCAAGAATTGTGGAGAAATGTCCCAGTATTAAAGCCAAGTTCATGTTTTCATGTTAAACACATTCTAAGTCAAATCAAAAAGCAGGAAAAAAAAACAACAACAACAACTTCACAGAGGTGGTAAAAACTATGAAGAGAGGAAATGATTAGCATAAAAGTCAGGAATATGGCAAACTTCCGAAAGGAGGAAAGTACATCCGGAGCTAGGCTGTTTCGGGGGTGTGAGTCCATTTCTCGATCTGGGTGATCAAGGGATGTTCTAATTATCTGTTTCACTGAACTTCTGTGCACTTTTCGGTATTACAATTCCTACTAAAGAAATGCAAGAGGAAGCGCCACATGCATACCTCTAGAATGACATCCATGCTCATTACAGAAATCAAAGCAATGTTAACAGCCTTCATACAATCATGGCAACTTTCCAAATATTTCAAAATGTTCAGTGTTTTGATTTACTCAAGATAGGGTAAACACAAGTGACTTTAGCTGTGAAACAGGCTTTTCATGAGGATGAGTGATATATGTACAGACCAGTGCCAGACATGTAATAAAGAGTTGCTCAGTAAGGGGCAGCTACTGTCCCCTTCTTTCTGAAAGAGCCCGGTGCCACCAGTCTGTTCTCTGGAGAAAGGGAAAGGCACTCGGTACTGACTCCAGAATGACAAGGCACTGGGCATCTTCTGCTATCAGGCTTCTTCCCAGCATTCAGCCATATTGGAAGTACTAGCTTGTTAGTAAAACACTTTTAAAAACTTTAAAAATCTTAAAATCGCTGCATATTCACAGGAAGTTGTGAAGAAGAGTCCAGGGAGTTCCACACGCACCCTTCACCCAGCCAGCTCTAATGTCAGCACCTTGCATAACTACTGCAATATCAAAACCAGGAAAATGACACTGGTCCAATCCAGACCTTATTTAGACTTCAGTTACACTTGCACTTATTTGTGTGTGTAGCTCCGTGCGACTTTACCATACGAGCTGTTGCACGTGAGCACAGCACAATTCAGTGACACTTAACTGCACCATTGCAAGCTCCCCCTTGTGCTACCACTTTCAAGTCACACTCACCCCCTCCTCCCATCCGTAACCCCAGGCAATCACTAATGTGTTCTCCCATTTCTGTACCCTCCTCCACCTCCACTTTTGTGCGTCACTCAGATAAGCTATCAATAGCACCTTTATTAACTAAGGTTCAGTTTGTTACTGTGAAGTACGATACTTTATTAAGACTATGCCTTCCTGAAAGCTGTCACCATTACACTTTAGAGGTGGCAGTCCTGGTGGACTCAAGGAATTTATTTAGTTCACATTCACCTGTGAGAATAAAGATCCAACTCCTCTTGCCCAAGATCCAAACCCTGATATCTTGGTATAAAACTCACATATATGTTTGGACGACACTGAAACTTCAAAGAGCAGGGAAAATGTCTCACGATTTGGAATGTCTTTTGATGCACCCAGTAGAGATGCACACAGGAGGCCTTCACAGGCTGCAGAAACTGGAATTTCAACTGAGTACTTTGCTTCCTTTAACCTTAATTATAATAAAGGAGCAGACTGCTGCAACTCCTAAGTGATACTTGATATAAAGTCCCATCAACCTTGACTAAACAGAGACCTCAACCTTCTTGTGCATCACACTTGTGATGACTGCCTTTTCAAAAGCTTTAAATTCTGCTTACTTACTGAACCACACTCTGCCTCAGACCATTTCGCAATTGGTTTTTGTTCATCGTAGGATTCCATTCCTGCTTGTCCAGATGTGTTGACACAAAATTATCCACTTTCTGCCTCAGGTTTTGGTAAGCTGGCTAAAATGTTAAAAAGAGGAGGCAAGGTCAGAAGTTATATGCACCAAAGTTTTGAACTTAGTCTCTCAGAACACTGCTTTTCACAGAAACGTTATTAAGTCTAAATACACTTCCACTGTGCATGAAGACACCATGCAATGTGGCAGTCAGGAATTAATGGTTAACACAAGTGCCCACTTGATGGTGGGTGGGCACAATGCCAGGCGCTTTACTTATATTATTCCATTTGCTTTTAAGTAACTCTACATGCAGCAGGCCTGACATCAACCCACAGCCTGGACCCACACCTGGGCAGCCTGCAGCCAAGCCACCAGCTGAAGCCTTCCTAGCTCAGCTGAACTTTGGTAGACCTGCCGCCCCATGAACATGTGAACAAGTGCTGGTTATAAGCTGCTGAGATTCAGTTTGCTATGCAGCATTACTGCAGCAAAGTTTGCTAACAGTCAGGGAAATGAAGTTGACAAAGGAACCAGCAGGCCTCAATTCCATGACTGGCCTCTTCCAAAAGGTTGAGAGAGTAAACTCAAAGACTCCACTAAACCTGGAAAAGAGAAAGGCAAGGAAATGGGGGCAGAGAAGTAAAATTCACAGATACCATGTGCTATCTGCCTAGTAACGCCTTCTTTCTAGTAACTGTCTTCCTCTCTTCACAAGGGTAGGGCAGAGGGTGCCACAGGAGTGGGTGCCTGAGCCACGCTAAGACAATGCAGACATTCCCTGGGATTTCCCAGATTGGAGCTGACAGCCTCTCTCTAGAGGAAGAAGCTGTAAAATGTAATCAAGAGATACTAGTATTCAAATGGATGACTCCACTCTGAACCAACAGTAAAACAGATATCAACAGAGATGAAAGACAGAACGAATGGGGAACATCTGGTTCCAAACGCATGCCTACCACCCTCTGGGAGAGTTTGTTCCTTCAATCCTTCCCTGGATTCCATGAGACAATAGATTCTCCCCTTTGCATAAAGCAGTTAGGATTATTTTTGTCCCTTGTAAGCATAAATCCTGATACCATACCGTCTACTCAAAATAACTCACCTGGTTTGAGATGATATGAACTGTTTACTGAAAAAGGACAAAGGACAGTGAACATCAGCACCAAAACATGTAACAAACCCAGGCGATACAGAATCATCTCAGTTCAAGAAGTCAAAGGAACTCATGAGCCCACTCATAACGTTTTACTGTACTACCAACCCCTCCACCTGTTCACTTATCAGTTCAAAGTAAATTACAGTGCAAAGTAAATTACAGACATCTGTTCAATTTCCCCTAAATACTTCAGCAGTCTGGGGTGGGGCCCAAAACGTGCATTTCTAACAAGTTCTCAGGTGATGCTGATGTTAATCCAAGCACCACGCTTTGAGAACCACTGGGCTGAAGCAACAAAGGTCTCAGATAAGATATGCCTGAAAAAAACACTATCTTCAAGAACTAAAACAACCTGGAATTCTCAGAAGGAACAGCTAAGGAGCTGTACATGGGAAGGTTCCAACTACTCTCCCTCACCAGCCGCTCAAGACGGTAGTCCCCTCCCCCTCAGGGGATACGTTCCAAGATGCCCAGTGGGTGCCTGAAACCTCAGGTAGTACTGAACCCTATATACACTACGCATGAATGTCTTTGAGGGCCATTATGAAGTAAAATAAGGGTTACCTGAACACAAGTACTTCCATACCGCAACAATTGGGTAAATGAAACCGCAGAAAGCAAAACCTTGGATGGGGCGGGCTACTGTAGTCGCTTTTGTTTTAAAATCACACACAAAACCTAACGGCATATAAGAAATATGAATGGAGAACTTGTCCTAGGAAAGGTGAAAGCTCTGTCAATACAGATCTGGGATGCATATGTATTAAATTACTTTGTTTCAAGGACAGACTTCTAGTTGGGCTTTTCATCTTGGAGAAGGAACAGTGTATACCACTTTCTCTCTCTACATCCGTATTTACCACCTGGTTTATTTACATGTCAGTTTTCTAACCTAGACTATAAGTTTTGAGGATGGGGTAGTGACTTATTCCTGTAATCACACAGCTTGGCAACTAGAGGCCAATAAACGTTCAACGAATAAACAGACTACGTTTTTCCCTATCTTAAGGTCTAATTCTAAGCTCACAATCTTGCTGTGAGGTAAGCAAAACGTTTCCATGACAGGCTGTGGTAGGAGAAATCACTACCCTGCAGGAGTCCAGTGACAGGGTCTCCTAACCTACAACCACAGTCGTGGTTAGACAAGTTTTGAAAAGGAAGAAAATGAACATTCCAGCAACTACTGTATGTCTGATACTTAACACCCATTATTTCATTGAATCCAAACCACCCTGACGAGTAGGTAAAGTGAAATAGCGTTTTACTGGTGGGACTGACCAATGGCATTAGGATCTAAACTAGGCACCAAATCTCCTTTAATCAATGATAAAGTGCAAAATAAGGGTGCTGTTTCTACAATTTATCTTAATTCAACGCCCTACTAGTCTGCAAAACAATGAGCTAGAGAAAAGGAATAAACAGCTATAAAATGGTGATGACTGTGTGTTCAAATCATTGTGTTTAATGCCAGCTTCTCAGTGGTGAGTACGGAACAGGTGGAAATTCTAAAGCACGCTTGCTTATCTACTTGGTTTCGAAGTTTGTTATTAAGGGCCTCAGAGGAGTTCCATCTTGGGAATGATACGGTCTAGGCTCTAAAACCCACATTG
This sequence comes from Pan troglodytes, assembly GCF_028858775.2. Lineage (NCBI taxonomy): Eukaryota > Metazoa > Chordata > Mammalia > Primates > Hominidae > Pan > Pan troglodytes. The sequence goes on from NC_072402.2 coordinate 171,270,128, forward strand.
AAACCCCAAGTTCGGAGAAGGGACTGGGTAAAACCACAACTAGTAGTAAATGTATCAGACAGGAACCCACGTGTGCATCGCTCAGAAAGCTCTCCGTACTGCCCCAAGCGGTGTAAGACCTCACTGCTGAGATTTCTAAGCTATCTTTTGTTTCGCTCTCGGCTTTCGAAAATCAAAGCTGCCACCCGGCGGCCTCACGTGCAGCCCCGCTCCCCAACGCCCAGGCGGCCGCAGCTACCTTGGTGTCCACGTCGGCCAGGCAGTCCCGGCGGAAGCTGTCAAAAAGGCCCCGGCTCTTGAGCTGCTCCACGATGAGAGCGATGAGCTGCGGGTCGCCGGGAGGCAGCGAGGCCGGGTTGATGGGGCCACCGCCCCCGCTGGCCCCAGTAGCGCCAGTCGCTGCCCCGGCAGAGGCCTGGCTAGTTCCGCCGCCGCCCACCGCGCCAGTTCCCCCGCCGCCGCCGCCGTCCGCCATGGCTGCGCCCCGGGCCCACAAGGGAGAACGACTATAGCTTCTTCTCCAGGACAGAAGGCCTAGAACGTGTAGAGGTGGTGAAGGGGGCGGTGAAGGAGGAGGGCCCCAAGGCGGCAGCGGCGGAGGTGACGGTGGTGGTGGCGGCGGCGGTGGCGATGGCGGCGGGGGCGGTGGTGGGGGCGGCGGCGGCGAAGGCCCCCTCTGATACAGCAGAGGTTGTGGTGGACGCGGCAGAAACGGCCTGCTCGATTCCAGGCGCACCCCAGATGGCGTCAACGTTGACCTTTGCATTGTGGGGCGGGAAGTTTTCTGTGGCCATCTCCGGCGTTCTTTATAGGCAGCGGCCTAGCCGAGAGAAACTACAACTCCCGGCAGGGTTCGTGCTTGCTCGTCGCGATTTCGCGGGGCAATATGGGAACTGTAGGCGCAGGCCTCGTGATCGCTGCAACCCGCCAGGCCTTCCCCGCCCACTCTCTGCTGACTTCCCATTCAATCAACACGTCCCAGCAGGGCCTGATTATAACAGTCATCTGTGGAGCTGATTAAAAGTATAGATTACCAGAATTATTTCTTAAAGATTTTTATCCAGTATTTACGGGTCGACACCTAGCAATCTGCGCTTTAGCATGCACTCCCACGTCCTTCTTGAACAACATGTTCCGGGAAATTCCGGAAACAGTGGAACAGTCAAAATTCTATTGTTCAGAAATTTGTGAGTTTCCCTCCTTTTGGTTTTAATAGCAATGCATACTCATTTTAGAAAATTGGAAAATAACGGAAAAGTGTGAAGAAGAAAATAAAAGTTTTCCTTAAGTCTGTCTTATATGTGTGTGGATTTCCTCCCAAATATTAAATATTGTCAATCATAAGCCAATATTGAATAATTGAAAAGTGTCAGGCGTGATGCTATGCACTTTCCACGCACTTCTTCACAATAATTTTAAAAAGCAGATACATACTACTATTATTGCTATTTACAGACGTAGAAATGGAGGCAGAAGAAAGTTTGTTAACCTAATCACATACCTAGAGGTAGAAAAGTAGGATTTGAACCCAGGTTTTGAGGATCTAAATCTTGCATTTTAGCCTGAGGTATCCTGAGAGCTAGTTGGTATCCCACAATAGGTAAGGCTTTATATCCTGTTTTTTTTAAGTAGCCACAATTCACCATTGGAATCCTATAGCTGCCACCATTATCCTCTCTTCCCTTCATCTTTTGCCTATTGTTAGCTCAGCTCCCCCTCCCAACCTCAGCAATTATGTCTGCTATTGTTATTTCCTCTTCTTACACAAGCAGTAGAGGGGATGTAAATAGCAAATTCTCCAATATCCTTGGCTCCTGCGAAGATGCAGAATTGGCAAAGATCCAGGATGTTCTCCACACCAATATTTAGTACTCAAGACAGTTTAATTTTTTTTTCTTTTTTTTTTTTGAGACAGAGTCTCACTCTATCACCCAGGCTGGAGTGCAGTGGTGCAATCTTGGCTCACTGCAGCCTCCGCCTCCTGGGTTCAAGCAATTCTCCTGCCTCAGCCTCCCGAGTAGCTGGGATTACAGGCGCATGCCACCATACCTGGCTAATTTTAGTATTTTTAGTAGAGATGGGGGTTTCACCATGTTGGCCAGGCTGGTCTTGAATTCCTGACCTCAAGTGATCTACCCGCCTCAGCCTCCCAAAGTGCTGGGATTACAGGTGTGAGCCACCACACCTGGCCAAGAGAGTTTAAATTAACCCTCAAAAGAAACATTCAGGTGTGGGATTATACTCATCCTCTAACACCAGCTCAATCATTCACAATGGGTCAGTTAATGACAAACATTCTCTCTTAATAGCTCACCATCCCTGAGATTACCTAATGTCTGTTCCTACTGGTTGACTCTACGTTGATCACTCACCTTTAACCCCAGGAGAAGCCCAGTTCAGGCTGCCTCAGCCCCAGGTTCTTTCTTCTCCAAGCCCTTGATCACTCTGACTAGTCCCTTCTCCATTTTTGGCACCCCACATCTTACTCTCCTTCCTCAGGGAAAATTCTTCTGACCCCTAGATCCAATGAGGTACTTCCTCAATGCTACAGACACTCAAAGCCTCATTTTTTGTAGCAATTATTATAATTGGAAGTGAATGATTTACAGACAAATTGGCCACCTAAATCCCCTGATAGGGTGTAATATTTAGAATGGGGACCACGACTTGTTCATCACTGTGTCTCCAGCTCTTAGCATGATAGTTCTTAGCTCAAAGAGAATGTATAAATTCCTGTCTGTTTCCTAAAGCTGTGGGATAGCATCACAGAGTGCATGGGTAGGATTATGTGTAGCCATAATCTTCAGAAAAGAAGGAGCATTCTAGCAGGAGATGATGGATGAATCTGTCATGACTTAAATAGGTAAGTGATCCTGGAGATTGTCTGCACTTGGTTCACACTGTGACAATTTCACTGTCTGTCATGGGGACCTGTGTCTTGGTTGCTGGGTCTCTGAACGTTGACAAGAGGCTGCATTCTGTATCCATGACCTTCCCTCTGGAATTGAAGTAAATGATGACGATAAAAGGGGAAGGGGATGAGAAGTGAAGATGATCAAGCCGAAGGGAGGCTTATTATTTATCCAAACTGTGGAATAGGAGGCCTCCACAACATCCAAAATGTATTCTTCCTGTCAAGAGACATGTAATACACACCAGCAGTCATCAGAGAGCGCCATTGCTGTATTAATAATCCAAAACATTCGGAAATGGCTGTGCGGAACATTGTTTTAACTTTGGCTTAGGTAGTAATCTGGTTTTCAGGTATCCTTCACGTAGCAAATTGTTGTTGCTTCTCAGTAGTAAAACTTGTCTGTAATAAGTTGCCCGACCCCAAAGAATTACACATTTTAGGTGCTGGAATATTTTTTGTTGAAGGCTACGTGAAAAAGTAGAACTTCCACAAGCCCAAATCTAGACCTCACAGAAACTGGAAAAGAAATGAGATCTATCGTTTGCCAAGGGAGATATAAGAAAGTAGTCAAATGTATGGACTTTTTGCATCAGGTGACACTGGATTGGAATCCCAGCTGGCAAAGCTGGATCATCCCTCTGAACCTTAGTTTCCCCAGGACAGTGGAGAGGCTTAAGTGCCATTTCGGCAATCCATTTTAGCACAATTCCTGGTCTTTAGCAAATGTTTAATAACATATTATCATCATGAATTTACATTTGGGTCAGGAGGTGATTTAATTAACTTCTATTTCTCCTCTTAGCCTCTAAATTCCACAAAGGCAGGGATTGTCCATTTCAACCATCATTGCGTCCCTAGCACCAAGAACAGTGCCTGGGACATCAGGCTCTCCACAAATATATGATGGATGAATGAAAAACAATAAAGGATGAGTGAATGGGAAATTTACTCTTCTAGGTATAGGATAAGGCCATTTAAGACTTTTGATAATGCCCTGGACCAAATGTCAGAATATAGTCAATATTCAGAGGGGTCAAGTACAATCTAGGAATCTGTCCATAATATATGACTAAACTGGACTAAGAGTCTGGGGCTTGGATCAGGCCCAAGGTTAGAAGATAATCTGGGAGTTGCCTTAGTAACCTTCCGACCTTCTAATCGAAGATCCTGGTCCTGAAGCGAGAGCATTCCAGAGCCCTAAGACTGAGCCCAGGGCTGCATTTAGACACCAAAGCTGCTTGAGGTAGACTAGTTATTGGTCCTTATTTGTGATCATGAGGTGGCTCTTTTTCTTCTTACCTATGTATATTCATCCAAGGAGTCTTGCCAATTCTTAGTCTGGACAGCTGTTCATTTCTTAATTAACAGCATCCAGAGTTTCTTGAGATTGCCTTGTCTATAGCATTTTGGCTACATCTGCACCATCTGATCCCTGCTTTTTTTGTTGTTGTTGTTTGTTTCCTTTTGACGTTTTCCAGCATCTCTAATGATAGATTGGATCTGATACGCATTAAGAAGAAAAACAGGGGCCGGGTGCAGTGGCTCACGCCTGTAATCCCAGCACTTTGGGAGGCTGAGGCGGGCGGATCATGAGGTCAGGAGATCGAGACCATCCTGGCTAACACGGTGAAACCCCGTCTGTACCAAAAATACAAAAAATTAGCCGGGTGTGGCAGCGGGTGCCTGTAGTCCCAGCTACTCAGGAGGCTGAGGCAGGAGAATGGCGTGAACCTGGGAGGCGGAGTTGGCAGTGAGCTGAGATCACGCCACTGCACTCCAGCCTGGGCGACAGAGCGAGACTCCGTCTCAAAAAAAACAAACAAAAACAAAAACAACAAAAACAGGGCTTTAATAAACAGGAATCCCCAGCACCAAGCAACACTACTAGCATCTCTCCAAGCAAATACGCATCTTGGACAAGATTTCATGCTACAGTGTTTTTAACACATTATCATGTCAAATCATTATTAATAAAGGATGTATAGTGAAAGAGGAAACCTGATACAATACAGAGAAAAAGGTGAGACATTTGGATTTTGGGTTACGTTTGGATCCAGCCCCTCTGCTTATTGGCTGTGTGACCTAGGGCAATCCATTAGCCAGTCTGAGCCTCCATTGGCTCATCTGTAAAGTGGGGATAGTAATACCTGCCTTGAAGAACTGTCACAAAAATTAGAGACAATATCTGTGTAGAACCTGACACAGAGTAGGCCCTCAATAGCTAATAACTAATAATGTGGACTTGATACAACAACCTGATGTATTTAATTGTAGCCTATTATTGGGCAGAAGTCTTGGCTAATGTGTATCTAGAGTTAACACTAATAAATGTATTAGTTTGATAGTTTCAATCTTATGATGACGTAGGGATTGACTCAGCCAGTCTCTTAAGTGGTGGACTCAGTGAAGCCAAGTTCATGGCCAAATCCTGCATGCTACTGCTGCTGGGTCTGGATCCATCCTCTACCTCTGTCTTCACACTTCGTGTTCTCTAGCAACACTTCCTCTGCCCCCAGTTACTTCTAGTTGCCTACCCAATATCCATTTCCCCTAATTTATAAACAGGATCCAATTTTGTCTGGGGCTGCAGCACGTCTGGCTAAAGTATATACATCTGTGATTTCCTTGTTGCTAAGAGTGACCGTAGGGCCCAGTTCTGGCTGAGGAGAGAGAAACTGAGGGTTTCTGGGAAAGCTTTGCCTTGCTGATAGAAGCACCACTCCTTCCTGCTGTAGCATCCTTCCTTCTTCCTTCAGGGAGGTTCAGCACTCAGGAACCAACACCCTGAGGGTTATTTGGGGCCATGTTACTAGTTCCGGCCAAAGAGTTGTGAGCAGAAGTGACTTGTGTCACTTCTAGGCCAGGCCATTTTCATACCAACATAAGACCTCCCAGAGCTCTCTTTCCACCTGCCGTGGTAACCAGGAAAATTTGAGATGATGGCTAATCTATCATCCTGGGCCTCAAAGTGAGGTGATGTGGAGCAGAGGCCCCAGATAACCCGACATGTAACATGAGTGAGAAAGAGACCTTTTGTTTTAAGCCACTGAGATTTGGAGTTGTTTTTGACTGTGGCGTAACCTAGCCTATCCTGCCTGATACAACCCTGAGCACGTTCCTCCACTAAGGCCATCACTTTTGGAATGACCAAATATGAAAGCTAATGAGTGAATAAATGCATGAGTGAATCAAATTTCTTCCCCAGGGCCCTGTGCCTTCAGATGATTTCTTTTTTTTTTTTCTTTTTGCGATGGAGTCTCACCCTGTCGCCCAGGCTGGAGTGCAGTGGTGTGATCTCGGCTCACTGCAAGCTCCGCCCCTCCAGGTTTAAGCAATTCTCTGCCTCAGCCTCTGGAGTAGCTGGGATTACAGGCGCGTGCCACCACGCCTGGCTAATATTTTGTATTTTTAGTAGAGACGGGGTTTCACCATCTTGGCCAGGCTGGTCTTGAACTCCTGACCTCATGATCCACCCGCCTTGGCCTCCCAAAGTGCTGGGATTACAGGCGTGAGCCATCGCACCCGGCCCAGATAATTTCTATGAGTGACTATAAATCAACCTAGTTTACTCTATATCTCTTTGAGACAGCTTAGGTCAGTCCTTCTTTAACTTTGGTGTTGTTGAAATTCCCTGAGGACGTCGTCAAAACATACAGGTGCTCAGTCATCCTGCCAAACCCACAGAACCTATCTGTAGAGACAGGCCATGGCCGCTTACATTTTTAAGCAAGTTTTCAAGGGGGTTCTGAGAGTGGGCCAGGGTGGGGAACTGTTGTTTCTCTGGGTAGAAACATCAGATCCGTCAACGGAGCAGAAAGAGGGATTATTTTCAGCACGTGGGTTTCTCGAAATCATTTTCTCCTCAACTCCTACTCCCATCCTGCCTGCTTGTTTCTGGCTGGCCACTTCTGCCTAAAACTGAATACCTTTGGTAAAGATTTACTTGAATGCAAAGGTCAAGCTCTACGACCTTTGTTGGCAATGTATCCTCTCTGGCCTTTGCACCTCTTGCCTGTAAAAGAAAGGAGTTGAAACAGGGTGATCAGAAGAGTAGTAGATCTGTGAGAGACAACATTGAACAATCTAACAATTCCACTGCTGCCATGCATACAATACAGTGTGATGAGTGATTGTGCTACTTCTAAGATAATGAAGAATATATATATATATATGTATATATATATATTTTTTTGAGATGGAGTCTCACTCTGTCGCCCAGGCTGGAGTGCAGTGGCACAATCTCGGCTCACTGCAAACTCCACCTCCCAGGTTCAAATGATTCTCCTGCTTCAGCCTCCTGAGTAGCTGGGACTACAGGCACACACCACCACACCTGGCTAATTTTTGTATTTTTAGTAGAGACAAGGTTTCACTATATTGGCCAGGATGGTCTTGATCTCCTGACCTCGTGGTCCACCTGCCTCACCCTCCCAAAGTACTGGGATTACAGATGTGAGCCACCGCACCCAGCCAATATGTATTATGTGTATAAATTCACGTGTGCTGCACGCCCTGGGGCATAATGATGGGACAAAGTTTAAAGCTGCGGACAAATGTCTCCTTTGCTCCTGCCAATATTTATCTGCAATTGCATGTTTAGCGTTATTTGGAGAGAATATCTAAATCTGAGGACCCTGGACCATGAGGCCCAGGGGAATAGCTCTCCTGCCATCCAATCTCATCCACCTACTTCCCATATCCTGTGCCAAGAGAGCACAGGGAAGCCTAGCTCTGGGTGTCTGGGTGTGGCTCAGGTGTGGCTGGGTGTGGCTTAGGTACCACCTCTCTGTGGCCAGGCTGTGTCAGAGGCAAGCAGAAGTATCTGAGCTGATGCTCGTGGGAATCCCTTTCATTTCCGAGGGTTGAGCAGGCCCCAGCATGTGCTGGATGTTTCTGAAAATGCAGCTGAAATCCTAGAGATTCAGGGGATGGGGAGAGGAGAACAGCAGATGGTGCCAGCCAGGGGAAGGGAAGTAATATTTATTACGCACCTTCTACATACCTGGTCCTTACCCTCCTTACTCCCATCACCTCTAGTTGAGACAAAAGCTCTGCAAGGCAAACAGATGTTATTCCCATTTTACAGATGAGAAGACTAAGGGGCAGAGAAGGGACATCAGTTGCCTGGTGTTGAAGCCAGGGTTCAAACAAGACTGCCTGATACCTAAAGCCTGGGTTCCTCCTGCTATAACATATCAGGAGAATTGTGGCCTTCAGAGACAGGTCTGGGGTAGAATCCTGGCCCCACCACCAGGAGAGGTTATCTCTCTTCTTGGAGCCTCTTTCCTTGTGTGTGACATGAGGACAATAATAGAACCTACATCACAGGGATGCTGTGAGAATTATATGAGACAATGCCTGGTAAGGGCCAGGCTCTAGACCATGCTCCCCTGATGATTCTAGAAAGAAAAGGGACTCAGCTGTGGTGATTTGCTGTAGAGGGGAGGGGCCATGCAGGGGTGAGGAGGGACATGCGTATAGATTTTATGACTCCTGAGTTCAGAAAGTTTTCTCAGGGCACAGGTGGCTGTTGTTGAATGCAGCCAGCCCTCCCAGGGGCCAGGGCGAAGTCCCACAGAGATGTGTAATAGCTGCGTGGGCAGCATGGGAGGCATCTGATGTCGTGTCTGTCTCAGCATCAGGGTAGTGACGTCTCTACAGGATCTCCAGTGGTGTGATGTGGGTGCGGATCCTATCCCTGTAGTCTCTCAGCCTGGATCTCTGGCCTTCCCAGAGATCTTGAGAGTCACTCATATTCTATCCTGCATACATTTGCTGCTTAAAGTTGCCAGAATTCATTTCTGTTATAACTAAGAACCTTTCCCGGGTAAGTAGGTGGAGGAAGGAGTGGCTCAGGATCCCAGGAAGAAGGAAGAGTTTGAGCAAAAGCTCAGAGGCTTGAAGGGTATGAATATATTCTGAAAATGTGGGGCCGGTCCCATGAGCTGCGTGGAGGTTGCAGAGCATGTGTTTGAGATAGGGTGATGAAGTAGCCTGGGACCTCAAATGCTGCAATTTCAGAGATTGAATTTGACCTTGGGGTAAAGACAATGCTTTTCAATAGGGCAGGAGCAGCATAGTATACAAAATTTACAAAGATTCTTCTGGGACAGCACGGAAGTGTGAGTGGATGGGGTGACACTGGAGGCTGGGAGACCAGAGAGGGGGCTGCAGGGATCATCTCATGGGGCGGGTGTTGGCTAGGGCATCACTGCTCCTTGAGATCTGGCTCAGCCTGCTCACTGCCTCCCAACCTACCTCTCCCCATGGCCATCCTAGGTCCTGCAGAAGGCCAATCCTGACCCCCTCCATGATTTCTTCAAATTCTTCACCTCTGCATTGAAGTCCTGCCTCTACTGTATTCTTTTTAATTTAGGGGCTTTTACACGAATCTCAGCACCTGGATTATTTGGTACTGATTGACTTTCTGAAGGTATCAGAGGAGGGACTGATGTTTCAGCCACATTAAAAACAAATAAGCAAGTGGCCAATTGTACTTTCAACCTTGTTCTTAGAGGACATTCCATGTCCCAAGGGACCCATAGTCAGCCTCCCACCCACTCACTATCCAGCTCACAGTGCCTCGCTTCCCCCGGAACTTCTTGGGGACACACCCTGGCCTGTCATCTCTCTGCAACCAAAACAAAGTGTGGGCCCAAGAAGCCTGTGGATATTCTAGGCATCCTGGCTCCTGCTGCCTGTCAGACAGTTACAAGAAGAGGATTTATTTCCAGAGGGAGCCTGGGGCTACAGTGAAGCACCCATCTTCCTTAGGAGACAGTGGCTCAGGAGCCTGTAGGCAGGAAAAAGGCTGCCTGCCTGAGCTCCAAGAGGCTGGGCTTGGCTCCCAGCTCCCCTTACTCTGGGCCCTCCAGTGCTTCATTCGTGGGCTGTGCTTCCAACATCTGCTGCTGCCACTTGCAATTCGAGCAGAGTGTCTCCTGGGGCCACACCCCAAAGTAAGGGTTTCCTCTAGCCCCTAGGTGCTGCTAGCTACATGTACAGTTCTCAGGGGCTCAACCAGGAATGAAACTCTGCTCTCCTACCTCCATTTCAGTGCTCTGTCTTCTGTTCCCTTTCCAGGTGGGCTTTGATTGGCAGGCCCCATTCAGTGGACCCTGGGCATTGTCAACACTACTTGCCAGATTTCCCCAGCTCTCTGCCCTCCAGATCTGAGGCAAGATGGCACTTGCTGGCCCCAAGGCAGGGCCATGTGACTAGGTCTAGCCAGTGAGCCATGCGTGGAAGTGACGTATGTCACTTCTGGTCGGGAGCCTGTAATTGCTGCTCTAATCACCCCTTCCCTCTGCCATGGTGACTGTGGGAAATATTTGAGATCAGGCGGCTCCAGCAGCCTGAGGTCTGAGTTAAGAAAGTCCTGGAATGGAGCCCCTTGCTGGACATGTAGGCGTGACCCAGAAATAACCCTTGGTTGTTTTTAAGCCCCTCAGATTTAAGATGTTTTTGTTACTACAGCATTACTGAGCCTAACCTGATTGATATGTGCACATTTGCCTGAGATTTGGTTGCCTGGCATCTCAACTCTCAATGCCCTTCCTATTTGGGGGGAACTCTGTACCCCCTGAGGCTTGTTAGGTGGCAGAGCCTTCCTATGGGTAGAGAAAATACCAGATACCCACTTTCCCAGCCTCCTTTGCAGCTCTGTGCACAGCCATGGCCAGAAGGGACAGTGCTCCAGCTGCAATGACAGGGGCCCTGTGTTTGTAGCAGCTGCAGCAATGATGTCACTGGACTGGTTCTGGAGCAAGAGTTTTGTTTGTGATTCTGGCTGTGAGACCGCCCTTTTTCTTACCTATTTCCTGAGCCTAGTTTTTCAGTCTTCCTGTCAATTCCGTGAGCTACCTAGAATCTTCCAATGAATTCCCTTTCAGCTTAAATCACCCAGAATACATTTATGTTGCTTGCAACTAAGAGCCTTGGAGCAGTACTGCCAGTTAGAGGTCAATGTGAAGCTGGAAGGGAGGGCAGAAACTGGCAAGATGCACCTGCCTTCCCTTGCTTTTCACAAACTTGCTTCTCCAGGGGCAGGCCTTGTATATCTTAGCCCAGTGCAAGCAAGGGTCTTCTGGTCAGACTTGGTCACCTTTTGGGCATGTGAGCCTCACTTCCCTTATCTGTAGAATAGAGTGACTAAAAGACCTTATTTTTAGGGTGGATATGAGGAATGCATTTGAAAGAGAATGTATTTGAGAGAGTTCCAGGAATGATAAAACAAGACCCCCAGTACAAGTTTACCATGTTATTATTGTCAAGTGTTAGCTGGCATGAGTATATCCAGCTGTGGAATCGCAGTTGGCATAACAAGGTAAAGTGGCATCTTGAGACCCTTCCTAATGTCACTCTGTCACTCAGCTCTTTGGAGGTCACAGTTCATTCCTCTTCATTCAGACCCATGTGAGGTTCTGCCCAAGAGACCTAAAAACCCCAGCCTTTAGATACGAAGAAATTCCTTGTGAACTTGGTAAAAACAGAGAAGCATAGAGGTGGGAAAGAAAATTAGGGACTGTTTTATTCAACATTAAACCCCAGCCTTTAGATACGAAGAAATTCCTTGTGAACTTGGTAAAAACAGAGAAGCATAGAGGTGGGAAAGAATATTAGGGACCGTTTTATTCAACATTCAATTTGCAGAGTTTAGAGACAGAGAGCCACTAACCCACGGCCACACAGCAACTCTGTAGCTGAGCTTGGGGGTTGGAATGTGGAACTTTTGAACCTGATATTGGGGTTGTAATCTGGAGGTAGGGTTGTTTTATAATCCAAGTCTGCAGAAATATACTGGAAATAGGATGATTCTCTCTCAAATTAACAGCCCTATTTCATAACAACTGATGACCAACTGATGCTCGTTCCGTCCTACAGAAAGATCCCGAGAGGGCCCCTTCTCCTTTTCTTTCTCCGCTGTCTAAAATGCTTTATTGAGGAAGGGTGAAAAATTGCTGAATTGATCTTTTTAAATGAACACGGATCTGAACCAAAGAAATTCGGAAGAAGAGAACTTTCTCATCCAAGTGGCTGCCAACACCTCACCCCCGGCTGAAGCGCTCCCTTGTTCTCTCCTGCTCTGCCCCAGATTCATGGGCTGCTCTCCGAATCGTTGGCAATTTTCTCTGTACTGTCCTGACAACCTCCAGCCATGAAATTAAAAAGCTAGTTACCGAATCTTGCTCCTAACGGCTTTGTCCTTGCCAGCAATTCGACAGAGAAATCTGGAAGAGAGAGAGCCTCCACTTCGCCTGCAGTGGGTTGAAATGCTGCTGGAATGACAATGGGATTCGCAGTGGGAGGAGGAGAGAATGCGCAGTTTGCCAGGAATGAATGAATGAAAGGGAGAGAGAAAGAAAGAGTGAACTTTGGGCTTTAAACTGAAAATTTCCAGTGTCTCAGCAGAAGCCCTGATGCCTTTACTCCCAGACCTGCTACAAAATGCTGAGCAGGCACATTTCCCCACACCAGTGCCCTCTGGCCCTCAGCCTGGGTTCAGAGCTAGGGGCCGGAAAGCTGGAGAGTTGGAATTTGGGAGAGGAAGTGACTTCAAACTGGGGCAAGCCCTGGGAGGCCAGTCTACCTAGCCAGCTGGCTGTCTGGCCAGGCTTTCCTCCCCCGATCTCATGTGTCTCCCCTGAATTCAGACATCATCCACGCCCCCAAGGAATTTTAAGAAATCCTCAAAACCCAAGGAATTTTAATTGCCCTTAATTAAGGAAAAATGTTCTAGAAGACCACTGCGGTGTGGCTCAATGTGATACGGGTCCCTGAGCTCAGGAGGGTAAGGCTCAGCCTTGTTGCTGTCTGTGTTCCAGCCCTTGGCCTCGGGACCCACACAGAGCAAGGGGCTGGCAGATACCTGTTGGACAAAGGGATAGGACCAGCTGCATTCAGGGAGCTCTTTTTCCTGCCTTTGCCCTGTTCGGGCATGGACTTACAGATGGATCTTGTGATGTGCAGGGGTCGCAGGAGAGAGAGGCATTTGAGCCCTTGCTCAGTCTCCAGGGACAGGCGGAATGAGGTTGGAGTCCCAGCTCTGTGATGTCTTAGCCAAGAGACCTTGAGTGAGTTATCTGTAAAATGGGATTCCCCGTGGTGATAGCTCACTGGGGGGCTGGCAGATTAAATAAAGTCTTACATGTAAAGTGCTTGTCATATAGTCAATGCTCAGTCCCCATGCATCTTGGAATTAGTCTCATTGCTGGACAGGCCTGGTATTGAATGGATCCTGGGAAGCTGTGTTGGCCCTCGCTATTTAACTGAGCCTTCACTCACTCACTCATTCATACAAATATTTATCTAATGCCTTCCACGTGCTACCCTGTGCTAGGGGGTAGGGCAAGAAGAGTAAGTAAAAGGTAGCACAGTTTCAGTACTTGGAGCTTAGCCAGCAAGCAAGCAACAAACAAAAAAGCAAACATGCAAAATCAAGATCAAAATCATTTTGGGTGCAGATAAGTTGATGATCAGAGGAGGCCTCTCTTGGGAGGTGACATTTGAGCTAAGACCTAAATAACAAGAAGGAGCTGGGTACACTTAGACCTACAAGGCAGGAAGAGGGTCCCAAGGTAGGGAACAATAGCAAAGGCTTGGAGATGGGAACAAGCCTGGCCTGACCGAGGGGCAGCGGGGACGAGGATGGCTGCAGGGGGAGGCCTTGCGGGAGTTCAGGTTGCATTCGAAGAATTCTGGGGAGCCACCGGAGAGGTTATTTCACAGTGTTGGGAACAGGAAAAGCAGGAAGTCGGCCTGGAGGATTGGGGCTGGAGCCCAGAATGTGTGCTGGGTGTCACTGGCTCTCACCAACCTCTCCTTGGAGGCTGGATCCGGCCCCCTCTTTGCCTTGCACATGCTGCAACTCTGCATGACAGGGCAGGTCTTGCAGAACAGTGATGCAGCAATACCTAACTCAGCATTATTATGTGTGGCCCACCTTCTCAGAAGTGCATGTCTCCCCCAACCTCAGGGTTACCCCTGCATGGAGTAGACCCCCTGCTGCTCCCCACACACCTGCCCTGGCATGGAGCACATGCTGCTATAGCAGCCAGGGACCTACTGGAGTCAGAGATGCTCTTCCCAGGCTTGGCCTGATGGGGGCAGTATCAGGAGAGCTCCATGGTGGGCCGGTCCTCCATCCCCCCAGGCTGAGTCCACCCTCTCAGCCAAGATGCCCCTGGTCCAAGCTGTGCCATAGGCCCTGCAGCCACCCTAGGGGTGGAATCTGGAGTCCTAAGACTGTGATAGCATGACCAGCCAGTTCACAAAGCACTGCACCCTTGGGGTCAGACAGCCAAGAGCTCACTGTGTTATGGAGCTTGAGATTCTCCCCATTGAAAGGGAGCTAAGAAGTTAAGAGGCATTGAATCCAGCCTCATACATTCACTCAGTAAATGTTTGTCAAGCTTCTATGATGTGCCATACATTATATCAGCGCAGGGTTATATACTAAAGATGGAGGACTCTGTGGCGCCCAAAGCAGAAATGATTCTGGCCCTCATGGACATCTGTATTTCTAGGGGGGTGAACAGACACAGAACAAATCAACCTACAAATACATAATTCTAAACCATGACAAGTGACAGAAAAGACAGAAACAAAGCATGGGGCTTATGTTCCAGATCCAGGAGTGGCCAAACTGGATCCGACGGTACAGAGATGAATGGCTCAGCTAAGATCAGAATCATAAAACACCATTTTGAAGGGCACTGATGCATTCCCAGAATGCCTGTATCATATATGAAATTCATTATTAACAATAACTGCCAAAATAAATCAATATGAAAACGATGTTGTGGAGAAAGTCTGTCTGGCTACTATTGAGACTCGTTGGCGAATCTTGACATAACGAAAGTTGTTAAATGTAGTGGTCTGTTTACTGTGTTTGTAAACACAAAAATGAGAACAGATGACATGTTTGTGGAGCTTCTTCTGTGTCAGGCACTGTGGTGGGCACTGGGGGCCCAAGGATAAGCACCCTGCTTGTTTGGCATTGCCTGGAAGTAAAGCACTCCCACCCACACACCGGAAGCCCCTCACAGTGACTGCCTGCACTGTGCCAAGTGAGGGATGGCCGGGCTGCACATTCCTGGGCTGTCTGTTTTGTTTTGCTTCAAGATTTGACCTTGTCGCCAGATTTCTGTCGAGATTAACCTGGCAGAGTTTCTGATGTAGTTCATTCTACAGCGAGTTAGGCTTCCGCATTTGATGAAGTCAATATACCTGCATCATGGTGAGGCAGGCACAGAAGAGGAGGTTTGCGTGGCAGAACAATCCCTTTTTAGATTAGGAAACATAGAATTCATGTTGGAGAAAAGAGTGCTATTTCTGTCTCCAATCCGATTTTGTACCCACTTTCAGTTTTAAGCTGTGCCCCATTCCAGAGCAAAATCCTCCTCTCCTTCCTCTCCTCATCTCCCCCACTGCCCCCTTCTTCTCCTCAAGTCCTCCCTCCTCCCTCCCTTCATCTCCTACCCCCCTCGTCCTCTTCATCTCCTACCCCCCCTTCTCCTCCTCATCTCCTACCCCCCTCCTCCTCCTCATCTCCTATCCCCCTCCTCCTCATCTCCTACCCCCTCCTCATCTGCTACCCCCTCCTCCTCATCTCCTACCCCCTCCTCCTCATCTCCTACCCCCTCCTCATCTCCTACCCCCTCCTCCTCATCTCCTACCCCCTCCTCCTCATCTCCTACCCCCCTCCTCCTCATCTCCTACCCCCTCCTCCTCATCTCCTACCCCCTCCTCCTCATCTCCTACCCCCTCCTCCTCATCTCCTACCCCCTCCTCCTCATCTCCTACCCCCTCCTCCTCATCTCCTACCCCCCTTCTCCTCCTCATCTCCTACCCCCTCCTCCTCATCTCCTACCCCCTCCTCCTCATCTCCTACCCCCTCCTCCTCATCTCCTACCCCCTCCTCCTCATCTCCTACCCCCTCCTCCTCATCTCCTACCCCCTCCTCCTCATCTCCTACCCCCCTTCTCCTCCTCATCTCCTACCCCCTCCTCCTCATCTCCTACCCCCCTTCTCCTCCTCATCTCCTACCCCCTCCTCCTCATCTCCTACCCCCTCCTCCTCATCTCCTACCCCCTCCTCCCTATCTCCTCCTTCTTCCTCTTCCGTCTCACGATCTCTTCCCCATCTTCCTCCTCCCTCTCCTCCTCCCAGTCCTCATCTTCTCCACTCTCTTCCTCATCCCTCACCACATCTCTTCCCTCCTCCTGTTCTTCTTCCTCCCCTTCCTCCCACCTCATCTTCCTCTTCATTCCTTCTCTCTCCTTCCTCCCTCTCTTTCTCTCTGCCTTCTCCTCCTTTTAAAATCAATCCAGATTTACTTGGCCTTTGATTTGGGATTTAGTAGTGATCAGGAGATTTGATGTTAAAGGAAAATCGGATAAGCCCAGAGCTACTGACCTAATTGATAGGAGTTCCCATTGCCTCTGTTTTTCTGTATAAAATGGGAACAGTTTTTTGTACAATACAAGTACAATACAATACAAGTATTTATTTGGGCCCATATCTATTTTCACCAGTCTTCTGAGTTCTGTGAGGAACAAGAAAGGAATGAGTAGGACAATGTCCTCCCTCTTAGTAACTTCCTATCTCAATGGAGACCGCCTATCGAATGGGAATTTTCTACCCCAAGACACCTGAGACAGACCACAGTACACGCTGTGAGTGATTGAAGCACAGGCTCTAAATGCTGGCAGAGATCGGGCTCAGTATGGGCTGGAGGGAGGCTCCACAGACAATGTTCATCTTTTTTTTTTTTTTTTTTTTTTTTTGAGGCAGAGTCTCACTCTGTCGCCCAGGCTGGAGTGCAGTGGCATGATCTCGGCTCACTGCAAGCTCTGCCTCTTGGGTTCAAGAGATTCTCCTGCCTCAGCCTCCCAAGTAGCTGGGATTACAGGCGCCTGACACCACGCCTAGCTAATTTTTGTATTTTTAGTCGAGATGGGGTTTCACCATGTTGGCCAGGCTGGTCTCGAACTCCTGATCTTGTGATCTGCCTGCCTTGGCCTTCCAGAGTGTTGGGATTACAGGCCTGAGTCGCCGCACCCAGCCCGACAATGTTCATCTTTAACAAAGTTCTGAAATTTGGGAAGATCTAGAATTGGAGGGCTAGGTACTTCTAATTCTGATGAAGGGAGAACAGTCACGATCATAGTACCAAACTCTCTCCCCTAATTCCCTGTTCCCATGGGGAAGGGACCAGCCTTTTCATGTCCTGCTCTTCTTCCCCTTTATTGCAGTCCCCTACCCTGAGCTGGTTTTGGTATCGGCCCTTTCTTCTTCCCTTTCCTCTCAATCTTGCTCATTATGTGGGACCTCAGCACTCCAGGGAGAAGCAAATGTCCTAGGCACAACAGCAAAACAGTGCATGTGGCAGAAGGCCATGGAGGCTGACCTGAGCCTGGATCCCCGCTCCGCTCAAGATTCGTGGACTTAGGAGATTCAATCGACTTAGGAGATTCAATCGACAAGTTGAGCGAGGCGTCCAAGTTTGCTCCTGAAAATTGGGGGTGATAATCCTACTTCACAGGACTGCTGTTAGGATTCAACAAGGCAATGCCTGGGTAAGCAGTAAGGTGCAGATAGAGATGCTCCCAAAATATTAGCTCTAACTTTTCCTCAGCTCTTTTCAGCTAAGCACGGTGGCAAATAAAACCTTCAGGGGACACAGAAGATGAAAGCATTCACACTCTGGAATCTGTTCACCATGGGCTTTGTCTCTGTTTCTGGTTCCAGAAGAGGTATCTTATGAACAAGTGAACTGTCCTCTCTGAGCTGCAGTCTCCTCATCTGTAAAACAAATATCCAGAGCCCCCCACGGAGGGCTGTGCTCAGCATGAAACTAGCAATGCATGTGAAAGGTTGAACCCATTGGTGGCGTGTAGAAGGTGCTGGCATCACTGCCATGGCGACCTTGGCTTAGTCAAGGTCACAGATATGGTGCCCCTTGGTGGCATCAGTATAGGGCTAGAGCTTTGTACCAACCTTAGAAAGATGATGAAACATGTTGGAAACGCTGAATCATCTCTACCAAGTCTTTACGTGAAGTTTGCCGTCAAGGTATCTGCAGGCCAGGAAGCGTGTTTGGAAACAGGAGCTGGGCGCCTCCATGGGATTGATCTTCTTGAATTGCCCTTTGGAGGCCACTCACCACATCCCGTCCTCCCTAGAATCCACACACTGCCAAGAGCTCATCGCGGATCAAGAGCATAGTAACCAAACCTGGGGCAGTTGGCATTCTGGGGTGCTTTGTTCGCTAACCTTAAAAGCAAACCCAGCAACCCAGCACACTGGCAACAACACATCAGCCTGCTTCAGGAGGTCAGAGCCTGGGGACAGAGGAGCTTTCCTCGTCTGCTTATTAGAGTGATAGCCATGGAGATAAAAGTTTAATGTGCCGATTATCTTTCTGTTTTCGGGTGTCCGGCAGGACTGAATGGGCTACCTCATCCAAGCAGCCCATGGAGGGTGGGTGTGTGAAGTTGAAAAAGGAAGGATACTCAGCTGATAGGATGGCAACACCGCTGCATTCTTGATCAGGGCTCCATGTGCCCTGAGCTGTCCCCAGAACCTGGCTATAGGGCCTGGTTCAGGCATTTCCACATTTCTCAGGTCCGGAGGGTTCGTTAGGGACACAACAGAGGGACCCGACTAAAATAAGCCCCCAGGAATAGAACTATTTGCAGGCATGACTGGGTGCTGTGGCTCACACCTGTGATCCTAACACTTCGGGACGCCGAGGCAGGCAAATCACTTGAGCTCAGGAGTTCAAGACCAGCCTGGGCTGGGCAACATGGCAAAGTCGCTTCTCTACCCAAAATACAAAAACTTACTCAGCTGTGGTGGCGCGCGTCTGTGGTCCTAGCTACTTGGGAGGCTGAGGTAGAAGGATGGCTTGAGCCCGGTAGGTGGAGGTTGCAGTGAGCTATGATCGAGCCACTGCATTCCAGCCTGCGTGGAAGAACAAAAGCAAAAACAAACACAAAAAAACCAAGAACTATTTGCAGGCAAACCAAAGGAACATACATCTGAATATATTTTCATGCTTCTTCACAGGCTTGAAATGGATGGTGCTAACAGAGCCTGCCCTTATTACGAGAAAGTGTGCTGTGAAACTGATGTGGGGCAGGAACAGGCTCGTCCTCCCCTGGTGATATTTAACAACAATAATTATTGTGATAATAACAAAAGTGACTCACATTGATTGGGCACTCAGTATGTGTCAGGCGGTTTTCTCAGCACACACCTTAGTGCATTCAATCATCACCACAAGCCCGTGAGGTAGGGTGCTAGTATCCCCATTTTACAGAGGGGAACACCGAGGCTCAAAAAGCAAGAATAAGAACCAAGAGATAATATTCTTAGATTCATGTGGGCCCAGCCATCATAGAGCCTGTAGTCTGGTGCACAGACCGTGATGCATGACATCAGTGCAGACAAGCAATGCTGAGGACAGGGATTGTGGGGAGAGGATTGGAAAGGAGGGATGTGTAAGCCTGGAAAGATAGGTTGGATTCAAGCAGTAAATCAAGACGGAAGGAGAAAGGAGGAAGGGACTCCTGGTGGAGGTCGTAGCTCTGGGTAAGAGGAAAGAATTCCAGTGTATCTAAACTGGGAATTCACAGCAGGTGGGGCTAGAAAGGGGAGGTGGAGTTGCATTGGGAAGCCTTGAATGCCAAGTCGGGGGAACTGGGCTTGATTTGGTCAACATCAGGGGACAGCCAAAGTTTGGAGCAGTGGCGGCCCAGGAGGCTGCTCTTCCTCTTGGCTTCCTCTAGGGAAGTAAGCAAACAGAACAAAAGTGGGCTTTGGAGTAAGCCAATTCTGATTTTAATCTTGATTTTCCTCACGGATTTGCTCTGTGTCCCTAAGGAAGTTTCCTAACTTCTCTGAACAAAGACAATAATTGTATGCATTTCATAGGTTTTTGGAGGTAAATATAATGTATGCAAAGTGTGAGGTATGTAATAGATATTCCATGATGGCGGCCAATATTCTTCTTTATTAATCATATGGGCAGGGTGCGGTGACTCACACCTGTAATCTCAGCATTTTGGGAGGCCAAAGGGGACAGATCACTTGAAGTCAGTTGTTCAAGACCAACCTGGCCAACATGATGAAACCTCATCTTTACTATAAATATGAAAATTAGCTAGGCATGGTGGCGTGCACCTGTAATCCCAGCTACTCAGGAGGCTGAGGCAGGAGAATCGCTTGAACCTGGGAGACAGAGGTTGCAGTGAGCAGAGATCACGCCACTGCACTCCAGCCTGGGCGACAGAATGAGACTCCATCTCAAAAGAAAAAAAAAATCATACGAACTGTCCTGTTTATTTCAATTTTTTTGGTGCCTTGCCTTCCTAGGACCTGTCCTTCTGAAACCAGAAATATAAAGATCCACTTTCTTTCTGCATGAACTCCTACTCAATCCTCAAGACCCATTTTAAAAATTCACTGCGAAACCTTTGCTAACTTCCCCATTGGAAAACAAGTCACTCTATCTGCCATGGCTCCAACTGGCCCTCATCACATGACATGGTAATTACGTCTGTTTATGGTCTCTCTTCTCAGCCAGATTGGGAGTTTCTGGAGGTGCAGAGACTGCTACGCTCCCCTCACTTAAATGGTTCTCCTACTGTGGTCTGCAGAACCATGGAGGACCTCCTAAACCCTTTCAGAGGGCCTCACAGTGAAAACTATTTTCGGGGCCGGGTGCAGTGGCTCAAGCCTGTAATCCCAGCACTTTGGGAGGCCGAGGCGGGCAGATCACGAGGTCAGGATCGAGACCATCCTGGCTAACACGGTGAAACCCCGTCGCTACTAAAAATACAAAAAAATTAGCCGGGCATGGTGGCGGGCGCCTGTAGTCCCAGCTACTGGGGAGGCTGAGGCAGGAGAATGGTGTGAACCCGGGAGGCAGAGCTTGCAGTGAGCTGAGATTGTGCCACTGCACTCCAGCCCGGATGACAGAGCTAGACTCTGTCTCAAAAAAAAAAAAAAAAAAAAAAAAGAAGAAGAAGAAGAAAAGAAAACTATTTTCATAATAACTCCGGGATATTATTTCTTTTTTCATTGTGTTGTCATTTACACCTGTGGTGGTAAAACTGCTTACACCTTAGTATGAATCAAGGGAGTGGCCCCGAAGTGTACAGGTACTCATTGTATTCTTCTTATCACCTACTTGCATTAAAACACATGCCAGTTTCACTTAGAAATACTCTTAATGAAGCAGTAAAATTTTTGTTGTTGTTGTTGTTGTTGATTTTTTGGTTTTTTTTTTTGGGATGGAGTCTCACTCTGTCGCCCAGGCTTGACTGTGGAGTGGCCAATCTCGGCTCACGGCAACCTCTGCTTCCCGGGTTCAAGTGATTCTCATGCCTCAGCCTCCTGAGTAGTTGGGACTACAGGCATGTGCCACCCATGCCCAGCTAATTTTTTTTTTTTTGTATTTTTAGTAGAGACAGGGTTTCATCATGTTGGCCAGGCTGGTCTTGAACTCCTGACCTCAAGTGATCCACATGCCTCGGCCTCCCAAATGAAGCAGTAAAATTATTAATTAAAAAATTCTCAACCCTTGAATGCATGTCTTTTTAATAATCTGTGTGAAAAAATGGAAAGTATGCATAAAGCACTTCTCACTCCGGCTGCCTACCAAAGCACAATGGTTGAAGGTAATGACAAGGAGAAGCACATGTGATTGTTTGAGCTGAAATAGCCACTTTTTTCATGGAACACTCATTTTACTTGAAAGAATTCACACACACACACACACACACACACACACACACACACACACACACAGCACAACCCATGGTTATTTAGATAGGTTTTCTGGCAGATGTTTTCCCAAAAAGTAACAAAATGAGGCTGGCACTTCAAAGAAAGCAATTAACAGTACTTGTTGCCAATGATAAAATTCAAGCTAAGTGAAAATTAGAAGTTTGGAAAATTTTATCTGCAACTATGAGGGTGGCAACTTCCCATTACGCTTCTCCCATGAGATCTGTGGTGATATGGAGGCATATGGTTTCTGATACTGTATAATAAAATGTGTCAATATTTGAAAGATCTGCGGGGGAGGCAGCGAAGCAATAGTTTCCAAATGAACAAAATACGTGATGTTATCAAATCGTGCATGGGTAAAAGACCCATTCAAAGGGCAAGCCAGACCACTGCATCTTAAAGTGACGGAGTAGAAAGAGTTCATTCACATGGTTTCAGATTTTACATTGCAACATCGCTTACCCACTTGTCAACTTTTCATGTAGTCTCAAAGAAGAATATCCATAATTATCCAAAAAGGCTATTAAAGTACTTCCCCCTTTTCCAACTACATGTCTGTGTCAGGCCAGATTTTCTTCATTCGTGTTCACCAAAACAAGATGTGGCACCAGATTGAATGCAGAAGCAGATATGAAGATTCAGCTGTCTTCGAGTAAGCCTGATATTAAATAGATTTGTAATCATGTACCACAATGCTGTACTTTTTATTAAATGTCTTTATTGTGTAAAATATGGTTTATTTTTATAAAAATGTTATATGTTAACATGGAATGGACTTGTTACGTTTTCTAAATTACTGAATAAATAAATGTGCAATTCTTCAGCTTTAATTTATCATGTAGTAAATAGAAGCAAAAGTACTTTAAGGTCTTCAATAATTTTTAAGAATGTAAAAGAGTTCTGAGACCAAACAGCCTGAGAGCTGCTGGCCTGGCACACAGTAGGTGCTCACTAAATAGCTGTGGTATCCAGGCCTTTGGGGATGATGACATGCCAGGCTGCATTGTACTGATTTCTCTCTGGTTCTCTTTTCTTCGTTAAGACACTGTCTGGACTGCCTGGTTGTCCCCTCCTGTGGTTCTAAGCAGGGGCTGCACTTGGTGGCCTGGGAGCTTCTGTAGGCTGAGTTCTCCTGCCTGGTTCATGCTAAGTATGATTACCGTGAGCCTCATGCCACATCCCAAATTGCTTCTGCAGCCTGCGGGTTCTAATTCTGTTTGTTTCCTGCCTTTTTCTCTGGGCTCAGGCCAGATTGGGAAGCCTATGGAATTGCTGAGACAGTAATTTGCAATTAAACTTAAGAAATATTAGAGGTCAAGTCTGGGGCAGATGTGGGCTCTTTTTTAGAATGGACCATTTCAGAATCAAGCAAAGGCAGACCACTTACCACGTGGGTCTTCTTCTCTTGGCTCAGGAAGGACGCCCCACTGCAAGAAGGGAAATGCTGATCTCCCTGTCCTTGCTGGAAGGCAGAAATAGGTGGGGGGAGCAGTGACCCTTGCCTGACACCCCGTAATCCAATCTCCCCTCTCCTTCCTCTCTCCTTCCCGACTGATCCCTGTGGGCCTGAAAGAGAATGTCTTCCCTGGCCAGGCTGAGTGGCTGCCTGTCATTAGAGCTGAGGCCACGATACACTTGAGGGAACAGTAATGGGGCCTGGGAAGAAAGCTAATTAGCTAATGTAGTAAAACGTATAAATAAAGAAGCCCAACAACCTTCAAGGCTTTCTGAGCTTGTGGAGGTTGAGGTGACCCTGGGGCTTTGGTGCCACAAGGCCTTTTGCGAAGGTCTGAGGTTCCCAGGCTTCCTCCGCTGGGGTCTTAGTTGGGAAGGGGCTGCCGGGAGATGAGCAGGTGGCAGCTCTGAATGTGATGAGCGCCCTCGGAAGGGGTCTGAGGCTGAGTTTCCCAGGAAGCAGACTGAGATGGATGGCGTTTTGGGGAGTAAGCAGGAGAAGCTTACCTGTGAGGGGGTGCAGGGGGCAAGGCTGGGCAGAGGGAGAAGCTGGACAGTGACGCAGCTGCCACTGAGGCCTCAGCTGGTCCCCCGGGAGCTCAGGAGCCAGGGTGGCCCCATAGAGTTGGCTTGAATAGGGGCAAGGGGTCTGCATTGTTTTCCCCCATGCAGATCAGTCGTGATTGTGGCTGCCCCCTGGGGCGGGGCCAGAACCTAAGGCCACGCAGTCCTCTTCAGCCTAGTGCCAACCCCAGAGAAGGACTCAGTGAAGAGTCACCAGCAGCCAACATTCCCAGAATCCAGAGGAATGGGTGCCTGGGTCCTGATGGGAGATCTGGAAGCCGCACCATGGCAAAGCTCACAGAGGGCAACTGGAAGCCATCTGAGAAGGCCTGGAGCAGAGGGATGAGAGTCAAAGCCTGCAGGAAGCTGGAGACAGCAGGGACTTCAAGTTTCATTTTAAGATGAAATCAGTATTGTTTCTAATGAAATCAAAGGAAACAGAAGGCATATCTGTTGAATGAATGTTTGAATGAAAGAATGAGTAAATAAATGAAGTCATATATGGGAATTCAGGACATATGGAGGACAGAATTGCTCCTGGGCAAATATTTGGCCATTCTGTGCCTCTCTTCAGTTTTCTCATCTGGAAAAATGGGCATGGCACAATTGCGACGATGAAATAATGTAATATGGGCAAAGGCTCGTTACAGTGTCTGAAGTACAGTAGGAAATCAGTGAGTGCTACCTGCTATGGTGCTTGGTGGATGCTGCTGTTGTGGCGGTTCTTGGTCGTTGTTATTACTATTATGCTCAATGCTCACCCACCATGGCAGCCCTCAGGTAACCATGAGCCGTGGAGCTTAAGGTCTCCCAGGGCACGATTGTAACAGTATATGGAAACCATGGAGGTACACATGTAGTTGGTCTCAGGTTTCAGCTGGGACTCGGTTTCCCAAAATGAGGGTGGGGAATGCTAGTAGTATCTAGAGTTTCTTCAGGGACACAGATAAAGCATTAAAGAAAGTAGTTCTCTTATTCAGTCCTCTCTCTATCCTTCTGATTAGATCAAGGAGAGTCTCATGACGGTGCTGGGGTGTCCCTAATGCCTCTTAACACTCATGATTCTCTTTACCGGAGAGAGAACAGGCTGCAGACTCAGCATCTCTCCAGGGCAGCAGAAATCTGGCTGCATTTCAGTAGCATTCTTTTGCTTTGGGTGTTCTTATTTTTATGGTGGCCATCTATTTATAGCAAGTACAACCTATTTTCTAATTACTGTTGTGAGAGATTCTTCTTCACATAAATTCTATAAAATAAAAATTGGTGAGTTGACTTAAAGAAAAATGTGAAACAAATAAGAGCACAATTTGTATGTGAATAGAACAAACACCAGGAGGGGTTTGTGTGAATAATTGAGATTTGGGATGTGCTGGGCTTCCGGGACACACAGGAAGTGTTAGGGAGGCAGAATTGATGGGACTAGAATCAGTTCCATGCCTTTGGCTCACAGTTTATGCCACAGAGAATGCCCTAACCTTCTCATTTCTGTGTGGCTCAGTTCCAACACATCTTTGCCATCCCAGCTCCAAGGCCACCTCCTTCACAAGCTTGTCCTGCATTCTTCCCACGTGAAGGTCACCTCTCTCCTGTCTATTCCCATAGCACTTTGGGGGCAGCTTGCCTTTTGTGTTCTATTGGAACACAGCACATAAAATTCCAGTCATTTCTGCCTAACAAAGCACAGAGCATACAGGAGGTACTCAGCGAATGTTCACTCCAAATCTGCACCTCACTAAACCATGGCCAGATGACATGCATGTGCACTGACTGACCTAATGGTAGCCACAGTTAGATACCACAACGAAGTGTAGTGGGACCCCCAGCTGCCAAATGCCTGATCTCCCTGTGATTTAAGACTTCACAGTTGCAATAGTTAACTCAAGCTAAACTTGCCAGGTGGTGGGCGTGGGGGCTAGATGGTGAAGGTCAGAGCCAGACAGCCACTCCCCGTGTTTCTGGGAGATGCCGTGGGCACTGAATGGACATGGGGGTGCATCAGAACTGATGTCTGCAGCAGCCCTTGTCTCGTCCCTGGGAGCCATTCGCTTTTATCAAGGTTGCCTTGCCTCCCTGCTCTCCTTCTCAGGACCCTGCTGAGTTCCCCCTCCTCTGTCACAGATGATCAGCTGCTCTGCACTGGTCATGCTAGCAGCTGACTTCGGGAGAGAGGATCTCTGAACCAATAGTGTTCTCTCAACATGATGATTGCCTTTCTTCTGTTTCCACTTGAGAAGAGACAGTTTGGCTTGGTGGAAAGTTCCCCAGGGGGCTCTGATGTCACATGGACTGGGATTTGAACTCCAGCTCCTCCACTGTTGGCTTTGTGACTTTGGGCAAGTCACCTCCCCTCTTGGGGCCTCAGGTTTCTCATCTGTGAATAAAATGGGGATCGAAGTCCCTTCCCTCTGGGTTGTGCAGGTGGCAGGTGCTCCTGCTCCACAAAGCCCTGGTTCCTTCACCTGCTAAGCTCTGAGGTTGCACTGGGGTGGAGGGTGGAATGATTGGGGAGAAAATGCTAAAGGAGAGGTGATCCTGTCCCCATTGTAATGGGTGCAAATGAAGGGCCAACGTTATTAAAATGGAAAATCCAGGATTTGTAGTTCTCACATTTTAATGGGCCTAAGCCTCATCTGAAGATGCCTGCTAAAAGGCAGATTTCTGGGTGCTGGTTCCAGAGGTTCTGTGTGGGGCCAGAGAATCCGCATTTTAAATAGCACCCTCAGGCATTCCACTGCACGCAGTTTCCAGCAATCCCTCTGAGAGCCCAGCTCTAGATTGCAATGGGGGACCACCACTCAAAATTGGGAATTTTTTCCTTAAATATCCAGATTTCTAGTTATTTCAGAGAATCTGAAGCGTTGGCAATCCTGGGCCTGCTTTCCTGCTTGACAGCAAAGAACAAGAGCTGAGTTGTACCTGCTGCCTTTAGAGGAGGCTGCTGTCTCCAGGAGCCTCTTTATTTAAAGTCCTGGCCTAAACTCTAGTGTTGTTTGAGTTTGTGACCCCTGGCAGGTCAAGCCCTCTAACCCCACAGATTAGGAAACTAAAATCTGGAGGCAAAGTGGCTTAGGTGTGGAGAGCTAGCTGTGGATGGCCAGGTCAGAGGCGGCCTCTGAAGAGCTGCCCAAACAGCAAGCTGCAGCTTGGTAAACAAGGGTGATCCCTGAGGCAGGGCTAGGGCTCCGCGTGGGCACAGGGTGGGAAGGAGAGGAGGAGGGAGGAAATCTTCTGTAACCGGTCCTCAGGAGCAGGGGCAGTTGATGGCTATTTTTACCCTCACAGGGGATAAGCCTCCCTGAGGCTACAGAAGCAAAGCCCAGAGATGGGAGTGGGGGAGAGAGAGCCTCCTCGTGATGTCACGATGTCACCTGAGCTCCTGGGTCCAGCTTGTTTCATGAGCTGGTAAGTATCCGCCCACCTAGGGTTGCCAGAGAAAACAGGTTGCCCAGTTCAATTTGATTGTCCGATAATGATTTTTTTTAATACAACTATGCCCTGTGCAATATTTGAGATATACCTATATTAAAAAAGTTATTAGTTCTTTTTTTTTTTTTGAGGCAGGGTCTCACTCTGTTGCCCAGGCTGGAGTGCAGTGGCACAATCTTGGCTCATTGCATCTTCCGCCTCCCAGGTTCAAGCAATTCTTCTGCCTCGGTCTCCTGAGTAGCTGGATTATAGGAACATGCCACCACGCCCGGCCAAATTTTATTTTTTGGTATTTTTAATAGCGATGGGGTTTTACTATGTTGGCCCAGCTGGTCTCGAACTGCTGACCTCGAGTGATCTTCCTGCCTCGTCCTCCCCGCCAAAGTGCTGGGGTTACAGGTGTCAGCCACCATGCTTGGCCAAAAAATTGTTAGTTCTTTATCCAAAATTCAAATTGGGCTGGCATTCTGTATTTTTATTTGCTAAATCTCACAACCCTCACCTTATCCCTCCTTTGGGCTTAAGCCAGCCTGGTTTGGTTTCTGAGTCTTTCAACCAAAGGGATCTCGGTAGAAGCAGGCAGTTGTGCAACTGGGGCACAGGCATGTGACTCAACTTGCCCAGGGTCACAAGGCCAGCAACTTATATTGGCGGATTAGAACTCAGGTCTGTGACTTGGTAACCAGTGCTTCCTCTGCGACCTGACCTCTAAGGTGAGAGGCAGGGACATGGCAGAGAGGAGGAGATGGGTCTGAAGCTGATGCAACAGAATTGGGTTTGAACAGAATGTGCAGCGGGGAGGAGAGAAGGGGACTGAGACTCACAGCTTTGTTGACTGAGAGGTGACATTACTTTTAATATTACTTATTAATTCACTCATGGCATATTTATCAAGCACCTACAAGGTGCAAGGCACAGTGCTTATTTCTCTGATATCTGAAACGGGCTGATAGTATCAATGTTTACCCTTTCCATTTTATAGACTGGGAGAGTGAAGCTCAGAGAAGCCACAGGTCTGGGGGCCTCCGGGGCTGGGGTTACATCCTAGGCCTCCTACCCAGAGCCCCCCACCACTCCCTGCCAGCCCACATGGAGGCCAGTCTGCTCCACGCCTTGCTGCATATTCAAACCCAACCCCCTACCCGCATCTGAGAAAAGCAATGCAAATTGGAATCACCAGTGAGCATTCAGTCTGTGTCCACCTTTGGCAGCTGTGTCTGTCCTAACACATGTGATGTTTAATCCTGTGACCCTGTGCCCTGCATCCTGGCCACAGCTCTCCTTGCAGGACCCCAGCCACATCTTTCTACCTTGTGGGATAAAGGATGCTCAGGGTAGGGGGTGCAGGTAACAGGAGCTCAGGGCTTCAGCAGAGCCGGAAGTTGGATCCAGGCCTCTGGTGCCATGGTGACGGTTGCTATAGAAATGCACCAGCTGCACTCAGCACGCCTACCAGGATCTGTGGGGGTTTTTCATAGACTGGAGCCAACAGAGAGGGGGAACTCTGTAGTGGTGAGAGCCCTGGAGTGAGAGCCAAGCCTCATCTTGGGGCTGCCCTTCCCTGTGTCTCCATCTCCATCCCCTGCCATCCCCCTCCTGTCCCCCTCCTTAGTCTGTGCAGTCTCCAGCAATGGTAGCTTGGCTGCTGTGCTCTCAGCCTGCAATGCCCTTTCTGGCTTCTTCACTTGGCTAGTTCCCAGGTACCCTCCAAGCCTCATCTTAATGCTGTATTTCCTCCAGCAAATACCAAGTGTCTACTAAGCACAGGACACCATTCTGGCCACCAGGGACACAGCAGTGGCCAAGAATGACAAGGTCCCTGCTCTCATGGGGCTGCCAGTCTAGGTGGGAGTCACACAGGCATCAAGGGAGCGCCCAAGTAAATGAATGAGAACACATTCAGGTGATGCTGGGGAGAAACAAAGGAGGGCAATAGACAGGCAGTAATGGGGTTGTGGAGACTCGGTGGTCAGGGAAGCTGGGTCCAAGGAGTGGCATCGTCCTCCCGGAGCCCTCCAGCCCTCCTCCCCTCCATTTTCTGGTTCCACTGCATGGATTTTGTCCTTGAATCACAGCACTGATGACCCTAAAATGTCACTGCTTGTCTCCCAAACTTGTCTTCCAAACAGCTGCTTCCTCTTTGAAGGCAGGAGTGCAGTCTGATTTATCTCTGTGTCCCCTATGTCTGGCAATAACAGGGACTTGGTAAGGCACACATTCATAGAGTGCATTCCATGGGCCAGGCAATGTCACAGACAGCTCTCATTTCCCCCGTATGTTGATTCCAAGACATAACTATGATTTGATCATCACTTTAGAGATTGAGGAAGCAAAGCTCATCTAGGGTTAGTGACCTGCTCCAGGTCCCGCACCCAGTGCGTGGGAGGTTTGAGATTCAAACCCTACTCTACGCTCTCTGTGCCCCTTTTATGTAATGTGGTCACAGCTTTATTAAGATATCATTCACAGACCATACAATTCACCCTTTTAAGGTGTACATGCAAATGCTTTTTAGTCTATTCACAGAGTTGTGCAAACATCAGAACCATCCATTTTAGAACACTTGCATCAGAAAAAACAGGCTCATTTCTCTAGCGTGGGGGCCCACCGACCTCGGCTTTGTAGGAGGACTCGAAGTTCAGAAGTTGGCTGCAGTTGTAAATTTAGAGCTGAAGATTTCTGTGTGGGTTGCCTGACTTTTTCTTGACATATCAATAACTAGCTTTTTGCTTATTGGCATTTTAAATGTGTATGCTCGGCTTCTCTGAATTAAAACCCCAATTCTCCACTGAAAATCTCTAAACAACCTACAGGCAAATGATTCAAATTCCAGGAGAGCCTTTGGAGGGCTTTCCTAGCTGGAACACGGGGTGTGCTGACCATGTGGCCACTCAGAATGTCTGGAATTCCCCAGACCCTGTGTTTGTAAAGCTCAAGGCTTTCTGGAAGCCTGACTCTGTGGCATGTGCTGACACAGAAGGGGCTGTCGCTGGGGGCCCTGGGGGCTCTCTGCACCCAGGACTGTGGTGCCCTGCCCTTCATGAAGGGCCCTTGTCCAGTTTCCTCATATGTCTGGCTCATACTTGAGACAATCGCTTAGCACCAGGACCTGTGGGTAGAGTTGACGATTAATTTGCCCTTTTCTCAGTTCGAGGGTGGCGGGGGGCGCTCCATTGTCCCTAATTTTCACATCTTCCCCCTCCTTCAACTAAGCACAAGTGCTTGAATTTCACCTCTGAAGAGGTATTATTGAAGTGATGAAGGGTAACTGGTGTAACTTTTTCTCCAGCTTGGTGCCCAAAAGAGGTCACTTGTGTTTTTAACCTGTGCCTTCAAGCCCCATTGCCTAATTGAGCAGCATGGTCAGCATCTCTCTTCTGGCCTCAGCC
The DNA here is from genome assembly GCF_028858775.2 of Pan troglodytes. NCBI lineage: Eukaryota > Metazoa > Chordata > Mammalia > Primates > Hominidae > Pan > Pan troglodytes. The sequence continues at coordinate 171,300,674 of NC_072402.2, forward strand.
CTTCCTCCCTTAACATTATGCAAGATCCATCAGTCTCCAGGGCTCAGGCTGCAGCCAGAGAGAGGTGACGTGAGCTCTGGAGGGCCCCATCCTCTCAGATCCTTTTGCTCGTGACCCGCTTTGCCTTCTCTATCTTCAGCCAGGATCCTTACACACGTGACAGGAGCCAAACCTGGCCAGGTGAAGCAGAAAAGTATTTCTTAAAGGCCTGTTTATTGAGTAGCTCCCAGAGTCTTTGGGCGGGCCAGAGACCCAGGCATGGAATCACCCAGGCAGAACAAGTTCCCAAACCACACCTCAGAGCCAGTCCTGTGAGGACACAGCTGTTCCTCCACTGGGCAGAGACGCTACACCCTGCATCACCAATAATACCAGGGCTGCTACTAGTATTATTTGTTAATTCACCCATGAAATATTTATCAAGCAGTAGCCGTCGGGTGTTATTGGTGACGCAGGGGGTTGTGTCTCTGCCCAGTGGAGGAACAGCTCCTTGCCAGAATGGATTCCATGAAGACCCTACTTCTTGCGTCACTAGTGCCCATGCTGATGTCCTGAGAGGGGCGTGTCTGATTGGAGAAGCCCTAGTCCACGTGCCAACTCCTAGCCATGAAGGAGGCTGGGAAGTGAATGTCAGCTTTTGTAGTAGAAGAAGTCTCTACCCACCATGCAGGCTTCTGTGGTAGAGGGCTCCCCCAAAAATAAGCAGCGCAAACACATGATCCATGACCACCACGGCTTCCGGGCAAATTTGCCCCCCTCCTCCTTGGTGCCTTCTGACCTCGGTGTGTCAAAGAATTTGAAGAGGGACAGACAATGGCTCTCAAATAAATCCTATCTTCCCCCGGGGCAATGGGTGTCTCCTTGGCTGGCATTTCCATAGCTTAGATGAATCACAAGTGACGCTGCTCAAAGTGGAGACGTCTGCTCCACGATGACCATGCGGCCCACACAGACCCAGGTGGGAGAGGAAAAGGGAGGTGCTGTTTCCCAAAGGAAAAGGGAGGTGCTGTTTTTAAAAGAGGGAACTCTAGGCAGGAAAACAACGTATGTCCACCTCAGCTGGGGCATGCTATGGCCACGATATTACAAAACAAAAACAACACATTGAAGAAGACGCAGACGGGTCTTTTTTTTGAGACGGAGTCTCGCATTGTCGCCCAGGCTGGAGTAAAATGGCGGGATCTCAGCTCACTGCAACCTCCGCCCCCCAGGTTCAAGAGATTCTCTTGCCTCAGCCTCCCGAGTAGCTGGGATTACAGGCGCCTGCTACCATGTCTGGTATTTTTTGTATTTTTAGTAGAGATGGGGTTTCACTAAGTTGGCCAGACTGGTCTCGAACTCCTGACCTCATGATCCACCCGCCTCGTCCTCCCAAAGTGCTGGGATTACAGGCGTGAGCCACCACACCTGGCCACAGAGGGGTCTTCTTTAGAAGGATGTGGAATGCAAATGGCCCAATGCCTGTCCTTGCACTCATATCCCCACCAGGCATTCCCTTTCCTCTCCTCTCTGGCTTGCAGGGGAGGCCTTTCCCCATTCCTTCCTATATGGTCCAGGGAAAGCTTTGATGCCCTCATGAGTTCTTTACTCGTTGAGAAATGCTGTGTTCTGGGGGCTAGAGAATGACCCTGGGCGCATCTGGGTTCTGCCCTGAACTCTGCCCCTTTTTTCACAAGTTGGGCGCAACTTTCTTTTTCTTTATAAGCCTCAATTTCCTCACCGATAGAATAATAAAAATAATAGCAATTCTGCCATAAGATTGTTGTAAAATTCAAATGAGATTATCCAAGTGAAGTAAATAACACTACAGAGTATGGAGTAATTCTTGATAAAAGGCAGTCATTTTAATAATACTGATGATAGTATAAACAATCACTATTTCCATGGTCTTTTCTAGCTTTAACAGTTAGGACAAGTTACGCACTATTCCTGAGCCTGTTTCCTCTGCTGTAAAGTTATGCCTGCTTTCAGAGGGTGATTGTAAGAATGTTTATAAACCATGTGGAAGGAATCTAGCAGAGTATCTAGAACATAGTAGGTACACAGCACCCCCCCACCCCCAACACTTTGCACCTCTGTGTTTATTTAGCTGGGAAAAGCCACCTCGGAGTATTTATTCTGTGAGGAGAGTCACAACAAAACATCAATGGTGTCCTCAAACAGGAAAGACTTTCCAATCTAGATGATGTAGGGAAAAAAACCATTCTCCATGGATGTGGCACCTGGGCTCAGGAAGGGGCCATGAGAGATTGTGATCTTGTTCAAAAATGTCCATGGTCCTCGTTAGGGAAGATTCTACTTCTCTGTCCCATTAACTTCAGGCTTTGCCATGTGACTTGTTATGGCTAATGCAATGTGAGGGAAGTGAAGATTGATACTTCTAGGAAAAGCTTAAGGAATCATCTTGTGGCTTCCTATATTCTTTTCCCCTTCGCCACAAAATTAGCACCGTTCCAGATAAAGGCTGCCCCATCCTCCTGGGTCCCCAGATAAGGCAGATGTGGGGCAGAGCCACAGCCACCTCACAGTGGCCATGTAGCATGGGTGAGAAATTATCCATTATTGTCGTAAACTGCTGGGAATTTGGAGTTGTTTGTTATGGCAGCCTAGCCTAGCCTAACTAACCCAGGCCAGATACTCCAAATAATCTTTTCCCTCCCCACCACCTGTGGCCAGATTCTTTGCTTCTAGTCAGGAATAGGAGTATTATCTCATTCTGCCTTAGAGAAGGACAAGGCAGCTGTATGCAGTGAGGACACCATCTCAGTGTGTGGAGTTGTGTTCAAAGTTGTGTATGAATGGTGACCTGCTCTCAGCTGGTTGTTGAAGTGCAGTGTAATGAACTACAAGTTGCCTACCCAGCTTCCTTTCTGCCTTTGTGCCTTGACAACATATCCCTGATTTTCTAAGGTCTCCACCCTAGCTTCACATGTGTCAGGGAGCTGACTCCATCCTAGGTGTAGGAGGAGATTCTGAGTAGTCTAAGCCAGTGTTACTCAAAGTGTGGTCCATTGAGCAGTGCTGTTCTGCAGCGAACTATTTATTTACTACTGCTGTGTAATAAGTATGGAAATGGAGAGTGTTTAGAAACTTTTATAGCTATTTGACTTTGCTATGGCATCCAAACATGTGAACAGTGGATTCCTCTGTTGAACAGGGTATAGGTGCTGTCAAAATTACCTGGTAAATTCCATGTGATAAAACTGCATGCTTATCATGTGCAAAATAGGACCACATATGGACCCATGGATGGTCTAGGCCAGTCATGCTAATCCTCTTTCATGAACCAGTGACTGGTCTCAGTTTCAGCATGTGGCCCAAATCTGGGCAATGAGACATAAGAGGGAGTCTGATGGGGCTACTGGAAAGGTTTCCATATCTCTGTATTTTTTACATTAAAAAAATTAATTAATTAATGTTTTTGTACACGAATAAGTTCTTTAGTGGTGATTTCTGAGATTTTGGTGCACCCATCACCCGAGCAGCGTACACTGTACCCAATGTATAGTCTTTTATCCGTTGCCCCCTCCCACCCTTTCTCCCGAGTCCCCAAAGTCCATTGTATGGTTCTTATGCCTTTGTCTCTTCATAGCTTAGCTCCCACTAATGAGTGAGAACATATGATATTTAGTTTTCCATTCCTGAATTACTTCATTCCTGAGTTAGTTACTTCCACTCCTGAGTTACTTCACTTAGTTACTTTCATACCTGAGTTACTTACATTCCTGAGTTACTTCACTTAGTTACTTTCATACCTGAGTTACTTACATTCCTGAGTTACTTCACTTAGAATAATGGTCTCCCTCGGGAGGCTGAGGCAGGAGAATCGCTTGAACCTGGGAGGCAGAGGTTGCAGTTAGCCAAGGTCGCAACACTGTACTCCAGCCTGGGCAATAGAGCAAGACTCTGTCTCAAAAAAACAGAAAAAAAAAGAAAGAATAATGGTCTCCAATTATTTCATTCCTTTTTATAGCTGAGTAGTATTTCATTTTATATATATATATATAACATTTTCTTTATCCATTTATTGACTCACGGGCATTTGGGCTTGTTCCATATTCTTACAATTACAAATTGTGCTGCCGTAAACATGTGTGTGCAAGTATCTTTTTCATATAATGACTTGTTTTCCTCTGGGTAGATACCTAGTAGTGGGATTGTTGGATTAAACAGTAGATCTACTTTTAGTTCTTTGAGGAATCTCCACACTGTTTTCCATAGTAGTTGTACTAGTTTACATTCCTACCAACGGTGTACAAGTGTTCCCCTTTCACCATGTCCAAGCCAACATGTATTATTTTTTGATTATGCCATTCTTGCAGGAGTAAGCTGGTACCTCATGGTGGTTTTGATTTGCATTTCCCTGATAACTAGTGATGTTGAGCATTTTTCCATATACTTGTTAGCCATTTGTAGATCTTCTTTTGAGAATTGTCTGTGTCCTTATTCCACTTTTTGACAAGATTGCTTGTTCTTTTTTTCTTGTTGATTTCTTTGAGTTCTTTATAGATTCTGGACATTAGTCCTTTGCTGGATGTATAAATGGAATGCTGGATTTTGTCAAATGCTTATTCTGCATCTATTGAGATGATCAAGTGAATTTTGTTTTTAATTCTGTTTTTGTGGTGTGTCACATTTATTGACTTGTGTATGCTAAATCATCTCTGCATCCGTGGTATGAAACCCACTTGATCATGGTGGATTATCTTTTTGATATGCTGTTGGATTTAATTAGCTAGTATTTCATGGATTTTTGCATCTATGTTCATCAGGGATATTGGTCTGTTGTTTATTTGTTTGTTTGTTATGTTCTTTCTTGTTTTTGGTGATACTGGCTTCATAGAATAACTTAGAAAGGGTTTCCTGTTTCTCTATCTTTTGGAATAGTGTCAATAGGATGGGTACCAATTCTTCTTTGAATGTCTGATATAATTCAGCTGTGAATCTGTCTGGTCCTGGATTTTTTTTTTTGTTGGTAACTTTTTAATTACCTTTTTAATTTTGCTGCTTGTTATTGGTCTGTTCAGAGTTTCTATTTCTTCCTGGTTTAATCTATGAGGGTGGTATATTTCCAGGAATTTATCCATCTCTTCTAGGTTTTCTAGTTTATGCAACTGAAGGTGTTCATAGTAGCCTTGGATGATCTTTTGTATTTCTGTGGTATCAGTTGTAATATCTCCCATTTCATTTCTAATTGAGCTTATTTGGATCTTCTATCTTCTTTTCTTGGTTAATCTCATGGTTTATCAATTTTATTTATCTTTTCAAAGAACACGCTTTTTGTTTCATTTATCTTTTGTATTTTTTAGTTTCAATTTTCTTTAATTCTGCTCTGATCTTGGTTATTTATTTTGTTCTGCTGGGTTTGGGTTTGATTGTTTCTCTAGCTTCTTGGGTTGTAACCTTAGATTGCCTATTTATGCTCTTTTGGACTTTCTGATGTAGGCATTTAATGCTATGAACTTTCTTCTTAGCGCTGCTTTTACTGTATCCCAGAGGTTTTGATAGGCTGTCTTACTATTATTTTTCAGTTCAAAGAATTTTTAAATTTCCATCTTGATTTCATTGCTGACCCAATGATCATTCAGGAACAAGTTATTTAATTTCCATGTATTTGCATGGTTTTGAGGGTTCCTTTTGGAGTTGATTTTCAATTTTATTCCACTGTGGTCTGAGAGCATACTTGATATAATTTCAGTTTTCTTAAATTTGTTGAGACTTGTTTTGTGGCCTGTCATATGGTCTGTCTTGGAGAATGTTCCATGTGCTGATGAATAGAAGGTATATTCTGCAGTTGTTAGGTAGAATGTTCTGTAAATATCTGCTAAGTCCATTTGTTCTAGGGTATAGTTTATGTCCATTGTTTCTTGGTTTACCTTCTGTCTTGATGCTCTGTCTAGTGCTGTCAGTGGAGTACTGAAGTCCCCCACTATTATTGTGTTGCCATCTGTATCATTTCTTAGGTCTAGTAGTAATTGTTTTATAAATTTGGGAGCTCCAGTGTTAGGTGAACATATATTTAGGATTGTGATATTTTCCTGTCGGACTAGTTCTTTTATCATTATATAATGTCCCTCTTTGTCTTTTTTTAACTGTTACTATAAAGTTTGTTTTGTCTGATATAAGAATAGCTACTCCTGCTCACTTTTGGTATCCATTTGCATGGGATATCTTTTTTCACCCATTTGCCTTAAGTTTATATGAGTCCTTATGTGTCAGGTGAGTCTCTTGAAGACAGCAGATACTTGGTTGATGAATTCTTACCCATTCTGCTATTCTGTATCTTTAAAGTGAAGCATCTAGGCCATTTACATTCAATGTTAGTATTGAGATGTGAGGTACTATTCTATTCATTGTGGTATTTGTTACCTAAATGCCTTGTGTTTTTTTTTTTCATTGTGTGTGTGTGTGTGTGTGTGTGTGTGTTTTAATAGATCTTGTGAGATTTATGCCTTAAGAACATTCTATTTTTGTGTATTTCGAGGATTTGTTTCAAGATTTAGAGCTCCTTTTAGCATTTCTTATAGTGTTGGCTTGGTAGTGGCAAATTCTCTCAGCATTTGTTTGTCTGAAAGATTATCTTTCCTTCATTTATGAAGCCTAGTTTTGCTGGATACAAAATTCTTGGCTGATAATTGTTTTGTTTAAGGAGGGCAAACATAGGACTGGATACAAAATTCTTGGCTGATAATTGTTTTGTTTAAGGAAGGTAAATACAGAACCCCAATCCCATTCTAGCTTGCAGGGTTTCTGCTGTGAAATCTGCTGTTAATCTGATAGGTTTTCCTTTATAGGTTACCTGATGCTTTCACCTCATAGCTCTTAAGATTCTTTTGTTTGTCTTGACTTTAGATAATCTGATGACTATGTGCCAAGGTAATGATCTTTTTATGACAAATTTCCCAGGTGTTCTTTGATCTTCTTGTATTTGGATGTCTAGATCTCTAGCAGAGCTGGGAAAGTTTTCCTTGACTATTCCCTCTAATATGTTTTCTAAACTTTTAGATTTCTCTTCTTCCTTGGGAACACCAATTATTCTTAGGTTTGATCTTTTAAACATAATCCCAAACTTCCTGGAGGCTTTGTTAATTTTTTAAAATTTATTTTTCTTTGTTGGATTGGGTCAATTTGAAAGGCTTGTCTTCGAGCTCTGAAGTTCTTTCTTCTACTTGTTCAATCTATTGCTGAGACTCTCCAGTGCATTTCTCATTTCTCTAAGTGTATCCTTTATTTCCAGAGGTTGTGAATTTTTAAAATTTATGCTATCTATTTCACTGGAGATGTTTCCATTCATATCCTGTATCTTTTTTTATTATTATTTCTTTAAGTTGGACTTCACCTTTCTCTGGTGCTTCCTTGATTAGCTTAATAGTAGACCTCCTGAATTGTTTTTCTGGCAAATCAGAGATTTTTGTCTTGGTTTGGATCCATTGCTGGTGAGCTAGTGTGATCTTTTGGGAGTGCTAAAGAACCTTGTTTTGTCATATTACCAGAATTGTTTTTCTGGTTCCTCCTCATTTGGGTAGATTATGTCAAAGGAAAGATCTGGGACTCAAGGGCTGCTGTTCAGATTCTTTTGTCCCATGGGGTGCTCCCTTGATTTGGTGCTCTCCCCTTCTCCCAAGGATAGGGCTCCCTGAGAGCTGAAATGCAATGAGGGTTATTTCTTTTCTGGATCTAGCCGCCCAGCAGGGCCACCAGGCTCTGGGCTGGTACTGGAGGTGTTTGCACAGAGTCCTGTGATGTGAACCATCTTCAGGTCTCTCAGCTGTGGATAGCAGAACCTGCTCCAGTGGAGGTAGCAGGGGAGTGAAGTCGACTCTGAGGGCCCTGGGTTGTATTTTTGTTTAGTGCACTGGTTTTGAGTTGGTTGACCTCTGGCCAGGAGGTGACACTTTCAAGAGCTCATCAGCTACAGTAGTAGAGGAAAGATACAAGACTGCCCTAGGGTCGGGTAGTGGGCGGGGCCATAGAGCTCCCAGGAGATTATGTCCTTTGTCTTTAGCTATCAGGGCAGGTAGAGAAAGACCACCAAGTGAGGGAAGGGTTAGGCATGTCTGAGCTCAGCCTCTCATTGGGCCAGGCTTGCTGCAGCTGCTGTGGGGGATGGGGGTGTGATTCCCAGGCCAGTGGATTTATGTTCCCAGGGGACTATGTCTGCCGCTGCTGTGTCACACAGGTTACCAGGGAATTGGGGGAAAGCTGGCAGCCACAGGCTTTACCCAGCTCCCATGCAGCTCACAGCCTGAAAGGCCACTCTCACCATGCACCCCCAACAGCACAGGATTTATTTACAGGCAACGGGTGAGCAGGGCTGAGAACTTGCCCCAGGCTACAAGCCTCCCAGCTGAGAAAACAAGCAGACTCACAGTTCCTCAGCAGTTCCACACAGCCCGCAGTGGCAATCCACCTCCTTTAAAGGGTCTGTGGATTCTCATTCTCTTGGCTTTCCTGGTATGTTCCCTCGGTAGTTCTCAGAGCGAAAGTTCACGTGAGTTTCCACCTGCTACTCTGTCCATCCGAATGGGAGCTGCAAGTTAGTCTTGCCTCCTATCCACCATTTTTATATGAGTCTCCACCAGGTTTCCATATTTCTAAGAAAATAACACGGAAAGAAACTATTTCTCATCTTCTCTGGGGCACTTTGAATCTGGGTGAGTTGCTGGGAACTGCAGCTCTCCTGCCTCCGGACATCAGACTATGTGAGAAAATGTATTTCCTCATTGCTTAAAAAGCAGGTGAGAGTCTGGCTCTGTTGTCATTTGCTGTGCCCTGACTAATGCACTTGCTGCGAGCTCTTCCGGAGATCGAATTGACTACCTCCTGGATCTCTCCCTAGTCAACTGCCATCAGAGTGAGGTTTTCCTTCCCCTTTCATCTAAGAAACATTTATTGATCGCCTATTATGAACAAGGCACTTTGAAGATGCCCAGTTATGTAAGGTACCATTTTGTACCCTCAAGTACCTTATAATCAAATAACAAAATATAAAAATATATGCAAATAAAGCCAGTTAGAAAGTGCTAAATATGATAGAAAATATACCAACTAATGAATATGCAGATATAGGGCAGAGGGAAATTATTTTTGGTGGATTATAATAATATGTCATTGGCATAAAAATCACAAGATACTATGGCATATATCTGAGAGTGTAGTTTTTTTTCCTCTGCTCTTTATTACAAAAACTACTAAATAAAGAAAATTCAAGCTCAGAACTGCCTACTATCCCATCATCTTTCATTGATTTTACTTTCTATTTGTTTTTACTTAATGCCATGTACATTTTACATTTTGCTACAGTGCTTTTCCCCCATGTCTTCTTTCCCACTTTATTCCCACTCTTAGCCCTGAGGTAGCCATGACAAGTCTGGCATGTATCCTTCTAGATCATTCTCCGTGTTGTCATACTAACATGAACAGACATGTTGGTTTTGTTTTTCTACAATTGGATCCTACCAAGTGAATTTCTCTGTAGCTAATTTTCTTTCTTAACAACAGGGTAAAAGCTCTCTTTACCAACCTCTATTACAGAGAGTGGCTGGATTCTCCAGTGCTCTCCATTCCTCTGATGCTCCTGGACACCCATGGTGCTAACAAGCTTTGGCTGCTTTCTGGTATGTTTGCATCCTTCTGCTCCCACCAGGTGACTTCTGGGCTCATCAGAGTCAGGTTGTATTGGTCCTTAAGCCTGTTTATACCACTGGGATTATAACTGTAATTCTATACTTTCATCAAATACTTTATAAATCAGTGCAATTAGAGCAGAAAACGAAGACCATCACATTTCTATGAAAATCAAGTTAAATGCCCCAGAAATATTTGCTCAATGTTGCTTTCTAAAAACATTTGCTACCCAGTTGACAATAAAGATCTGGGGTATATCGGTTACCTTTTGCTGTATAACAAACCACCCCAAAACATAGCGGCTTGGAACAATAATGGTCTATTATTTCTCATAATTTCATGGGCCGCTGGTTTTGCCTGGACTCTCTCACAAGGCTGCATTCAGCTGGAGCTGACTGGGCTGGAAAGTCTGAGATGACCTTCTCCATCTGTCTGGCAGTTGGTGCTGGCCGTCCACTGACCCCTCACATTGCCTTTTATCCTGAACTAGCTGGGCTTCCTCACATGGTGGCCTCAGGGCAGCAATCCAACAGGGCCCAAACCAGAAAAGAGCAAGGTCTCTTAAGCTCTAGCCTGACATCATTTTCTGTTGGCCAAAGCAAGTCACAAGGTCATCCTCACTTTAAGGGATGGGAAATAGGCTTCACCTCTTGATAGGAGGAGCAGCAACGCCACATCACAAAAGCTTATGCCTACTGGCATGGGAGGAAGCTGTGGCAATATTTCACAATTTAACACAAGAGGGGATATCATAAAAATCTAGTGGTGTTCTATATGCAGATTGCTTTACCACTGCCTTTAAATTCTCACCCCACTTTAAAGAAAACAGAACAGAAAATTGTAGATTACGTATTATAGAAATGGTTTGTGCAAGAAAGGTAACATGGAATACCAATTAGCAGCAAATGTCCAGTAAAAAGACTTGGGCCTTACATCCAAAGAATGGCAAATGACTCAGAGGTTTTTAAGCTTTAAAGCAATGTGTCTTTTTTATGACTTTTAATTGACTCTTATCCCCATTATGTTGAAGAAGAGAGCTTCCGTGATGTACCAGACTTATTCTTATAGACCAGTGGCTAGAGAGACTACTCTCTCTGCCTTTTTAATAGCTCCATGGAATTCCAAGATATGAATATGCCACATTTTATTTAACCAATCCCTTGTCAGCAGATCTTCAAGTGGTTCATTTTTTATCTTCCCACAATGAACAATGCTACAATAAATATCAGCTTAAGTATAATATAAGCTTTTGATACTAGTGCTTTTTGTTTTTGTTTTTAATATCTACAGGCTTGAGCTCCAAAGGCAAGATTTCTGGGCCGGGTATGGTGGCTCATGACTGTAATCCTAGCATTTTGGGAGGCCGAGGCTGGCAGATCACTTGAAGTCAGGAGTTCAAGACCATCCTGGCCAACATAGTGAAACCCTGTCTCTACTAAAAAACACAAAAAATTAGCCAGGCCTGGTGGCGGGTGCCTGTAATCCCAGCTACTCGGGAGGCTGAGGCAGGAGAATCACTTGAACCCGGGACGCAGAGGTTGTAGTGGGCTGAGATCACACCACTGCACTCCAGCTTGGGCAATAGAGTGAGACTCTTTCTCAAAATACAAACAAACAAGCAAACCAAGGTGGAATTTCTGGGTTAAATGTCATGTGTATTTTAAAAGTGAATAGATATTGCCAAATCACTTTCCCAAAAAGCTCCAGAGTAAATTCCCACCCCTGGTAGCAATGTATGAGAGTATCTTTTTCTATTCTTTCCAGCCCTTATATTTGTCTTCTGTGACACTTACTCTGCATCTTCCCATAACAGCATCTCTGCATCTCTACACTTTTGTATATGTCATAAACCCTTCATCCCACCTAGGTGTCATTTTTCTTCTCCCCTGTCTGGACAGCTTCTACTTGACTTTCAGAACTCAACAAAAATGCCCCCTACTTTGGGAAGCTTCCCTAACATCCAGAGGGCAAGCTTGCTTTCAATTCCACTGCCTCTGTTCTCTTTATGGTTCTCTCTGCCAGCCCCATCGTGGGCACTAATAGAATTTGGGTGTCTTGAAGTCTCCCCTGCAAGACTCTTAAGCTGGTAGAGGACAACGGACATCCTACAATCTTCTTGGAGTTCCCTTTGCCAGGAAATGTTCATTTATTATGTGACATTATGATGAAGCTTTTCCATGAATATCTGTTGAATAAGGGAAGGAATTTTTTTTTTTTTTTTTTTTTTTTCAGAGACTAATGATTGTAACTGTTCGGGCAGGGTGAGGCAAGAGGAATGTACAGTTACAGAATCCGTGGGCAAAGCATCTCGGGGCCAGGAGCGAGCCCGAGGGCACTGTGTAGGCCTTGATCAGTTTAGCAATTTCTACGATTCTGACATCCTCTTTCTGTTCTTTCCGGACTCAGGCATCCAAGGTCACCTCATTATGGCTCTGTGCGAAGACAGCACCCCAAAGGGGCCATCGATTTGGAACATCTGATCGGCTTTCTGAGTCAGATCCACTAGCTCGTAAAATCCAATAAATGTCAAAGATATGTCAGGCCCATTAACCTCTGGAGGTCTATTAAAAGACTCTGCTTCTGCTAAGGAGATTCTGTTACTGTCACATGGACACCAGGGCAGCCAATTCTAAACCCCTGAATTTAGAAAGTTAGGAAGGGGATATGATTTCACATGGGATCGCCTGGTCTCTACTAGTTTTGTCATAAGACTCTGCCTTTTCTTCCACTCATACACACAGAGCATCTGTTGGCATGACCAGCTCTGTGATAGGTATGTGGGGGAAACATTCTAGAACTTCTTTTCCTGCATCCAAGAAAATTAACCAAAATGCTTTCTTCATAAAACTGCATGCACATTTCTTCCTTACAGTCCTTACAACGTTGAAGCATTATTGTTTGCTTGCACGTGAGTCCCCTCTACTAGATTAGGAGTTCCTTAAGAACTGGGGGTCATGATTCCTTTTGGTAAGAAGCAAGGGAAACCCAAGAAGCAAGGGAAACCTTAACCTAAATTACTCCAGGAAAAAACAAAACTGCTTGACACATAGAACCAAAAAGTCCAAAGGCAAAGTCCAGGCACAGTTGGATTCAGAGGCCCCAAAGGTGTTCTCAGGAGTCTCACCTCCATCTTGTGGCTCTGCATTCCTCTGCGTTGGTTTCATCTGCAGGCAAGCCCTCCCCAGCCATGGCAAGATGGGCTCTGGTAGATCCCACATGATGGCAAGCCTGCCTTCAGAAGCTCCAGGCATCCTGCTGCCAGCCTAACACCCCTGTGAGAAAAAACTTTTATTTCCCAATAGGGCCAGTGGATCTCCCAGGCTAATTCTTGCTGGCCCAGCGTGGGTCCAGGTGCTAGTTCCAGGGCATTCCTTTTGCAAAACAATTACCATGTTGTGTTGTAATTCCTGCTTTACTTGCCAGTTTCCCACCCAGAACTGTGAGTTCCATGATGGTTAAAACCAATTCCATCTTCCTAGAGCCTAGTGTAAGACCTGGCATGCAACAGGTGCACAAGGCAGCCCCTTCCAAGGCCCTGCCTAGGGCTGACAGGGATGTAGATTGGCCCAAGGCTACCAGATCCTTCAATATTTCAAAAGCACCAAGTATTCTAAGTCCCCAGTTTTGGGAGGAAGGTGGGTGGGGAAGACATCTGCATGCCAAATGTGACCTGTGTGTGGAAGGAATGAATGAAACTAACAGTCGAGGGTCTCATGTGCATTAGGCACTGTGGAAGTCCATTTGTGCAACATCGTGTTTCCAAAGTGGTTGCAAAAATATCCCCGACCTCACATGCTCTTTTGTGAGGAGACTCCTCTGCCATGGCATATCAAGAGGTAGAGTCCATTTGTCCTCTTCTGGAATCCTTGGGGCAGGCACTCACACCTGTTATGAGCAATAGACTATGATGGAGGTAGCACTGGGTAACTTCTGAGGCTGGGCCTTGGGAGAGATGCAGCTTCTGTCTTTGGCTCTTGGAACATCCCTCAGTGCCATGTTATGAGGAAGCACAAGCAGCCACGTGGAGAGGCAAGGAGGAGAAGCCAGGCTCCCACGTGACAGCTCCAGCTGAGCTCCCAGCTGGCAGCCAGAGCCAACCGCCAGCCAAGTGACCCAGGACATTTGGACTTTCCAGCTTTCCCAAGGCCTCCACTAGCACCATGTGGTGCAAACCCAGTCAATTGACAAAATCACAAAACATCATAATTATGAACTTAAATAATAATTTTAAAAATATCATTTTCTTACCAATTCTATGGAAATAGAGACTCCGAAATGGGAAGTAGCTTTCTTCAGATCACAGGTTTGAAACAGTACAGCTTCAGACTTCTAGCCAGGATGCACTTGGGACACTTGTTTGCCAGCAGCAAATGGTAGAAAGGAGCAATAGAAAGGCAGACCTATTATCGCTTTAGCAAAATCACCAAAATGTATTTCAGGTACTGGGTATGTATTGAATCTTTCTGAGCTAGAACAGTAATGTGAGCATGAGAGACACAGTCTGCATGTGATGCAATTGGGGAGGCGGGGGACTGTGGCAAACAGGAGAGAGCTGCCCCTTCTAGAAAGCCAACCACTACCAAGGCCTTGCCTAGGGCTGCCAGGGCTGTAGGTTGGCCTAAGGCTACCAGATCCTTCAATATTTCAAAAGCACCAAGTATTCTAAGTCCCCAGTTAGTCAGAATTGAGAGGAAGGGGGTTGGGGAAGACATCTACATGCCAAATCTGACCCAAAGAACCTCACTTTTTTACTTTCTTTCAAGAGAACCATCCCAGTTTAGGGCCCCAACAGGGGAAACGAACCCATCTGTCTTTGTTCTGATAGAACAAAAGCAATTTTTGTTTCACTATAAACTCCATAAATGGTTGCAAAATGTTCCAATTTTTTTCCATAGTTAAGATAATTCACTGGGGACTCCTGGCCCATCTTCTGCCTCCCAACGGGCTTTTGCTCCTCTTCTCTTTGCTTTTGTCATCGCTGCTTCCCAGGGGAGGGTGGTCGGAGAAAGTCCGTGTTGAGAGGCAGGTGGCTTCTCTTTTCCCAGGCCTGGTCGGCCACGGGCAGATGCACCCGGTTCCAGTCCCACCTGGAGCTTGGCCTGGCTCTGCCTGCCAGGCCTCTGAGACAGTCTGGAGGGGTGTCATTCTCTGCCCACAAGTGACCTGAGGGTGCCATCCCAGGCCACAGTGAGAGCAGAAAACATCCCACAGAATGACTTTACTCACCAGGTCCAGGCCCCAAGGCAGAGACCTCCCCAGGGAGACAGAGGCAGGCTTACAGCAGCTACAGAGGCCCTCAGAGAGGCCTCGTCCCTATTGTCCTGACTTTATGGCCATCCTCAAGTTGGCCTTTGTTTCTCTGTGTTCTGCCCTTTTGCACAATGAGAAAAGCCTTGCCAGCTTCTCTCTGCCTAGGGCTGCAGCTGGCATGGCTTTTGAGGGCTCTGCCCAGGGTCTCACCTCCATTCACTCATTCAGCACTTGATGGGACCCCCCAATGTCGTAGCCGCCCCCAACTGAGGCTTAGAGAGTGTGTGCGACTTGCTCAAGATCATGTGGTTAGAGAACAAGCTAGACCCAGTGATTCCATTGTTATTTATATTTTTTATGCAGCAGGTTTTTTTTTTTTTTTTTTAAGGTAATAACGCCCATGTTCAGCATGGAAAAGTCTTCTTCCTTACCCCGATTCCCATGTGCCCAGTTCTTCTCCCCAGGGGCGGCCACTCTTACTGACCTCTTGTGTGTTATTTACCTTTTTTTTTTTTTTTTTGACACGGAGTCTCGTTCGTCGCCCAGGCTGGAGTGCAGTGGCACAATCTCGGCTCACTGCAAGCTCCGCCTCCCGGGTTCATGCCATTCTCCGGCCTCAGCCTCCTGAGTAGCTGGGACTACAGGCACCTGCCACCACGCCCAGCTAATTTTTTGTTTTTAGTAGAGACGGGGTTTCACCATGTTAGCCAGGATGGTCTCGATCTCCTGACCTCGTGATGTGCCCGCCTCAGCCTCCCAAAGTGCTGGGATTACAGGCTTGAGCCACCGTGCCCAGCCTTATGTGTTATTAAAAACAATAAAATTACATGAAGTGGGAAGGGACATGATTAGCCAGGCTCCAGGGTCACTTGGCTAATGATCATGGTTCCTTGCCAGGAGCCAGGCACACATGTAGGGGCACTGGTGGTGGCCACACAGAGCCTTCTCCAGGTGCTGCCATGGACTGGGCTGGACCTAGGAGTCGGGAGCCTGGCACAGTCCACTCAGCTTTGTAGGACATGCACTTCTCTTTCACTAGATGAGCCAGGAGATTCCAGGCATGGGGGCCCATCCAAATTATGTGGGTGCTTTTCAAAATTCAGATTCCTGGGCGTCACCCCAGGCCAATGGAATCAGAATGTATTTGAGAGGGCCCAGGAATCTGTCACCTTAAGCCTCCCTAATACAATATCCTTTAGCACACACATAAAATTACCCTAAGTTTTGTGTGTAAAGGAATGTATGTACCGGGAAACTTACTGCTGTCTTGTTTGACTTAGCATATGTATTAGTCCATTCTCATGCTGCTGATAAAGACATACCTGAAAATGGGTAAATTATAAAGAAAAAGAGGTTTAATGAACTCACAGTTCCATATGGCTGGGGAAGCCTCACAATCATGGAGGAAGGCGAAAGGCACGTCTTAATGGCAGCAGTCAAGAGACAGAATGAGAGACAAGTGAAAGGGGTTTCCCCTTAAAAAACCATCAGATCTCGTGAGACTTTTTCACTACCATGAGAATAGTATGGGGGAAATTGCCCTCATGATTCAATTATCTCCCACCAGGTCCCTGCTACAACATGGTGGAATTATGGGAGCTACAATTCAAGATGAGATTTGGGTGCGGACACAGCCAAACCGTATCAGCATAGGATTGGAAAGTCCATCCACGTCCATCAGTGAGAGACCAATGCTGAGCAAAGGAATACTGTGCAGCATTAAGAAGAAACCAGTTGGATGTTCATGTTCTGATATATTGATATATACAACTAAGATGCACTGATAAATGAGAACAGGGAACAGAAGGCGTGTACAGTGGCTGGCCGTGCTTGCACTGAATGCATTCCCCTACACATACATGGATTGTCCCCTTGACAGTAAGAAAGAAACAGTGGCTGCTTCTGGGGAAGACACTGGGGGACTACTTACTGAATCCTATTTGGTACAGCTGGAAAGTTCTACAGTGTGCACGCAAAAGAAAACTGTTCTCACGTTCGTGTCTAAAAAGTTCCCTGGTGAATCTGGTGCGCATCCAGGCTTGGTAACTACTAGGTGAGACGATTCATTGCCACCCTCCCTCGCCTCAGGATCTTTCAACTCTACAGCTCAGGTCCTGGGATTAGTGAACAAACATATGTGATAGTAGCGGGTAAACTGTAGGGGCCACCAGAAGTGAAGTGTCACCGATCAGTGATTCAATCTGGAAAGGTAACAGTGATGGGAATAAGTGCTGTGGTCATTGTGTACATTTCATTGTGTACATTTCATAAATCCTAGCCCCTGGCCAGTGGAAACCAAGCCAGGGCTGTATTTGACTCCTTGCAACAGTTGGCCACCCCTGCTTTTTCAGGAGAAGGAAGGGGGTGTATAATGTGACACATCAGCAAGTCAGAACAGAGAGTACCTGTGGAATGGGTCCTGCCAGGCCTCTGTGCCCTTTTACACATGATGTCTTCAAGCTTCTGGTTAGTGACTGCTAACTCTCAACTCAGCCAGCATTGAACCAGGCACCTTCATGGGCACTGATCCTCTGAATCTCTCACCACCATATCGTCCCCATTGTACAGACAGGAAAACTGAGGCTCAGGGGTCACGTCACTCACCTTTTACCTAGATCCTTCTGACTACAGAGCCCGCCTGCATCCCACTATATAAGTGACCTGAGTGGGCTCTGCGGCAGTGGGGCCTGTTGCCCTGGGGTCCTGTGTTTCCAGCACTCTTTGCCAACTTCACCTGTCTCGGAGCCCTCAGGGATCCAGCACCATGGGGTTTACTTTCCCAGGTTCTCTCTGCCCCAAGTTCAGTCACTCCAGCCCAGTGTGGGGGCAGAGATGTGGCAAAATGAAGGCACCTTATGGCCCCTTGATTCGGATGGACTCAGTGTGCGACCTTGGCAAGCACCTGATCCTCCTTGGGCCTCGGTTTTTCCACGAATGCAACGGGAATAAGAACAGTGTCTGCTGCGGGGGTCTCATGGGGTATCTAGTGGAAGGTGCACTGCATTTGCTGGCACTGAGCTTGGTGCTGAGTAAAGGCTTCATGGATGTTTGCAGTAATTCCTGAAATTAATGTTCAGGTTGTAAGTTTGCTGTAACACCAGTTAACCCTTCACTCTTTACCCCTAGCTGGTAGAAGAGTGCCTGGTACATAGTAGGTGCTCAGTAAATATTTCTTGCTGAATGAACAAATGAACCATTGACCTGCTGACTGGAGCTACTGCTGACATACTGGGTGACTTTGGGCTGGTCCAGTCCTCTCACCGAGCTTCAGTTTCTGCATCTCCCAGTGGGTGGGACCGTTTTGCCAGGCCTCAACCCACCTAGCCCATTTCTCTTCTGCACCAGCCTTCAGGGATCCATGAGCAGCTCACAGAAAGTTGCCCTTCTGTTTCCCTGATTATTAACCTGCAAATTAGACAAATCCATTTTGGAGTGTTCAGCGTTGCCATGGTATCACAACGGCTTCCGCTCCCTCTCCCAGGCAGCAGAGAAGTCTCTTCCTCTTCCCTGCTCCCTCCATCCACCCCGCCCGGGAGGCAGCCCATTGGCCTTAAAGGGCCAGTTCTGTAAGCTCCAGAGAAAGATGCTTACTGAAATCACAGAATGGATGTTGCCTCCTGGCAAGGCGTTCATTTGGTTACCCTTTGGGGAGGCAAATTGTAGCTAGGAGCTGTGGAGTCAGGGTTCCCCAAGGAAGTGGAGGCTCTCCCCAGTTGCAAGTAGTGAATAGCCCTACATTTGGAAGGCTGAACCTCATGCTACCTGTCCCATCCTCATAACAAGATGACCCCAGAAACAGGCCTGGTGGGAAATGGAGTGAGCTCCAAATGGGCCCATTGACCAGAGGAACCTGGTTCAGCAAAAAGCCAGAGCATCACAGACGTTAGGCCACTCCTGTGGGGCATCACTTAACGTTGTTTAAAACTCCAGATTTAAATTAAGTCACGGTTGCCCTCAGAGGCCACTGCCGTGGGCTTTGGGGACAGAAATTCTTAAAGGCACTGCCATGGTAAGAGGGAAGGGCCAAAAGTTTGTATAAGTAACAAAGGTTCTGGCAAAGGTTAGTAAATAATCATTGAATGCCAGGTATCGGCATTACAGAATTAAACCGTCTTAATTGGCATTGTCTCTGCTAGGAGAGACCCTGACATATGTATGTTTTCAAAGTGTGGTGTCTGTTCATCTTCTGTCTCTAAACAGACAAAAGCTCCCTGAGGGCATGGTTGGCTTCTCTTAATTCAGTGTCATCTGCACTCTGCCACAGCACTAAGCACCTGGCTGCCCAGTCACTCTGGGTTCATCGACTCTTAGAGAACGCCATGGGAAGAGTATAGGCTTACCAGTCAGATAGACTGGGTGGAAACTGTGGTGAAGAAAACTTAGGTTCTGTCTGTTAATAGCTGTGCCTTAAGCAAGGTATAAGTGAGGGTTCAGTGAGGGAAGAGGCCACTAGAATGAGTGGAATAAGGGACTTGTTATTGGAATTTGACCTTTCACAGTGTGGGAGAAGGAAGGTCTGGATTACAGAGTGGATGGTCCAAGGGGACAAGGGCCAGTCGATCTGGAAGCCACGTGGGGAAGTTGATGGAGGAGAATCCAGGAAGCTTCTGCCACTGAGCATCTGGGCTGGACACAGGGCAGAAGGAGGCAAAGGCCCATGGAAACCCACTGGCATTTCTGCAACCTGCTGCCACCACATCCAGTGAGGCTGGCCTGAGAGTGAAGGCTGCTGCTCCCCCACCTCTGGATTCTCATGCCTCTTTTGGCCAGCTCAGACCCAGAGCTGTACTGGGGAGTGGGATTTTGAACAACACAGCTCCAACCTGTCCACATCAACACAGCACAGACCAACATGGCCAAGTGTTAGGCCCTTCTGAACCTCGGTTTCCTCGACCCAGCCGATACCTTGCTAATTTATTTGAGTTCATTGTAGATTCTGGATAAATCCAGCATCCCTTTATGATTAAAACTCTCACCAAAATCTGCATACAAGGGACATACCTTAATGTAATAAAAACCATCTAACCCATAGCCAACATAATACTGAATGGGGGAAAGCTGAAAGCATTCCATCTGAGAACTGGAACAAGACAAGGATGTCCACTCTCACCACTTCTATTCAACATAGTAGTGGAAGTCCCAGCCAAAGCAATCAGACAAGAGAAAGAAATAAAGGGCATCCAAATTGGTAAAGACAAAGTCAAATTGTCACTGTGTGCTGATGATATGACTGTATAGCTATAAAACCCTCAACACTCCTCCAGAAAGCTCCTAGAACTGATAAAATAATTCAGCAAAGTTTTAGGACACAAAATTAAAGTACACAAATCAGTGGCTCTCCTGTGCACCAACAGTGGTTACTCTGAAAATCAAATCAAGAACTCAACTCCTTTTACAATAGCTGCAATAAATAAATAAATAAATAAATAAATAAAACACTTAGAAATATACCTAACCAAGGAGGTGAAAGACCTCTAGAAAAAAATCTACAAAACACTGCTGAAAAAAAATCACAGATGACATCCCATGCTCATGGATGAGTAGGATCAATATTGTGAAAACAACCATATTGCCAAAAGCAATCTACAAATTCAATGCAATTCCCGTCAAAATACCACCTTCATTCTTCACAGAACTGGAAAACATTTCTAAAACTCTTTTATTTTCTTTTTTTGAGACAAAGTCTTGCTCTGTTGCCTGGGCTGGAGTACAGTGGCGCCATCACGGCTCACTGCAACCATGATCCACCTGCCTCAGCCTCCCAAGTAGTTGGGACCACAGGCATGAGCTCCCACACTTAGCTAATTTTTGTATTTTTTTGTAGAGACAGGGTTTCACCATGTTGCCCAGGCTAGTCTCCAACTCC
Source organism: Pan troglodytes (assembly GCF_028858775.2). Classification (NCBI taxonomy): domain Eukaryota; kingdom Metazoa; phylum Chordata; class Mammalia; order Primates; family Hominidae; genus Pan; species Pan troglodytes. The sequence goes on from NC_072402.2 coordinate 171,321,417, forward strand.
TGAGCTTAAGTGATCCGCCCACCTCAGCCTCCCAAAGTGCTGGGATTATAGGTGTGAGCCACCACACCCGGCTGGAATCTTCTAGTTTTTCAAGAGAAGCCAGAAATTTAGACTTCGCTGTGGTGTTCTGATTTTTAAATGTTAGAAACCAACATTGCACTTCTGTGGTGGCTGCAGAAATGCTGTGGGTGTTGTATAGTGCTTTTTACCATCTATCTCACGCCTGGAAGGAGTGCCACCCTCTGAGGCATCTTCCCTAGCTGTCTCCCTGGGCCTTCCAGAGACCCAGGAAAGTGCTGGCCTCCTTGTCAGTGTCCAGGGCTCCCCTGAGCCTTGAGCATCCTTGGGCAGCTCAGCACGTGGGCATCACAGAGGTACTGCCTGGCTGTAGGTGGTAGGCTCTTGGTAGCAGATGCCAGCATCTCCCAAACATCGTAACTTCCCTTGACCCACTTATTTCACCAGCAACTCAAACCTGCTGGAGAGAGAGAGGGGCCTTGTAGCGAGTTTAAACCCAGCTGGCTGTGTCCAGGAAGGGCAAGCCACCATACCAGTCCCAGGGAGACTGCCAATGCTATCCCTCATGTCCCCCCTTTCTTCCCATGCCTTAGCACAGCGATGGAGTCTCCCCAGGAATCTGTCTCTTCCCCTTCCACCTGCTCCAGGCCCCATCTCCCCCATACCTCCAAGGGCGTCAGCATCCATCCACACACTCACAAAGACTTCTTGCAGGCCTGCTATGTACAGGGAACTTAGGAAAGGGTGGAGGCAGTGTCTGCCCTCCTGTAGCTCCAAGTCTCAAACCAAATAATCACAGACATTTAAGTGTTTAGGTGAGAACATTGCCAAGCATTACAGAGGAAAAGAACCGTACGTCATGGAGAGTAAACCAGAGCATCTGACCTAGTCCAGGGGAGAAGGGGGTTGTGAGGGCAGCTGTTGGAACTTAGCCTCAGGGACTAGTTTTAGATAGGGGGCCCTGCAGTCCGATTTGCAGAACGGAAGGCCACCCTGACTGCTGTGTGACAGCATGTTGGAGGGTGGTGGGTGTACACGGTGAGTCGGGGAACTGTTAAGAGGCTGACAGTCGTCTAGGGGGAGAGGGTGGGTGCTAGAACGAGGGGGTGGCAGAGACATGGGCAGACTCAGACTGTGTTTAGGAGGAGTTGGTGACAGTCTGGTTAGTAAGTGAGCAGCTGCCAGGGGGCTGCCCATGTCTATGGTTTGTGTGCCATGGGGTGGCTGGTGGTGCCTCTGCTGAAGTGGGGAATGCTGCAGGGGAAGCAGCTATTGAGGGGGTGCTGTGGAGGGCAGGGGTGCATCTGAGCCAGCACAGATGGCATCCGCATCTCCCAGACCCTTTTCCATGGGCAGCATTCTCTGCCTGGAAAGCCATTCTCAGCTTTCTGGACAAGGACCTGTTCATGCTCCAAGGTCTGGGTCAGTTTCCCCCTCCTCTGGGCTACACAGTGGAGTATTCCTCTGTGTATTGCTGGTGGAAGCCCACACCTCGCTTTGCTTGCAATCTGAACCACACTAGCCTGGAAGGAGCATTGCCACTGGGAGGGAAGGAGATGGTAAGGCTTACGGCAGCCTCAGGGGCAGTCACCTTGGCTTCTGGGAACAGGAGGGCAGGAAGTGTGTGTGAGAAAGAGTGTGTGAGTGTGAAACTGTAAGTGATTGAGAGTATTGTGAGTGGGAGAGAGTGTGAGAGTTTTTGAAAGAGTGTGTAAGAGCACATATAAATGTGAGTGTGTGCATGTGTGTGTTTGCCTGAGAGAGGAGGAGGCAAGGGCAGGAAGGTTTGGAGATGGAAGGCTGGTCTTGCCATGCCCACCCTTCCTGGGAGGGCAGCGTCTGCTGTGGTGGTCAGGGCCCTGGCCTCAGAGACAGGGCCGCCTGCCTTTGAGTCTGAGTCCTCCACAGCTCTGTGACTTCAGGCAAGCAATATTACCTCTTTGAGCCTAAGGTACTCATCTGTAATGGGGTTATAAGAGCATTTGTCCCATTGGGCTAATGCAAGAAGTGAATAAGATAATGATTATAAAATACTTAGCCAGGACCTGGCATAGAAAAGCACTCAAACATAATGAATGTTTGGCTCCAACCTCCCTGTGCTCTAGGGATGCTGTCTTGACCACCACACCTGGTCTTTTCTCCTGGTTATTCCTGTGCACAGAGCCACGTGCTCATGCACTCCCTGGTAGCACTCAGCAAGATGACCACCTTACATTTATTTGTGTGTTTGTCTAGTGCCTTTGTCTGTTTAGTGTTGCTATAACAAAATATCGGAGGCTGGATAATTTATAAAGAAAACAAGTTTACTTGGCTAATGATTTTGGTGGCTGGGAAGTCCAAGAGCATGGCACTGGTATATACTCCACTTCCAGTGAGGGCCTCATGCTGGGTCACAAGGTGGTGGAGAAGCAGAAAGGTAAGAAGCCATGTGCAAAAAGACATGCATGAGAGTCTGTGCTCACTTAAAAAAAACCCTCTTTTTTGGGAACTAATTCATTCCCACAAGAGTCAGAATTCCCTCCTGAGAGACGGCATTAATCTATTCATGACAGTGGTGTCCCATGACCCAGATACCTCCCACTAGGGCCCCTCTCCCAACACTGCCATATTGGGGATCAGATTTCAACATGAGTTTCAGAGGGGACACACTCAAACCATAGCATGTGGTTAAAGTCATCTTCTCCATGAGCTCCAAAAGGGCTGAGCTGGGTTCCTGCTTTGCTCACCATTTTCTCCTGGCCCCTGGCCTCAGCTGGCACATAGTGGGTGTATAACAAGCATTTCTCAAATTGAATCAACCAATGCAGGTAAAACAGTAGTTTCTTCCTTCCCTTCTCCTTCCCTCCTTCTTTCCTTTTTCTGACCCCACCCCCAGCCCACTCTCAAGGCTGATCCTCATGCTGGGCCTGTGCTGGGCTCACCACCCTCTCTTGGTGCAATGAAGCTGAAAGCCAGAACCTACAAGAGAAGTGAAATGGCCAAGACAGGTCTGAGGCCCCCCTGAGACTGTGTGCTATGGTTACTGTCTGCCAAATCACTGGTGCTTCTTTATTTAACTGATGGCTGCTGTCACTTTTCACACTTCTGCACACACTTGAGAAATTACCCTTTTCTTTCTTTTTTTAATCCCAAAGCTCATTATTATTTTTTATTACTTTTAAGATCTCATTCTTTGTTTTAAGCCTCCTAAATGAACCTGCCAATTTATATTCCGCTATAATGGCAGAATTTTCTAATTTGTTCGTCATTGTTGAACTTTAGCCTGCTAGATTTTGTCAGAAGGTAGCAGTTTGTCTGGAGAAACTTTGAAATTGTCAAAGAATTTGTTCCTTCTTGTGAGTCCTGCCAAATAAAACAAATGCAGGAAAACCTGGCTGCCTCTTAGAGAGCCCTAAACATCCCACTGCTATCTGAAAGATTGATATTCACCCTCTGAAATAAAGTCATTTCTTTCCCATTATCTTCAGGAGCTTCAGCTAAGGATGCTAATATGGAAAACAAGGAGAGGTAAGCGGTTTGATTTTCCCCCCTTTTTCTCTTCAGGAAATTGCTTTCTTATGCAAGAGACATGCAAGTTCACCCACAGTGGATCAGTCATATGATAAGAAATCTGTTTGCAAGACAGGGAAGCTCATTTCCCTGTTGAGAAGCTGCATTTGTTTGAGGGAGACAAGGAGAGAGAAAGCATTTTTGCTGGGGCACAGGGAAGGGATTAAGGCATCATGACAAGCACATTGCTTAGAAATGAGCCCAATTAAAAAAACATGAACCCATCTGACCCTCATGTGAAAACCCAGGGCTGTCACCGTCCACTCCTTGATTTGAGAGACCAGCACAATTATTCTGGAGATCATTAAGATTCTGGGGAATGAGTTTTCTGGTTTTGCTTGTGATTTCCATTTTTCTCATTACTGACAGAAGCTGCATTTATGGATCTTTCTGTTTAAAACAGGAGCTTCTTGGGCTGGTTTTATTTTGAATCGGCCTCCCCAAAAGGCAGAATGTCAAAAGCTTAAATGGGCTCATCTGGGCTGAATCTGTGAGAACCCCGGCCCCTCCCACCCCCACCAACTTTTTAAAAAATTTTTCTTTTTTTTTTTTTTCTTGCCTTTGGAGATGGGATTCACGAGCGTGGGCAGGCAATTAGATTTTAAAGCGGGAGAACTCCGTTGCACTTGCCAGGAACTGCTGAAGCAAGCAGGAGAGCCCGTGGGCTTTGAATCCTGGCACGGAGGCAGGCGCTCCCGGCCCAGCTCTCCTAGGATGGGTGAGAGGAGTGTGTTTGTCTTTGTTCTGAAAAGGGAAATTTAATTTCATCCCCTGAGCACTATCTGCATGGTAATTCCATAGCCAGGCGATACTGGCTTTCAAAAGCCTGGGCCATTGCCTGGTTTGGGAAATGTCAAGAGTTGGCACGGTGCAGCAGAGGGTCAGCTTCCCGTGGCAGGCCAGTGCCCAGGCTTCATGCTCAGCCTTCATCGTGGCCCCGTTCCCAGGAGGGCTGCTATCTCTCTAAAGATCGAAGGACTTTGTGTCCCCAAGCCAGCCTTCTCACATGCTGCCGGCTGAGTCACGAGGTTGGGGGCTGACATCTGATTTCAAAGCCACTGAGAAAGAAATGCCAACACTCGTTCAAGAAGCTGGCTGGTGCGGTGCCTAGAACTCTGGACTGGAAGCCGCCTGGAGATGGATCTGGACTTGGATCCGTTTATGGGACCCCAGACCATGCTGCTCTCACGGAGCTTATCTTCTCACAGCGGCGGGTGATAGGGGAAGTACATGATGAAATGAACAGAAAGATATTGGGTAATGATAAGGGATGTGGTGAAAATGAGACTGAGTGATGTGAGAGATCAGAGGGCTTCTCGGAGGAGGTGACATTTGAGGTGAGACCTGATGAGAAAGAGCCAGCCATGCAGAAATCTGAGGGAAGAGCATCCCACACAGAGAGAACAGCAACTACAACCCCACTGAGCAGAAAGCCAGCTTGGCATGTCTTTGGAACAGTGAGGAAGCCAAAGTGGTTCCAGCGTGACGAGCGAGGGGGAGAAGATGCCATGAGATGAAGTCAGAGTGATAGGCACTATCGTAGGAAGGAGTTTGACTGAGATGCTAAATATTTTGCAGAATTTTTGGAAGCAGGGGAGAGACAGCTGACCTGATTTGTATTTTAAGAGGATCACTCTGCTTTGTGCATAGAGAATCCATTGAAGGGAGCACAAGACAGGAAGCAGGGTTGATCATCAGAGCTACTGTGGCAAATGGGCAAATGAAGCCATTTTTATTTTCCTGTGACAAGGCAACTTGTCACCAAAGGGACAGGACATCCTTCTTCAAGTCAACGTTTCTAGGTTTTTGCTTATTCTGAATCTGGTGGAGGCTATCGTGGTTTACTTGAAGGTATGGTTTACTAACCAGACCCCAGAAACTCACCTGTGTGTAAGAGTCTGATTTCTCGAGCATTCGCAGCCCTGCAATAGCAAGTCAGTGAGAATGGCCTTGAGCACAGCGTCTAATCAGAGCAGGCCCCCACTGGAGTACCAAAAAGGCTGTGAGGGGCACCTGTGACAGTTTGTGGTGAACAACTGTGCAGCAAGACAAAGTAATACAATCCACGTCCGATTTTTAAGATGCATTCCAGACCAAAGGTCAGGTGCCTCGCTGTCTATAGAAATCAACATACAGCTAATATGTTACATATTGATGTCCTATGTATTTCGTAGCAGTCCAAAGTGATCAGCAGCTACATAGTATAAAAGGGAGACAAATTGTGCCCATTTTATTGCACGTGGTGTTGTATGCTATACAAACTTCTTAAATTCTTTCTGATTTCTCATCTTTTACAAGCTGAAAAAAATTAAAATATCAACAAGGTTAAATATGAGAAGAAGCAAAAAAATGCAGAAAAATTTATTTGAGAAGATTTGACAGTTCTTTCAATTGTTATGCTGGCAGGGGCAGGAGGATGCAGAGAAAAAGTCTAAAGAAGAATAAAAGACGGTTGACTGAGGAGCAGGAGAGTTTGCAGAAAAGCCTAGATGAGAATGAAGACTAAGTGACTTCGAGGGGCTTGGGGAGGGGCTGCTTGAAGATGTCAATGTGGGAGATGCTTCCTGTTGGTGAGAACCAGCAGAGGTGTGAGACCCTCACTGTGCCCAGTGCCAACCCCCCACATTGGAAAAACAATAGAAGGAATGCAAAAAGCATCCACAGTCCTGGGAGACCAAGCTAACAGGCCCTGTTTCATCTTGGACCATGTGATGCAGAGGTTCCTGTTTCAGGTGCTGACTTCCTAATGAGGCCCTGCGTGGAGAGGTGGCCCCGGGGTGCTATCTATCACACAGTGATAAACAAGGCAGCGACTGTTTCCTGTCCTTTTCTGTGACTGAATCCAGTCTCATCCGTCCTCCTAGGTGACGACCCATAGTCAACATCCCGCTTTTCCCATTCATGGCTGAAGGATAATGATGCCGGTTTTCATTGTGCTTTCAGACCTTGGGACATGAAGGGATAGGCTTTCTTTCCTGCCTGAGATAGGGAAAGGGTGGATGGGAGGGCTTTCCAACAAATGCTTCACCTTCCTCCAGTTGAATAGGAGTGGGGAGAGCCGAGGGAAATGCAGAGGCAGCCCTGGGGCTCCTGAAACCAGGCCAAGAGGCGCATTCAATCAAGGACTGACATTTGCCCATTGACCTCTTATCGGAGTTGCTAAGTCACTGGGGCCTTTGTGCTGCAGAATTGGAAAGGAAGGGTTCACCCAGCCCGGCCAATCCTGTGCCAGCTCTCTGCCCAGGAGCTGGCCATTAGCATTTACCTGACATCTGACTGATATCTTCATTTCACTTTGGTAAACAGGCCACCTCAAGGCCAAGGTGACAGTGACCTCCGGCGCTGCACACCGCACAGGATTCTCCCTGGGGACCCTGGCGAAGCACTTTCTCATCGGCAAGAGCTCCTATTTCCCCTCCCCACCCTCTGATTAGTGCTGACGATAAATAAATAACCATCCAACAGAATAGACAGTGGGCAGGCAAGCTGGACAGAGAAAGAGAAGTGGGGAAGGGCATGAGGGAGGGTTGGGAGAGGCAGAGGGGGAGTCGGACTTAGAAGGTTGCCTCTGCTGCTCTCCCACTAAGAACAATGCAGCTGCCCAGGAAACACACCCGAGCTATGAATAGGCTCGAGCACGCAGGGCGAAGCTGTCGCATTTCTGCCGTTTAGAAAGGATCTCTAGTGTGAAGTTGCTTGGAGGCTCTGATTTTGCAAACCCAATTAAATATAGATTTCTTTGGGGTGACGGTTGGGAAGGGTGTGGGTGGAATGTATGTCTGTGCTGCAATGCAATTTAATCCTGAAAGTTTCAGCGAACCTATTCACACACTCCACAAACATTTCTGAGCACCTGCTGTGTGCCAAGTGCAAGGCACATCCAGCTGAAGCACACTTTGCCCCCCAAAAACCCATGGTCCAATGGAGTTGCAATGGCTACTACCTACCGGGGCCAGGCAGGCAACATGAATGAATGAATTAGGGAGGGTGTGGGACATTAGGGAGTGGTGGGGACTGCGAGAACAAAGTGCATGTGTCCTCTCTACAGGGACTGGGGAGCTATTCAGTCTCAGTTGACTGTCCTGTATTGTGCCTTATGATTTTTAAGGGGAAGCCATATGTTTGGAATTGCTTGTGTGTGTGTGTGTGGTTTTTATTTCTTTTTTTTTTTTCTTTAAACACTGTGTGGGCCAAACAAACCATGTCTGTAGGCCTATTGGGACCAGAGAGGATCTTCTAATAACATATAATAAGAGTAACATAGAAGGCATCCCAGGGGCTAATGGAAGCCCTAAGTGGGGCATTTAACCCAGCCAGGGGTGGAGTTGGGAGTATCTTCCCAGTGCAGGTGAACTGAATCTTGGATAATGTTAGCCTAAATCATGGCCTGGTAAATCATGAATGATGGTGTAAATGATTGGAAGAGCCATTCCAGGCAGAGTAGTAATTTAACTGGGCACTTTGCACATGCCTGCCCAGCTAAAGCCTACATCTCTCAGCCATCCTGGAAACCAAGCATGGCCACCTGACTCATGGTATCTGTCTCAGTCCTTAAAGGGAAGGAGGGTTCCATTTCTCTGCACACCCCCGCCCCCCTTCCTTCTGGCTAGCAGGAGTGGTTGTCGCCAGCATAGATTGTGGAGCTGGCAACTCGGCTTCTTTGGCTTCAATTTCTGTAAAATTAGGATATTATCTACTCTGAGAGATTTTGAGGGTTAAAGGCTTGATACTTATAAAGTATTGAGAACAGTGCCTGGCACATACATGGGCTGCCAAGGCATCATCTCATCAATATTTTTCTGTAGACGGTATTCTTTCGCAGCACTCTGGGGAGGGCAGAGCAACAAGAGGGCAGGAGCCTGGGTCCCCGTCCCAGACCTGCACCTGCACTAATATGTGAGAAGGCAACTGCACTCTCACCTAAGGCCCAGTGTTTTGAATCTCTGATGCAGCAACCAGGCTTACAATGAGTAACTCAGAGATTGGGTGGGGTTCTTCCTGAGAACCAGAGAAAATGGCCTCAAATTGCCCCAAACAGCATGGCCTGTAAAGTCCAGAGTAGCACTAATCCCCAGGCACATGTGGCTCCTGGAGCCTCTGCCTCATGAGCTCAGCTTTCTCCTGTGCCAACCCAGCCTGACACATTAATGTTCTCAAGTGACCTAGCCCCTTCTCTAGTTTCCATTCGTCAGCAATGACAGCCGTTGACATGACCACCATGTGAAGAATTGCTGGTCTGAGCTGGCTTCACTGAAAGAGGTTTACTGAGTGAGTGCCTGGATGGAGCAGAGTGTGACCATCACAGACATGACCCCCTGCGGGGGTGTCTCCCACCCCAAGTCTCCTTCCCCTCTGTCCCAGGAGCCCATTTTTTCCAGCTGTGTCTGTGCAGAGGCCACACCTCCCAGAGGCTGCTCCTACCCAGGACTGCCTGGCAGGAATTGAAGGGGAGCTATCACTGGCAAACATGGAACTCTGCTGTTACTAGACCTTGGCTCAAGGAAGGCACTGCCAAGCCTATCAAGTTGGCACAACTGCCTAGAATGCTTCTACCCAATCTTCCTTCCCTCTGTCCTCCACTCAGGGTCTTGCATCACATGGCCTGACTGCTCTCTCTACCCTCCCTTCCACCCATTTTCTCTCACAGGCATTTGCCTTCATGAAACCCCTGTGCATTAACTCCCATCTCGGCATCTGTTTCTCCTGTAATAACAGTCTGCCAAAGTTTCTTGGAAGAAGAAAGAGATGCAATTAGTTCTTTCTCACTTAGGGGACTTAATCTACCCCCAGGACGATTTGCATATCTAAACAGAACAATACCTCACTAAGGGTGGTATTTCAGGCACCTGGAATACATGTGGGTCATGGTGGAGCTTCCCCAGGTGCCCTCAGATATAAGGGTCTGTTCTGTCCTTAGACAACTGGGAAAGTGAGGGTGCAATGTCTGGGAGTTGGGAAAGGCCTGGAGCTTTGACTAAGCCTGTTTCAGTCTCTAGGAAGCAATGGGAGGTATCTCATGTACCAGTTGGTATGCTTTAGGTAGCAGGTAAGAGAAACCCCAATGCCAAATGGTTTAAAGAAGAAGAAAGATCTATGACCCAAGGCAGGGTGTCTCCTGGGGTTCTCCACATTTCCAAGCATCCAGGTTTCTTCTACTGTCCTTCCTTTCTGGGGTCCTGGGCCTATCAGTCCTGCCTCAAGTTGTTCTCCTCATGGTGCCAGGATGGTTGCCATAGCCCAGTCATCACACTCAAATGTACTAATGTTCAAAGGCAAAAAGAGACTGGCATTTTTGTGTTTCTCATTTTAAGAGTGAGCAGTTTTTCCCAGAGTCCTGTAGCAGGACTGTGGTCAAAATCAGATCACATGCAGTTTTGTATTCATCGTTGTCAGGGGGAATGAGATTGCATGTTCGGCTTGGACAACTGGGATTTAGTCTTGAGCTAGGAATAGTTACCTCGCCTGAGGGGTGGAGATCAGAATATGACTAGGTTTCTGTTAGCAGAGATAAAAGTGGAGGATGGCTCTTGGGAGGAAGGCAATAGTGTCTTCTGCAGCCTGCACGGGTTTGAAAAACGTGTTGATCCGCCCTCACTTTTCACCATTCAAGGTTCTCACTCTCTATTTTTGCTGAACTGTCTTTTGCTTTCCTTGATCTCAAAAGGCAGGAATTTCTTCTTGGTCTCTTGACTACAGTTGGTTCTATTTAGCATCTTGCTGGCAGCCAGAATTGGTCTGATTCCTGTAGCTCATTTTACTGGTAAGTTAACTTTTGGCAGCAAGTGATTAAAATTTTTAGAAGTAATCAGAAGTAATCAGAAGTAATGAAAGATCATTTAGAAATAATAACCTTCTATGTGATTTTATATTGAACATGACCTCTAAGTTCCCTTCCAGCTTAATGTTGCACCATAGGAACACAAGCCAGGTCAGCTTTGGGTGACCCAGGTCTTGGTTCTGGCATGCTGTGCAATTTGGGACAAATGAATGCTCCTCTCTGGGCCTCAGACTGTCAATCCAAAAACTGATTGGGGTGGGTTAGATTTGGGATGACAAATCACTTCATTTGAGCAGCTAAGTCAGCCTGAGGCATTATGCTAAAAAAGACTCAGAAGTTCAATGGTGGAAAGTGCCATAATCCATTAGTGATGTCTGCCAAGGGTGTGAGATGGGAGAGGAGTAGCACACTTTTTGTTGACTGAACTAGAGAATCTCAAATAACCCTCTAGCTCTACTATTCTTTGGTTGGAATTTCTTTCTTCCTCATAATTTATAGTGAGATTTTCAAGAGCCAATCTAGTGTGATAAGGAAATTGGCCTCTGATAGACCAGAAGCTGTGTGACCTTGGGCTTTTGGTTTTCAAACACAACATCATTTTGCCACTAGAATTCCTCCATCCATATAGAATCAGAAATAAAATCTTGGTCTGTATCCTCTTTACAAATGAACATGTCCTGCTTTATAGACAGGTGCAGATGTTGATATAGATACAAATATATAGATGAATATATGTGTGTAAATACATACACCTGTTACATATATGTATACATACATACATATACTCATATGTCTACAAAGCAAGCATGATACATACTAATTCATTCACTTAGTCATTCAACATATATATGTTGCAATCCTACTATGTGCCAGGCATTGTTTGGGTGCTGAGATACAGTAGGGAGCAAGATGATCAGTCTCTGATCTTCTCAAGGAGAGATCTGAGACTGATCATCTTGGAGCTTTTATTCTGGGAGGAGGTTTTATTCTGGTCACAGAGAGAGAGACAATAAACAAATGAGTACATATTATTACGTCAGTGTTGTGGAGAAAAATAAAACAAGATTGGGGGTGCAAGGTGATCCAGAAAGGAAAGTCTTACTTAGGATGAATTGAGATGCCTTCTTAGGTGACACCAGGTAGAAACCTGAAGGTGGTGAGGAAGTGAGCTCAGCCAAAACAAGACAGAAGAACATTCCAGGCAGAGGGAACAGCAATCACAAATGCTGTAAGGCAGGAATGAGCTTAGCAGCTTCAGGAAACAGCAATGAGACCAGTGTGTAAGTGTGTGTTCAGAGGAACACGTTGCCAGAGGAAAAGAGTCTTGGGAAGGGCAGGTGAGGTCAGGAGGGGCCATGTGTTGGTCAGTACAGGCTGCCATAACAGACTACTGCAGACTGCATGGCTTTAACAACAGATACTTGTTTTCTCACAGTTCTGCAGACTTGAAATCCAAGATCAAGGTGCTGGCGGGGTTGGTTTCTGGTGAGGTCTCTCTCCTCAGCTTACAGACAGCCACCTTCTAGCTGTGTTCTCATATGGCTTTTCCTCTGTATAAGCAGGAGGAGAGTGCTTTGCTATTTCTTCTTCTTTTTATTTTAATTTATAATTTAATTTTTTTTTTTTTTTTTGTAAAGACCAGGTCTTGCTATCTTTCCCAGGCTGGTCTTGAAATCCAGGCCTCAAGTGATCCTCCTGCCTTGGCCTCCCAAAGTGCTGGAATTACAGGTGTGAGTCACCACGTCCAGCCACCCCTTCTTAAAAGAACACCAATCCCGTCAGATTAGGGACCCACCTCATGACCTCACTTAACCTTAATTATCTACTTAAAGACCCCATCTCCAAATACAGTCACCTTGGGAGTAAGGCCTCAACATATGACTTTGGTGGGACACAATTCAATTCATGACACCAGGTCATGCAGCACTCTGCAGGTGGGGAGATGAGGATGGTGTTGTCAGTGGGATAGAGGCTATGAGAGGGCTCTGAGGAGGTGAGGGACTTGGGTTTTAAAGAATCCTTCTGCCTGCTGTGTGGATGGAGTATCTGAGAAGGGAGGGGCACAGCCAGGAGGGAAGCGGCATTCACAGGAGCTGAGTGAAGAGACTGATGTCATGAAAAGGTAACGGGTGATGGTGACTCTGGCAGTCGAGGGGGTGGTGAGAAATGGTCAGATTCTGGATAGATTTTGAAGACAGTGCTGACAGGGTTTGGGATGAATTTTCTCTCAGAACGAGGAAAGAGAACTCAGAGAGGACTCCTAGATATTTGGCCTGGAGCAGCTGGTGTAAGGTAGAGCTGTACACGAGGAAGGAAAAAACTGGGCAAGGGTAGGAGTGGGGCACAGAAATCAGGGTCCTGCTTGGGGCAGGTTGAGATGTCCATTTGATGGCTATGGGGGTGTCTGGAGTGGGAAGACACAGATTAAGTTGTATCTGCTGATACGCATTTCAGGACTACCATGCCTCAGAGCCAGTGCTCCACATTTTATACGTGGGATCTTCTTTAATTTTCATAACATCTTGAACAGTTTATACTATTTTTTATTAAATCTAAAACTGTTGATTGTGTGACATGCTGTGGTTCCAGATCTGCTAAAATGTGAAAAATTACGCGTCTTAGAATAGATGAAACATGGTAATATTGTGTCCAGAGCTTGTTCCTTCCAGTGGGTTCGTGGTCTCGCTGACTTATAAGAATGAAGCCGCGGACCCTCGTGGTGAGTGTTACAGCTCTTAAGAGTGGTGCAGACCGAAAGAGTGAGCAGCAGCAAATTTATTGTGAAGAGTGAAAGAACAAAGTTTTCACAGGCTGGAAAGCGACCCCAGCGAGTTGCCACTGCCGCGGTGGCCAGCATTTATTCCCTTATTTGTCCCCGCCTATGTCCTGCTGATTGGTCCATTTTACAGAGTGCTGATTGGTCCATTTTACAGAGCACTGATTGGTCCATCTTACAGTGTGCTGATTGGCCCATTTTACAAACCTCTAGCTAGCCTCAGAGCGCCGATTGGTGCATTTTTACAGAGTGCTGATTGGCTCATTTTACAAACCTCTAGCTAGCCACAGAGCCCTGATTGGTGCGTTTTTACAGAGCACTGATTGGCACATTTTACAAACCTCTTGTAAGACAGAAAAGTTCTTCCAGTCCCCACCCAACCCAGAAGTCCAGCTGGCTTCACCTCTCAATATTATTTTCATTTTTCAGATAAAGAAACTGAGACTTCAGTAGCTTGGTAGTATCTCAAGGCTAGTAATGATCAGAGTTGGGATTCCTGCTCTTTATTCTTCCTGGTTACTATTTACAATACACGTGAAATGCTTAGCAACATGACTGGCACACTGTGGCCCTGATGATCAGCTGTTTAATGCACTGCACAGTACACAACACAACATGCATTCTACAATATACTGTGCATACAGGTCAGAAGACAGCGTGCAGGCCTTGTACAAAGGACTATACCAATGTCTTGGAGCTAAAAAACCACACATTTAGGTATACTATTGTATAACTGCCCTGTAGACTTCAATTTGCAAGTATTAGAGTGAGAAAAAACATATTCTTAAGAAGAAACAACCTAAATCCTGCACCAATTCAATTTTGCTTTGGGGTACCAGGAGAGAGAAATTTTTCTCAATACTTATCATGCAATCTCCCTTGTTTTCAAGGAAAAGTGTTTCTGCATAGAAACACTCAAGTCAAAGGGCAGCTGCCTGTGGGACATGTGACTCTGGGGTTTTTTTCACACATCAGCAGCTGCAGTTTTGGAACCGGGTGAAGGGTATTTCCACCCCCTGCAAAATGAAGGCTAAATGAAAGCTACCCGGATGAGAACTGTTTAGATGAGAGGAATATAAGCCGTATGCTTGGGCCTTAGATATTCCCAGTTTCTTCTCAGAAGCAGAAAGTTGTTCCGAACAGGGTCTAAGCATGATAAGTCTGGAAGATTTAGAAATACTACTCATTTTGTGACATGTGGAAGTCATTGTCATCGATTATTTATTTTGTCAATGGGGCTTGTCTTAGAATCTTGGTAGTCAAAGGCCAGAAAAATTAAGTAGGTCTTACAATGACTCAAAAATTCAAACTTGTCAACTCAACAACAACAAAAACCCTCAAACAACCCAATTACAAATGGGCAAAGGCCTTGAATAGACAATTCTCCAGAAAAGATACACAAATGGCCAATAAGCACAGGAAAAGATGCTTAACATCATTAATCATTAGAGCAAGGCAAATCAAAACTCTGTCCACTAGGATGGCTATTATTGTTTAAAAAGCATTAGAAAGGATGTGGAGAGCCGGGCGCGGTGGCTCATGCCTGTAATCCCAGCATTTTGGGAGGCTGAGACGGGCAGATCACGAGGTCAGGAGATGGAGACCATCCTGGCTAACATGGTGAAACCCCGTCTCTACTAAAAATACAAAAAAAAAAAAAAAAAAAAAAAATTAGCCAGGCGTGGTGGCGGGCACCTGTAGTCCCAGCTACTCAGGAGGCCGAGGCAGGAGAATGGTGTGAACCTGGGAGGTGGAGCTTGCAGTGAGCTGAGATCGTGCCACTGCACTCCAGCCTGGGTGACAGAGTGAAACTCTGTCTCAAAAATAATAAATAAATAAATGAATACATAAATAAATATAAAAAGGATGTGGAGAGATTGGAACCCACGTGCACTATTGGTGGGAATGTAAAATGGTACAGCCACTGTGGAAAATAATCTTGCCATTCCTCAACAATTTAAACAGAATTACCATGTGATTCAGCAATTGCACTTCGAGTTTATAGACAAAAGAATTGAAAGCAGGGTCTTGAAGAGATAATTTGTATACACCCGTGATCACGGCAGCATTATTCACAACAACCAACAGGTAGAAACAAACCAAGTATCCACAGACAGATGAATGGATAAATGAAATGGGGTCTATCCATTCAAGGGAATTTTATTCAGCCTTTAAAAGCAAGGAAATTCTGATCATCCATGTTCAGATCCATGTTCAGATCTGTGTTCCTCCAACATGGATGAGCCTTGAGGACGTTATGTTAAGTGAAATCAGCCAGACACAAAAGGACAAAGATTGTATGATTCCACTTAAATGAGGTTCCTAGAGCAGTCAAATTCAAGGAGACAGGAAACAGAATGGTGGTTGCGAGGGTGGAGAGCAAGGGGGAGTTTTTGTTTAATGGGTAGAGTTTCAGTTTTGCAAGATGAGAAAGTTCTGGAGATGAACAACGGGGATGGTTGCACAACAATATGAATGTATTTAATGCCACTGAACTGTACACTTAAAAGTAGTTAAGATGGTAACTTTTAAGTTATGTGTATTTTATCACACACAACAATGTGGACTTATCTATTTAGAATATGTATGCTCCCTGTTCCTCCATCACTGCCTCTATACAGTAGGTGCTCAATAAATGAATGAAAAAGAGTCATCACTGATGTAAACCAGATGTCCCTCCTCCCTGATGCAGGTTCAGTCTGGACTTGGAACTCAGCCTCCTCGTTGCTGCTCACCAAAAAACAAACCAAAAAACAAACAAACAAACAAACAAACAAACAAACAAACAAAAAGATGCATTCCTGTAGACCTGTAGATTTTTCAGAAGATCTCTGTGATCACAGGGTGGGGTCTGATCCTACAGTTCACATCAAAATCTTAAAGAATCTCATGCAACCACCAAGTAGTGTTCTTCTATCTGCCCTTCTTCCCTTGAGTTGTGCAAAGAAATACTGCTCCCTCCAAGGTACGGATACTGATTTGATATTGTACTGATAATGATCAGTACAATAATTGGTCTCCCAGTACCTCCCGAGTTACTGGGACTGCAGGCATGCACCACCACGACCAGCTAATTTTTGTATTTTTAGTAGAGATGGAGTTTCGCCACGTTGGCCAGGCTGGTCTCAAACTCCTGACCTCAGGCGATCTGCCCACCTCAGCCTCCCAAAGTGCTGGGATTACAGGCATGAGCCACTGAGCCCAGCTGGGTTTTTATTTAAGTAAATTACTGGGGCTTCTCCAAAACTGGGCCCTCTAGGAAACAGGGCTGACCTTGCCAGAAGGCAACGTAGGAGCCACACTTGTTATCAATGTATGCCATTGGGGTCTCCCAGTACCCCCGAGTTGCATAACTTCAGGAGACAGTGTATTCTTAGGTTGTATAGTAGCAGCCCTCGCCATCCATAGCCCTACCCACTTGCTCCCCAAATATTTGTTCTAACTCCTCAAGTGCATTCCCTGAAAGAAATTTTGGTGGATTAAATCATTTTGTTCTAGCAATGGACATGGGCCTTTCTTCTTTGTCATGGATTTTATACTGAATGTCATATGCTATATTTCTAGCAAGGGGTGAACAGCTAATAGCTAGATCCTTGCTAAGCAGATGAACCGTGAAAAGCACTTTGTGAGAGAGTCACTCTAAATTCTCACAAAGGGCTAGATTACACCGTGGATTTGGCACCATTAGCCAGAGAGCATCCTGTTTCCAGGTGACTGGGCCTGGCAAGCTGGGACACAGTTTCTCTTAACTTTAGCCAGGGTGGATTCAGTAATGCCAACATTTTCCAACTTTTGGAAAAATAGCCCAGAAGTTGCGATATTCTTATTCAATTGAACTTCAAGATGACAGCAGATGCTAGAGCCAGGCAGGATTCAGGCTCCCTGCCATAGGGACATACCATGTCTCAACCTCACTCAAGCTTGAGGACAATGGACATTCCCCAATCCTCTTTGTGACAGGATTTTTATTTAATCACTATATATTTTTCTTTTTCTTTTCTTTTCTTTTTTTTTTTTTTTGAGATGGAGTCTCACTCTGTCACCCAGGCTGGAGTGCATTGGCACAGTCTTGGCTCACTGCAACCTCTGCCTCCCAGGTTCAAGTGATTCTCCTGCTTCAGCCTCCCGAGTTGCTGGGACTGCAGGCATGCACAATGCCCAGTTAATTTTTTTATTTTTAGTAGAGACGGAGTTTTGCCATGTTGGCCTGGCTGGTCTCAAACTCCTGACCTCAGGCGATCTGCCCGCCTCGGCCTCCCAAAGTGCTGGGATTACAGGCATGAGCCACTGCGTCCAGCCGGGTTTTTATTTAAAACCACAATATATTGATCATTTTCAAAGTGCATGTGTCCCCTGCTCTTCTAGTGGGGACAGTTTGGGGATTGGACATAGTGTTTGAAGTGGTATCAGGAGCGATTCTGGAGAGGCCCCATCCCACTCTCATCCAGGGTCCCTTTACTGCTTAGAAAATTATAGAAGTATTCAGTGCTCCAGTCTTTTGAAACTGTGCCTTTGAAGCCTCAGTAAATTCAGAAAAGTCTTGATGGGGGAAGACGGGCAGCTGCTCTACTTAGGTTGGCATAAGATTTAATATGGACCAAATGTTCTGTTATTAAAAGTTTGAAACCCACTGTCATACACTATACAAATGTTAGGAGGTCCTACATAATATTGAGAGGTGAAGCCAGCTAGACTTTCTGGGTCGAGTGGGGACTTGGAGAACTTTTGTGTCTTACAAGAGGATTGTAAAATGCACCAATCAGCACTCTGAAGCTAGGATTGTAAAATGCAACAATCAGTGCTCTGTAGCTAGCAAGGGGATTGTAAAATGCACCAATCAGCGCTCTGTAAAAATGCACCAATCAGCGCTCTGTAGCTAGCAAGAGGATTGTAAAATGCACCAATCAGTTCTTTGTAAAATGCACCGATCAGCAGGATCCTAAAAGTAGCCAATTGCAGGGAGGATTGAAAAAAAGGCATTCTGATAGGACAGAAACAGAACATGGGAGGGGACAAATAGCAGAATAAAAGCTGGCCACCCCCCCAGCCAGCAGTGGCAACCTGTTCAGGTCCCCTTCCACATTGTGGAATCCTTGTTCTTTTGCTTTTCACAATAAATCTTGCTGCTGCTCACTGTTTGGGTCTGTGCCACCTTTAAGAGCTGTAACACTCATCGCGAAGGTCCGTGGCTTCATTCTTGAAGTCAGTGAGACCACCAACCCACCGGCAGGAGCCAACTCTGGACACGATATGTCCATATTCTATATTGTGTACAGCATTGTAAATGTAAACTGTACATTGAGATCTCTCCATCCTCTCCTTTGAGCTTTTCCAAATAGTTTGCTCACAGAATGTGGAATTTACTGATGGTCTCATGAGGAAGCAAGAAGAGAAGCTCTTACAGCACAGTAAGTTGCTTAAAGATTACCGTTAGCCAGCCGGGCGTGGTGGCTCACGCCTGTAATCCCAACACTTTGGGAGGCCAAGGCAGGTGGATCACGAGGTCAGGAGATCGAGACCATCCTGGCTAACATGGTGAAACCCCGTCTCTACTAAAAAGAAAAAATTAGCCGGGCACGGTGGCGGGCGCCTGTAGTCCCAGCTACTCAGGAGGCTGAGCCAGGAGAATGGCATGAACCCGGGAGGCGGAGCTTGCAGTGAGCTGAGATCGCACCACTGCACTCCAGCCTGGGCGACAGAGCGAGACTCCATCTCAAAAAAAAAAAAAAAAAAAGGGTTACCGTTAGCCATGCTGCTTCTTCTCATTTCTCCTTTCCACTGAGCAGTCCTGGGCATGGCATCACGCAACCTTGGTGTCTCCTCTCTCCCTCCCTCTGTAGAACAATTACATTGTGCCCCAGACTGGCACACCCCCAGGCTTCTTGTTGCTCGGTTCTGTGCTTAACCAAGCACCATCTTCTCAAAAGAACATCCAAATCTCTGCTCTCTGGGAGGCTTCCTCCACCCCAGTCAAGTGGTTCGTGAAGGGGACTCCTTCAAACACAGTTTTCTAAAGACAGGTCTTGGCCGTGCAATCCCCACCATCATTAGGAACCAACACTTCCAGACGTTAAGGGCTGAATTGTATCTCCCCCAGATTCACATGTTCAAGACCCAACCCCTAGTGTCTCAGAATGGGACTGTGTTTGGAGACAGGGACTTTATCGAGGTGATTAAGGTAAAAGGG
Source organism: Pan troglodytes (assembly GCF_028858775.2). Lineage (NCBI taxonomy): Eukaryota > Metazoa > Chordata > Mammalia > Primates > Hominidae > Pan > Pan troglodytes. Next base: position 171,340,725 of record NC_072402.2, read on the forward strand.
GGTCATGTGGGTGAGCCCTAATGAGCAATATAACTGATGTCTTTTTTTTTTTTTGAGACAGGGTCTCACTCTGTCACCCAGGCTGGAGTGCAGTGGCTGTAATCATGGCTCACTGCAGCCTCCACTTCCCAGGCTCAAGTAATCCTCCCACCTCAGCCTCTGGAGTAGCTGGGACTACAGGTGCATGCCACCACACCTGGCTACTTTTTATTTTTTATTTTTTATAGGGATGAGGTCTCTCTATGTTGCCCATGCTGGTCTTGAACTGCTGGGCTCAAGCAGTTATTCCACCTTGGCCTCTCAAAATGTTGTGATTATAGGTGTGAGCCACCACACCCAGTCGTGAGTGATGTCTTTATAAGAAGAGGAGATTGGGACACAGACACGCACAGAAGGAAGAGCACATAAAGACACCGGAAGAAGACAGACATCTATCTACAAGCCAAAGCGAAGCCTCAGGAGAAACCAACACTGCGGATACCTTGATGTTACATTTGGAATAAAATGTATTGGGATAAAAATCCCAATACATTTCTGTCGTTTAAGCCACCCAGTCTAGGGCGCTTTGTTATGGCAAAGCACTCAGGCAAGCCAATATGCCACGTCTCTGGTGCTCTGCTAGGTCTCGGTGACTCTCTCTGACATACAGAATGTGCTCGGTGATACACCAGAAGAATAGAAATCATACTTAGAATCCAGCTCCTTCCTGGTCTGGCCCATTACAGGCCTTTCCAACTTCACATGCCACTCCCCCATCACTGGCCACCGTTCCATGGGATAATACACCCAGCTTGTTCCTACCACTGGCCCTGTATTTGCCGAGCCCTCTGCGTGGGTCTGTTTTCTTCCTGCCTTGTTCTTGCTTGTTACTGAGGTTTGGCAGAAACATCAGCTCCTCAGAGAGGACTTTTGGGCACCCAGTCCCCACAACTTATTTCCTATCACATCACTGCATGTGTTCATGGTGTGTAACTCCATCTTTCCTTGCTCACTTATTCATTTACCCAATTAGTGCATCTATCCACATCAGATGTGTGAGTTTCGTGAGAGCAGAAATCGTGTCAGTTGGATGTTTTCTGTTGCTGCTGTAACAAATTAATGCAAATTTTGTGTCTTGAAACAATACATATATATATATATATATATACATATATATACACACACACACATTTTTTTTTTTTTGAAGTGGAGTTTCACTCCTGTTGCTCAGGCTGGAGTGCAATGGCGAAATCTCAGCTCACTGCAAGCTCTCTACCTCCTGGGTTCAAGCGATTCTCCTACCTCAGCCTCTTGAGTAGCTGGAATTACAGGCATGCCCCATCATGCCTGGCTAATTGTATTTTTAGTAGAGACGGGGCTTCTCTATGTTGGTCAGGCTGGTCTCAAACTCCCGACCTAAGGTGATCCACCTGCCTCGGCCTCCCAAAGTGCTGGGATTACAGGCATGCGCCACCGCGCCCCCAGCCAAAACAATACAGATATATTATCTTATAGTTGTGTAGGTTGGAAGTGCAACACAGGTGTAAGTTGCATTCCTTTCTGGAAGCTCTAGGGGAGAATCTTTTTTCTTTTTTTCTTTTTTCAGCTTCTAGAGGCTGCCTACATTTCTTGGCTCGTGGCTTTTTTCTCCGTCCTCCAAGCCATTGCATCTCTCTCTGACCATAGCCGGGAAAGTTTCTTTGCCTTCATCCCCACATGATTACATTGGACCCACTTGCATAATCCAGAATAATCTCCCTATTCCAAGGTCCTTAGCCTTAATCGCATCTCACAATCCCTTTTGCCATGTAAGATTACATATTCACTAATTCCAGGGATTAAGACATGGACATCTTTGGGGCGCATTATTCTGACCACCATATCTGTTTTTTCCCTCTATATGTCTAGTGTGGAGAACAGACCAGGAAATTAGTAGGTATTCATTGACTTTGCTGGGTAAATGAAAAGTTACCATTTATTGTGCAGATATGAGGCGCTGGGCAGATTCAAGGTGCTCTATGTGTGTTTTCTCATTTGCTCTTTACCATAACCCTCGGGGGTAGAGTTTACCCCCATTTTACAGCCCCATTTACTAAGGCTCACAGAGGTGACATGACTTACCCAGGGCCATCCAGCTAGTAAGTAGGAGAGCTGGGATTCAAACTTTTACCTTTCTGCCTCCAAAACTCAAAGTCTGTATGCCCCTCTTTCGCAGCTCAGGGAGGATGTCTCGAGCCTGGGCGTGTTGTACCCACAGGTATCTTACTTACATCTGCTCACTGTGCCATGTCAGCACCGCCTGTTCCAAAGGCAGATTCAATGTTGCTTAGGCCAGCCAGGCACGGCGGCTCACATCTGTAATCCCAGCACTTTGGGAGGCCGAGGTGGGTGGATCACTTGAGGTCAGGAATTTGAGACCAGCCTGGCCAACATGGTGAAACCCTGTCTCCACTAAAAATACAAAAATTAGCCAGGCGTGGTGGCCCATGCCTGCAATCCCAGCTACTCTGGAGGCTGAGGCAGGACAATCTCTTGAACCCGGGATGCAGAGGTTGCAGTGAGCCGAGATTGCACCATTGCACTCCAGCCTGGGCAGTAAGAGCAAAACTCCATCTCATAAAAAATAAAAATTAAAAAAAAGATTGCTTAAGGCCTGTCTGCCTCTCTTTCAAAGGGGAAATCCCTCAGCTTCTTTAAATAAATTCAATCCTGCCAACCAGAGATGAGGGTTGATTAGATGAGATTGGGGGAAGAAGCCCTCCTTCTCAATGAGTGGTCCAGAAACCAGCAGCATGGGCACCCCATGGGAGTGGTCAGAAATGCCGACACCGAGGGCCCTGAACTGCTGAGTCAGGCTCTTCTAATGATCCCTAAGTGGTCTGCACACACATCATGGCTTGGAGAAGCCCACGCAGATCCAGACACTCACTGACCATGGCAGGAGGTGGCACCTATTTTATTTTTATGATGAGAGGGAACCTCAAACTCTACTGTGATGTAAGTGGTCTCAAAGGCCCTTTGAAGTCACCATTTTATCTAAATCAGAAATAGGAAAAAAATAAGAAATGGCCAGCTTAGAAAGACTCGAACTCTTTTGCGGGGGGAAAAACCAGGAAGAAAGAAAAGAAAAATACATTGTTTCCTTGGCCATCTGTGTGAAGAAATAACAAAACCACCGTTGACATACCAGCAGGAAAGAACACTGGAGAGCTTCACTTGACAGAATTATTACACACGCCTCTTCCTGGTTCAGGGGGAAAAATAATTCCAAATAGGTTTGTGATATTTTTTTCCCTAGCATGCTTGCAACTTCCAGTAGAGCCAATAACCAGTTTTCAAAACCTTTGGATTCTACTCATCCCCTGGTTAATAATTTCCAGTTTACCCAGCAGGCTACGTAACATCCCCTTTCCTGGGAAAGAATTTCTGTGCCCTGGCTGGCAGGGAACTGGTCACCTCAGCAGCTGAACTCCTCCTCCAGCCCTGCGGCTCCCTCCTCTCCAACAGGGACCCTCCTGGTGGGTATCCGGAACAGTGCCTTAGTGTTCCGCAAAGGGGAGAGGGAAAAAGAGAGGGCTGTCTCCCAGAAGGGTGAGTCTCTTCTTTAATCATCTGGAGCTGAGAAGAATTTTCTCCCTGTTTCCTGGGAAATAGCTGATAAAGGACATTTTGTCTGCTGCTGTTTATGTATACCTAGGCCGAACAAGTCTCAAAACTCTACCCTCTCCTGCCCCCTCCGGAGCCGGTACTTTGAAAACATAGGACAATAATGAAAGCCAAGAGCAGGCAGCCTGATATGGGCCTGGCACCCCATCTCCTGTTTCCTCCTGCCCGCTGCTGCAGCCGGCTTTACGCCAGCTGCAGCCACCAGGGACAGGTTGGCTTCTCCACCCTTGATGGCCCCGAGAAATATTTCTTTCAGGGCATGGCAGAAGGGGACTTTGGGGAAGGTGGGACCCTCCCTGCAGCCAATAGCACGGGCCCCGTCCCTCCCCCCATGCAAATCTTTGGCCAGCAGCCTTGGTATCACCAAACCTTGCCGAGATAGGGAGTGCCATGAAGGGCTCAGTGAGTTTCTGGCAGTCCTCTCCCCTGTTTATCTGAATGGGCCCAAAGGCTGCAAAACAAACCGGCAAGCACCAGGGTGTTCCTGAGAGTATAGCTGCACTTCCTGTTTACAGGCTCAGGGTGAGAAGCCCCTGAGACCCATTCTGCCTGTGTCAATTTCTTTCTGCTTCCTCTGAGATCCGTGATGTGGGAGGGCAAAGGGTTTCGCTCCTGCCGCCTGGAAAAATAATATGCAGGCCGGGAACATGAGCTTGCCTGTGAAGGCTGCTCAAAACAACACACTTGCAATTTGGGGTTTGTGACTAAGGTTGATTCGATCCCAGGTCTTCTGGTCCCTCTGGGAGCATCTCAGACCCCGTGAGACAACCCACTTTGGGACTCAAGGGTGGTAGGGAGTGGGGAATGGGAAGGGCACCTGTAGAGGCATAAGTTGCTGGGCCCTGCCACCCCACCCATCCTCACACCACTCTCGCCTCACCCAACCTCATCCCACCCTACTCATCACCCCCACCCTCACCCCCACCGTCACCCCACTCCTCTTGCTGTGTGTCCCTTGCTTCCCATGTTTCCCTGTCCTGGACCACAGTGAAGCAGCTGGGAATTCCAAGCACAGGGCTTCCTACCTTCAGCACCAGTGGTGACACCAGAGGTGGATTCCAAGAATACCTGAATGACCTAGAACACATTCTGTCCAGGCAGGAGGGGTGGTGGCACTGCCTCCAGGAGATGGCCGAGGTATCCGGGGGTTAGGACCCTCTAGTTTGTTGCAGGGATGTCACAGAGCCTTGCTACTGAAAGTGGGTCCAGGGACCAGCAGTATTGTCCTCACCTGGGAGATGGTGAGAAACGTGGTCTCACACCCTGTCCCAGACCCACTGCATGGGAACCTGCAGTTTAGCAGACGCCGCAGGTGACTCCTGCACACGTTAAAGTTGGAGAAGCGCTGCTTAGGAGGACCCGTCCCTCTGTCCTCATTATGAGGATGCCTGCGCTGACTTTGGACAGCTTGTGCTTTTTAAAATCTCGTGGGCATAAATGACTCTTTGTGACTGATCTTGTTTCTCTCTTTGCTAAGAAAAGCAGGTTTAATCTGATGTAAGTGTCAGCTTATTTGGCCTCCGATATGTGGCATGCCACATATCGGAGACCAAATAAGTATGTGCGTAAGTGAAGGATTTCATAGCTAAATTCGATGTGTCCGACACCTGAAAATTCAAACACCAGAAGGGCCAGGCAGGTGACAAAGATGAACGAAGTGGGCTGGGTGGGCCAGTGAGGACTGGACAGCCAGTGACCTGGTGGAAGGGGCAGCAGCTACTCCAACCCAGCCCATTCTTGTCATTCAGGGACCAGGCTCAGGGTTGCCAGATCCCAATATCTTCAAGAGAAGCCTGAATTTGAATTTTTATGAAATCACCCAACATTGAAATATTGGCAATTAATTAAAACATTAAAAAAAAAAAAAACCCAAAGGCCAGGCGCTGTGGCTCCTGCCTGTAATCCCGGCACTTTGGGAGGCCGAGGCAGGTGGATCACTTGAGGTCAGGAGTTCCAGGCCAGCCTGGCCAACATGGTGAAACTTGTCTCTACTAAAAATACAAAAATGAGCTGGGCATGGTGGTGCACACCTGTAGTCCCAACTACTCGGGAAGCTGAGGCAGGAGAATCGCTTGAACCCGGGAGGCGGAGGTTGCGGTGAGCCGAGATCACCCCACTTTACTCCAGCCTGGGTGACAGCCTAAGCCTGTGTCTCAAAAAAACAAAAAACCAAAAAAAAAAAAAAAAAGGAAAAGAGAAACAAAAAAAATCCCCTCCTATGACCCAGGCTTTATCCTGAGACTATGGATAAAACTGTGAACAAGACAGACACAGTCCCTGCCCTCAAAGAGTATGCAAGCTGGAAAATGGGACAGAGAGACCAGGAAGGTGGGAATGGCATTTCCTCAGGGAGACCTGCCTGTGCAAAGGCCCTGAGGTGCAAACAGTACATTGTAGATGGGGAGCTACAACCAGGTCAGTGCTGGGGAGCTGAGTCATGATTGAAGGAGGGGTGGAAGGTAAGGATGAAAAGGGAGGAAGTGGCAGGTGATAATGGCATGTACTGTACATGCAGTTAAGGAGTTTGAACTAGGTTCTGAGGGCCTGGAAGGGTCATGAGTATGAGGATGACATGGCTGGAACTCAGTTTTCCTCAATTCACACCAGCTAATGAGAGGGGGATGGATTTAATGAGTGGGGAGTTGGAAAAGTATTAGAAGTCCAGACAGCAGTCGGGGGAGACTTGGGCAGTGGCCCAGGAACAAGGTGGTGAAGGCCTGAACTGGGGCACTGTGCAGGAATGGGAGGCAGTTGTGCATTTGAGGGCTGCACAGGAGTTAAAATCAGCAGGATGTTACCTACTTGCTGGGGACCATTGGGGAGGGGGGCGCAGCCAGAGTTTCTGGCCTGGATGCCTGATGGACAAGGATTGCGGCGGTTGGGGCGTCTTGGGGAGGGAGATGACATGCTCGGTTCTGGGCAGACTGGACTTGGGGCTTCCTTGAGCCCTCTCTGGAAATGAGATGCAGACAGCAAGGTACTGCAGTATTACTCAGTGAGGGGGCAAGGGCCAAGCTGAAAACCAGGACATTCTGAAACACATTTCTTTTTAGTAATTTGCCCCAGCTTTGTGGCTTCTCCACCCTGTTCTCTTCTCCCTGTGAGTTCTTTGTTTTTGTGAGTTGTCATATTACAGTCCATGGATTTTTGGGCCAGCCTGTAAATGGGGATAACAGTACGTTCCTCCTCGCAGTGCTAGTGAGATTAAATGAGATAATACATTGAAAGCACACAGCACGGTGTCTGGCTGTAGGAAGATCCCATGATCACAACACCACATGTAATGTTAGTGTCATTATCATTAGCTGTGATTATTATTGTGATTATTAACATTAGTTACCATTATTGTTGTAACTACGCACGGATATGACCTACGAGGCCTCCTGCCACATGTGGTCCTTAGTTGTGGCCTCTTTCCCTGCCAACCTCAGGCCCGCTTGTATCTGTGGGAGGCAGTGGATAGCAGTGTTTATGAGCATGGCCTGTGAAATCACAGCCTGCCTGGGTTCAAATGCCAGCTCCACTTCTTACTGTGAGAGTGACCTCGGCCAAGTCACTTCGTGCTTCTGAGCCTCAGGTAGTTTCCCCATCTGAGGAAGGGGAAGATAAATGTATCTTGCTGTGAAGATAAAATGAGATAAATTGTCAAAGTACTCAGTGCACTGCCTGGCAGATACCAGCTGCTCCTTTATCATGTGCTCTTACTCTCCAGGACACCGTCACCAACCCATCAGGCTGGCATGCACTCTTAAATCTACTGCCCCTAGCAACAGGATGCAGTTCATGTTCACTAAAATGACTTACGAGCTGCTTGCAGCGGGCTGAGTGTTGACGCTGCTCCCTGCCACTGGAAAAAAAGATATGCCCACATCCAGATCTCAGGAACTCATGGATGTGACCTCATTTGGAAAAGGGGTCTTTGCAGACGTAATTAAGTTAAGGATCTTGAGATGCAGTCATCTTGGATTATCTGTGTGGTCCCTAAATCCAATGACAAGTGTCCTTACAATACACGCAGAGAGGAGAAGCCTGACAGGAGAAGCAGAGATAATGACTGGAGACAGGGATTGGAGAGATGCAGCCACAAGCCAAGGGATGCTAACAAGCACCAGAAGCTGGAGGAGGAAGGAAGGATTTTCCCCCGGAGCCTGCAAAGGGAGTGCAGCCCCGCCCACACTTTGACTTTGGACTTCTGGTCTCTGGAATGCTTCGATAATAAATGGTTGTTTGAAGCTACCCAGTTTGTGGTAGTTTGTCACAGCAGCCACAGCAAACAAATCCAGTGCTTTTTACCCTGAAACCACATGAGGACTGGGTGGAGTAGGCAGGCAGTCTTGGCCATCCCCATTTTAGAGAGGAGGGGACACTGAGGTTCAGAGAGGCAGAAGGAGCTGCTTGAGCCACATAGCCAGTGAGCTTCACCAGTGTCAAGCCTGGAACCTGGCTCTCCTGAGTCCTCCTCCATGCACTGTCCTTTCTGGAACATTCTGCCAGCCACCCTGCACCAGGCACTGGTGGCCTGTGAGCTGTGATTGTCTCTGTAACCAGGACAGGTTTGCAGGGTCCGAAAGCAGCTCCTCCCAATACCAAGCAAATGGCTGGTGGGCATGAGGGCCCATCTGAGAACATGGGAAGGAGCAGCTGTCACAGGGGATCAGGCCCGCCTGACTTCATTAGCACCCAGCTCCACTACATAGCTCAAAGAGATGTCCCTTTCTTTCTTTCTTTCTTTTTTTTTTTTGAGATGGAGTTTTGCTCTTGTTGACCAGTCTGGAGTGCAATGGCACAATCTTGGCTTACCGCAACCTCTGCCTCCTGGGTTCAAGCAATTCTCTTGCCTCAGCCTCCCAAGTAGCTGGGATTACAGGCATGCGCCACCACATCCCACTAATTTAGTATATTTAGTAGAGATGTGGTTTCTCCATATTGGTCAGGCTGGTCTCGAACTCCCAACCTCTGGTGATCTGCCCGCCTTGGACTCCCAAAGTCCTGGGATTCAGGCATGAGCCACTGTGCCCGGCTAGATGTCCCTTTCAATAATGGGGAACCAAACCAGAGGCAGTCACATCTGCTAGCGAAAGGTGCTATTTTGAATAACTTCAGGATAGATATTTGTAATGCAGACATACCTGGCAGTCTTACATTTTTTTCTATTAATACAACAAAGTAGGGTTTAACAAACATCAACAAGCAAATAACAATAAATAAATACATAGGTAAATGTAATGGTCTTGTAATGGTTTGCGGCTGCATTTGCCTTCACTAAATGTCCTATCTGTTGTACATATAAATTGGTTGGAAGGCCCCCTAGGGTAGGAGGCTCTCATTTATTGAGTGCTTAATATATGCCTGGCCTCATGCTTTCACCGGATGTCTCACTGAATCTCTATATCATTCCCATTTTTTTGCACAAATTAAAGCACCAAGACTCGAGTGCATTGAGTGGCTCGTACAGGACCACACTGATAAGGAATAGAGCCAGGATTCAACCTGGGCTGGTCTGGTCTGAACCCAAGCTCATCCTTTGGATCTAAACCTTTGGTTCTCAAGCCTGGCTCCACACTGAAAGTCCCTGGGGAGGCTAACATAATCCTCCACCCCTGCCACCCCAGGGGGTCTGAAGTAGCTGGCCAGGGATGTGGCCCCCGCACTGGGTTTTCCAAACCTTCCCAGGCGACTCAAATTTGCAGTCAGGCTGAAAGGGCCCTTCTTTAACCCTATTTCACAAGTTGTTGTACTGCTTCCTCGCTCAGAAAGCCAGGGAGCTGTTAAGAGCCGACGTTTCCTTCCTGATTTCTACTTTACTAATCCCAGGTTTCCACCTGTGAGGTAGGGAAGGGAAATATACCTGCGATCCCTTAAAAATGTTTTTAAAAAGACGGGATCGATGGAGTGTGAACTGTGACCCGGACTCTGTGCTAATTGGGCTCCCTGCATGGTTTTTAACTTCATTCTTACAACAATTCCTCATTTACAGAGGAGGAAACTGAGGCCCGGAGGGGTGGAGTCATTTGCACTGGTTGCAGAGTTGGTGGCAGCAGGATTCAGACTCGGGGTCTCATCTTCCCTCTGATATTGGTAACCTCTCAGCCCGCTGTGTGCTCACCAACACACACATCTGCCTGCGCATGTTCAATTTCTGTCTATTGAGGTTGTGACGTGGGCCTGAGAGGTGTCAGGGATGTGAGTGTGTGAAGGGTGAGGGCTGGGGGTCTCCACACCAGCCTCCAGGGGCCCAGGGCAGAGTGTGCTCAGCTGGACTGAGAAGGGGCAGGAGCTGGACAGGGCCACTGTCCATCCCTAAGACCGGGCTCCTCTCTCAGCAGGGTCGCCTCTGCCATCCCTCTGGGCCTATGCAGGTTTGGCTGCGTCAGGTGACCAGGTGTGTGTGGGGGGAGGATGTGGAAGAACAGAGCAACTCCAAACTCCTTTGCCATCACTAAAGGGCCCTTCCTGCCTTTAGTTTTAGACTGTTGTATTCAATGTGAAGGTTGTTGCTTATAACAGGATAACAGTCATTTAAAATGTTAAAAGTAAGCATATTACCATTTGTTGAGAGTTTGCTACATGTAGGAAGCAAGAATGAGCAAGTGGTAAGAGTCAACACTCTCTTTCCATCCTCATAACATGCCAGGGAGGATGGTAAAATTATGCCCATTATCCTGATGAGGAAAACTGAGGCCCGCAACTCACATTACTTTCTTCAGATAATTGCACAGCTAGGAAATGGCAGGGCTGTGATTTTTACCTGCGCTATTAAACATTTGCCAACTCTGCTGCAAAAGAGAGACTGCTTTTTCATCTGGCCTTGACTCTTCAGCCAACCTCCTTCCTGCCTATGCCTCCCAGCTTTGGAGAAATTATAGGTGTAGCCTGTGCTTTGGGTTTTGTGCAAGGGCTTGCAAAAGTATGCTTGCTGGTCTCACACCCTGAATCATAGTTTAGCATTTAAAGTTGGAAACAATCTCTGTGGTCATCTAAATTTAATCTTTTTGCTGGCAGTTAGGGAAACTAAAGCTCAGGAAGGAAAAGTTCTGGACTGGGGCTTGAATCCTGGTCTCTAGACTTTGCATCCAGTTCTTCATCTATTAGAAGCCTCCTAGGTTCATTCATTCATTCATTCAATTATTCACTCATTCATTTGTTCAGTCCCTTGAGCAGCATTTCAGTGAGTTTGCCTATATCATTTCACTTGATTCTCAAAAAATAAAAACTCATGAGATCAGTTACATTGTAGCTGATGAGACAAAGATGCAGATGAGGAGACTGAGTTTCAGAGAGGTGAAGCAAGTGGTCCAAGATCCCAGCAGGCAAGTAGCAGAGGTAGAATTTGAAGCCAGGTCTTTGGAGAAAAGGGAGGCAGCTGGGGAGTCGGATGAGGCAACCAGTTGGAGCTGGGTAGTCAGGGCAGCCTTGGCCTTTGGTGAGCTTCGCCTTCATTTTGGGAGCGAGGGGTGAAGGAAGTCACAGGGCTAGAGTTGCAGGTAGGGGTTGAGCTGGGCTGGTGGGTGAAGGGAGGCCATGGAAACAGATATCCCTGATGTAGGACCATGAGAGGGTCGCGGGATGGCCTTCCTGAGATGCCTCCAGCCAAGAATCTGAGGAGACCACACTGAGCACTGCCATCTATGGAACCATGCCAGGGCCCCATGGCTGGGCTCAGCACCTCCCAGGAGTGGCACCAGGTCTGCATTCATTGGGTAGGACTAGGGAGGGGCTCAGAGAGGAGGACAGGTGCAGTGACCTGGTGGTTCACATCCAGTCACTCCTACCTATTCCGAAGTGTTGAATTCACAGCGTCGAAGGGCTTATAGCTTATCCAGATTATTGGGACCAGCATTTCCCAAAGTGTGTGTGTAGGGGGGGGCAATAGATGGGGGTGATTACTTGGGGTCTGCGAGGACAGGGAGATGGTGCATAAGCCTGGTTCTAAATAACATGTTAAGCAGTGAGGATTGCAGTCCCTCTTCAGTTCTCCTTCAAGCCTGTGATCACGCAGGGAGAAGGGTCTCACCTTGGTGCTGGCGTTTCTTTAACACGTCCCCTAACACTTGCCAGTCTCCTTTCACCCACCCCTCCAAGTGTTTAGGAAGGACCAGCCTCTAACTAAAGCATGTAACCTTCCTCGTTCAGTTTTCATTTTATTTCTACTGTTACCTTCTATCAGTGGCAAATGGTCCCAGCTCATTAATGACAGTAACATTATAAAGACCTCCTTTAAGTTAGTGATTTAGGTTTTAAGAGGTTGCTGTTTGGGAGACAAGTATTAAGTCATGAATGCTGCAGGCTTCCTAGGCTGTGGCAATGTTGTGGAATAGAAGGAAAGTCAGTGCAGGTGGGAGGCATTGAGCCTGCTGGCCCTCCACTCTGCAAATGGAGTGTAGAGACAGGGCGGGGCTTGCCCCAAAACGTGCAGGAAGCCAGTCCTCCCGGCTGCCAGTGGACACCTCCCCTACTACCTTTTTATTCCTGAGGACCTGCAATGCCTCCCTCTGCACCCTCTGTCATTTACACACCTGGAAATGTGTCCTCTTTATCCCAACCTCTTCAGACATTGCTGCAAGTTCTGATCTTGCCTCATACTTGAGAAGCCCTCAGTCTTTCGGCAGATGGCCTGCTGGCGTGTAAGCAGGAAGGTAAATGCCCCCAGTTTCCATCCCTCACAGCAGGCACCTGTCTGCCCTCTCACGGGGCTCCCACTTCCTGGCCAGGCTGCTATGGAAATTCCACTCAGTGTCCAGAACTCACCTGTAGCCTCACTTTCTCTAGCACCATTTCCTGGGGCCCCAGGGTGAAGGCACCCCCGCTTTGCTCTCAGCCCCCTGCGACTCCCACAGCACTTCCCACAGGATAGCGTGACTATCTGGTTATGGGTCCATCACCCCATTTTATTATGCACACCTTGAGGCAAGTACAGGGCCTTCCTTAATTTGACATTCCCAGGACCTGGGCCTGACCCGTGGAAGGTCCATGGTGAAGACTGTTGAACAGTAATAATAGTTGTAACAATTGCCATTCACTGAATACTCCTTGCATTAGACACTGCGTGATGGACTTTATTTATATTATTTTATTGAATCCTCATAGCAGCCTCAGTAATTAAGATCAAACACTATCCCCATTTTTATGAATGAGGACACTGAGCTCAGAGATGTTTAGTATCTTGCTCAAGGACACTCAGTAAAATACAGAACTGAGGCTTGAAACAAAGCAGCTCTGTAGCCAGTGTTCTCAGGAAGCTAGGGGAGGTGCATGGGGCGGCCTCACACACACACACACACACACACACACACACGCGTGCGCGCGTGCACATACACCCATACTGAGACTGGAGTGATGAATGCACAGGTGTCTTCCCTGCCTCTCCTCCCCCTCTGTTTGCTGTTTGCTCCCACAGCCTCTGTACCTTCCGGGCCCCTGGCTGTGGCTGCCTGTGGGTGCTGCCACCCTCGCCCTGCAGGCTGGCCTGGCTGCCCACCGGGAGCCCATTAGTCAAGTCATCCTAGGCAGGATTATGCCTTCACCGAAATGATATCCAGGCCCAGCGGCTGGGCTTGTGTGCAAATTTGTGCTGATTTGATTAGCTTGTTTAGTCATCGCTGCTGATGAGAGCGGGCCACGGCCACCAAATGACATTCTGCTGCCTGCAACTCTGTAATCGCTTTTGGAAGGGATATTATGTTAATATCTCACACGAGAGTCTCCGATCATGCAGGACGATGGGCGGCCAGGCCTGGGCCATATGGTGCATCCGAGGGCCTCCTTTGTAATCCTGGGTAATTGAAATCCTCTGCCTTATTCAAACTTGGAAAGCCCACCATCTGATGGGTAGCAGAGGGCCCTTTGGCAATTTACTTGCCAGTCCTTTTAGGGACTTTCTTTGGGGTATGATGGCAGTATGAGCGGAGATTTATGCCAGAGAAACTTGACCATTTTTAGAAACAAAAATCTCTGGCGCTGGGCGCTGTCGCTCATGCCTGTAATCCCAGTACTTTGGGAGGCCGGGGCAGGCGGATCACGAAGTCAGGAGTCGAGACCATCCTGGCTAACACAGTGAAACCCCGTCTCTACTAAAAATACAAAAAAATTAGCCGGGCGTAGTGGCGGGTGCCTGTAGTCCCAGCTACTCGGGAGGCTGAGGCAGGAGAATGGCGTGAACCTGGAAGGCAGAGCTTGCAGTGAGCCGAGATTGCTCCACTGCACTCCAGCCTGGGTGACAGAGCAAGACCTTGTCTCAAAAAAAAAAAAAAAAAAAAAAAAAGAAACAAAAACCTCTGGCACCTGATGGTTTAAGAAGAAAACAATAACCACAACAGCAATAATAGTAACTTCTAGTTAGCAAGCAGTTCTAATGTTCCAGGCGCCCAGATAAGGGCTTTACGTAAGCTGAGGTGCTTTAGGGCAATCTGTCAGTCAAGTATTACTCCCATTTGGAGGATGAGAAAGCTGAGGCTCAGAGAGACCAATCAGCTTGCCTGAGGCCACTGGCGAAAAGTGGAGATAACAGGACTTCTCCCTTGTTTGTCTGACCACAAGCCTTGCTATAGTCAGACTCAGCTTGCAGGGTTTTTGAGGATATCAACAACCCCCAGACAGCTACCACTTAATGCAGTGCTTGGCAAGCTTGAGCAAGTGTCAGAAATCCCTGGTGGTCTCATTAAGGCATAAATTGCTGGGTCCCACCCCCAGAGTTACTGATTCAGCAGGTCTGAGGTGGGACCCAGGAATTTGCATTTCTAACAAGTTCCCAAGTGATGCTGGTGCTGCTGGTCCCGGGATCACACTCTGAAGACCACCAGCCTAGCGGATCCTTACTGTAAGCCCAGTACTGCCCAAATAGGAGAGGTAGGTATCCTCACTTTCATTTTTTTTTTTTTTTTTTTGACAGAGTCTCGCTCTGTCGCCCATGCTGGAGTGCAGTGGCGCGATCCTGGCTCACTGCAAGCTCTGCCTCCCAGGTTCACGCCATTCTCCTGCTTCAGCCTCCCGAGTAGCTGGGACTACAGGCACCTGCCACCACGCCTGGCTAATTTTTTTGTATTTTTAGTAGAGATGGGGTTTCACCGTGTTAGCCAGGATGGTCTCGATCTCCTGACCTCGTGATCCGCCCGCCTCGGCCTCCCAAAGTGTTGGGATTACAGGCGTGAGCCACCGCGCCCGGCCTTTCACTTTCATTTTTCTGATGAGGAAATGGAAGCTTGGATAGGTGAATTTGCTTTCCTAGTGTCTTTTACCTAGGACATAGGATGTGAAAGGAGGTGACTGTGTCCACAGCCAGAAAGTTTGTAAAACCAGAACTCAGCCCAGGTTTCCTGATTTACCATCCAAAGAGGTGGCCTCGGGGAGGTGGTGTTACATTTTAATTTTGCCTCTGCCAGAAAACTGGAGGGTGTGTCAATGCTCGTTCCTAACGGCTTGCCTCATGGCCCCAGGAGGTCGCTCACATTCTCCTGCAGGACTTGGTGTGGTCGGCATGGCTTGGGCCATGGTGGGCTCCTGTTGTGTGGACTTGCAGGGCAGGCCAGGTCTCGCTGTGAAGCTACCCTGTGCTGGCAGGCAAGGACACCAAGCTGGGATAGAACCCTGGGCAGGTGAAGAGCTGGGAGGTTTGGGGCCGAGTGCATGGGCTTTGCTCAGTTCCGCTTGTCCAGGATACTGCATGCTCTGCAAGGAGGCAGGTGACTGCTAATTAGAGGTCCCCGTTCCTTACCTAATGGTCAAGGCCTGCCCAGGCTGGCCAGACAGATAATCATTGTTCAACCTCCCTTTATTCCCCTCCCCTCCTTGCCCTCCACTTCCCAACCAGGTGAAAGAAAAAGAGACTTGGTAATTCACTGAGCATCACCCAAGACCGGGCGCAGACCCGCACCCTGGGGTATAAAAGACGTAGTACTCACTTCATTCCTGTTTCACAGATGCACAGACTTACTCTTGGAGAGGCTCCTCCCAAAAGTCACCCAGCTGGTAAGTGGGACAGAGCAAGGACTTGGAGTGACACAGGCTAAATCCAGGCCTCTGTCCACTCCTCCGACTGCCTCTCTCCTCCCTGTCCCTTTCTTTAAGATGCTAAGGAGCATTTGTCAGACTCCTGGAGGAGAAATATTGTTTTCAGTGATTCCCAAGCCTATTTGTCAGTTGAAACTCATTTATTTTCTTCCTTCTTTTCTCATTTTCTTTTTTAAGTGCAGAGTGCCTTTTGGGAATCAGATACTAGGGACTCAAGGACTCCTGGCTTGTCCCCTTGTCTCCAAAGCCCCATCCTCACAGCTCAGGCAGCTGGGTGCCTGTGGTGTGCTCACTGGGCTGGAAGCTCCAGACGGGGCAGGAGGGAGCCTGACCATTCTCTGCAGTGTGGTGGCCCCAGGGCCTGGTGCTTGATACACACACACACACGTGTGCATATACATATGTATGTATTTATATTTGTTTGTTGGTAGCAAATGTTTATTTCTTATAGCTCTCAGTAGCCAGAAGGGCCATCCTAAGCCAGCCAGTCTTGCTTGCTGACTGGAGAAATAAATGCCTCTTCTGCCAGGTAGCTTGGAGCACAAGGGCATAGGTGAAAACACGGGCCTCGGGGGCCTCACATCTGAGTCCCATTCTGCCCCCTCAGAGCTGCGAGACCTGGGGCAAGTCCCTTTCTCCTCTGGGCCACAGGCATTCTCATGGGCCTCCCTCCCGGGCTTTTGTGCCAATTCAGGAGGCATGCAAGCCTCTGGGACAGTGGGCCATCCCATGGAGATGAGCTACTGCTAGGCTGCAGCCTTCAGAGGAAGAATTTGAATTAAACAGGGAGAGAAGTCACACCACCTCAGGGAACCATCTAAGTCTGTGTTGTCTGAAGCAGTAGCCAGTTGAGACCTGTGGCTATTTACTTTCAGCAGATAATTAAGTTAAATTAAGCACAGTTCCTTCTGCACAGTAGCCACATCACAGGTATTCGGTAGCCACATCTGGAGAGTGGCTACTCTATTGGACAGTGCAGATGGGGACATGTCCACCATGGCAAAGAGCCCAATGGGACTGCACCAAGTCCCACTATGTTGTGTCATGCTTATTGTTTTCATGTCCTAACACTGCTAATGACACATAGCCTAGTGGAAGTCCCCTTGGATCTGCTTTTTGGAGAAAGAGGGGAACATGCATTTGAAATCATCCACTACATGATTTTATTTGCTCCTACACTGATTGATGGATTGACTTTTGAGACAGGGGCTTGCTCGGTCACTAAGACTAGAGTGCAGTGGTGTGATCATGCTCACTGAGCTCCTGGCCTCAAGCCATCCTCCAACCTCAGCCTCCCAAAGTGCTGGGATTACAGGCGGGAGCCGCTGTGTCTGATCACACCTAGTTTTCTTTTAGATGCAAATATCCAAAACACTTGCAGAGTTAGCTGAAATTGGTTAAGGGTTCTCTCACCCATCTTATTCCATCACTTGCTCTATAGCCCTTTCTTAGCACCTAGGAGCAGCCTGGACTTCAGCTCAGCCCAGGTCAGGGTCACAGTGTCCCACAGCGTTAGTGATGTCCAGACGAACGAGGCTTTTACTCTACTTCCTAGGCTGGTGCCCCCAGCATCTAGACTGCATCAAGACCACAGGTTCCTCTCTCTCCTGAAGGACTGTCTGCCACGGGGGACTCCCTGACATTGTCCCACACATGCTATCAAGGCAGAGGGTGACGAGCCCAGAGCCCAATCCCCAGTTGACACTCTGTCCATGAATTTAAGTCCCCCAAAGAATGCCCCTAATGTCCACTAGAGCCCTCTACACGACCCTGTCAGCAGTGATGGCTATTACATTTGTGTGTCTAGTTGGAGTTCCAATTCTGCCCCTGCAATTGATTAGTTGTGTGACATGAGCATGTGACATAAACTTTTTGAGCCTCGGTTGACCCTTCTGGAAAGCGAAGACTCTGTTATCTCGCTCACCATGTGGCAGTGAGTTCACATGAGATGGTGCAGTGTTTCCAAACTTTTCCAGCCCATGTCCCTTTTGCTAAACACAGACATCTCTGCCTTCCTTGTGGAAGACTCCACCTTTCTATACCGCCCCACTGATAAGTATTTCATGCACATTTACCAGCCAAGAACACTTTGTCCAACTTTCCCACAATTTGTATTATGAAATGAAAGGGTTTTTTTTGTCTTCCAAAAATATAAAATTATGTTTTGATGCTGGCTCTGTTGTTCCGAGCTATACCCTTTTGCTTCCCCTCGCCTTCCTTATCTTAGTTCTAGTATACCCCCAGAAGATCACCCCCACATCACAAATGGAACAGGTGGGCAGTGCCCGGTGATGAGCTGCAGGTGACAGGCACTCACTAAACAGTGGGTCCCCACACCCTGCAGAGGAAAGGAGACCTGCAGGCAGACCCTGCAGCCATGGCCAGATGAAGGTCAATCCGAGTCCGGTTTCGAGTAGCACCTCTGCAGACCCCCACGTGTAGATAAGTTCCTTAATATCATCTCATAGCTCTCTTCACTTTTTAAACAAGTAGACCTTATTTTTTTTAGAGCAGTTTTAGGCTTGCAGAAAATACAGAAACTTTCAGTATATCCCCTCCGCCCACTCTCCCAGTTGTCTGCCCCATTGCTAACCTCTTGCATTGGTGTGGTGCATTTGTTACAATGGGTGAACCCATACTGATACACTATTATTAGCTCCAGTTCATAGTTTACTTTAGGGTTCCTTCTCTGTGTTAGACAGTTCTACGGGTTTTGGCAAATGCGTTGTCTCCACACCCATCATTACGGTACCATACAGAATTGTTTTTCTGCCTTAAGATTGCCCCGTGCTCCGGCTACGCATCACCCCCCTCCTTCTACCCTGGGCCCAGTTTTCTTCACTTTTTCTTCAGTGCATTTACTGCAGTTGTAAAGATCGAATTTGGAATTACTTGATTAAAATCGGCCTTCCCCACGGGACCGTAAGCAGCTTCACGAGGGCAACCGCTACGTCGGGCTTTGCCACACTGTGTCTCCTGGGCTTTCTCACAGTGCATGGCATATGTTAGTGTAAACAGTTGAACAAATGAATGAATGAATGAGTGAATGAGAAGTGAAGTAGAGGCAATGAAGGAGGCTGGAGGAAGGAGGTGTCAGGGCAAGAAGAGGAAGCCTCACCCAAATCAACATTGCCCATCCCAGGAGCCTCCCTTTGAAGACAATGAAATGGCAAAGCAAAACTGTTCTGGAACCAAGTGGCTGATAACCCACGCTGGGGTTATCCTGGCGGTGAGTGTAGCCCCTCCTTGCCCCATCAGGGGTGACAAGGACAGGAGCAGGGAACTGATGTCACCAGAGCCAGGCCCTGAAATGGCCCGACGAGGGCTCAATACGTCACTGTCTTAACCATCGTGACTTTCGGAGTCACCTCCAGATTTTTTGGCCCAGTAAATGATTAAGCAGTTAAATAAAGACAGGCTCATTAAGGAAACATGCTTCCCTGCGTATCTGCCCCAGTTACTCCTAAATTTAATCTGTCCATGAGCCAATTTCCAGGACAAACGTGCACAGGCTTTTTTTTTTTTTTTTTTAATCTCCAGAGCCTTAACCTTGAAGGTATTCATTGGCCAAGGCTTATCCTGATGCCCGTCTCCCCCATCCTGTCTCCTCTGAGACTCAATGGAGGGGTTCCTTCCCCACACCCAGACAATCCCGTGGGGCCGCTGGAGAAGGGGCAGGGCACTCGTGGGGCCCATTTGCCAGCAGGCAGGGCCGGGCCCATGAAAGCGCCCTTTCTTCTCTGTCACACGGCTGCTCCCAGCCACGGGGGGCTCTGGGGCATAATCGGATTGAGTTTCCTTGGCCAACAGGTTGGCTTTGTTCTCTTGTCCAGATTTTCATCCACTTGGCTCCCCAAGTTGCTGCTCGACCGCTCTCTGACCTGGATTCACTGAGGACACATCAGGGCCTTTGCCACGGGGTCCATGGAGTGGCCGGAGCCCGGGGCTGGGTGAGTGTGGGGTGGGTCTGAAGGGGAGGATGTGCATCTAGAGACCAGGCCAGCCCCTGCAGGATTTTCTGATGTCAAATCGCCTGTCCTGTGCCTGAGCCCCATCGCCTTAGCAGAATGAGGACACGCGCCTCCCCTGGGCTTCCCCAGCGTGGCCTGAGTGAGTGTCTCCCCAGCTGCAGTGTTTGCAATCAGCAGGTCAAGAGGGGACCCTCCTGCCCGGCTCCCATGGCGCTGCTGCTCCTTCTAGCAGTCCCAGCTTAACCCCCACACTTCTTATACTGGTCCCAGGGCCCTCCATGGGTTAGGGTGTAGAAGGAGGTTGTGCTGGTTAAAAACACCAGGTGGAAATCTCTTTTCTCTGAATGCTGATGGAGTGCTGTTAAAGAGACAGTTCTTTTCAGTCTAGTTGGATCCTGGGTGAAGACTCAGGCCTTGCTCAAGAAGGGAGACCACCCATGTGTGCTGTCCCATGTTTCCAGGGAGGAGGCTGGAAGTCCAAGATCAAGGTCCTGGTAGGTTTGGCTTCTGGTGAGGGCTCTCTCCATGGCCAGGAGCTTCTTCCACTCCTGGGCACAGATGGGCCCTGTTAGACTGTTGCCTTGCTCCCAATGAATCATGCCCCCTCCCACTGCCTCTGGGGTTGTGTCTATGATGTCCTCTTCCTGGGGACAAATGCAGCTTCAGCTGCTATAGGCTGGGACTGTGGCCCTCCCTGCACCAGTCCCAGGGCCCAGCTTCCCCAGGCCACTAGCACTGCTCCAGGAACAGTGTCCAAGTCAGTCCCGACTGCTAATAGAATCCCACGGACTGAGTGGCTTCAGGAACAGGAATTTATTTCTCACAGTTCTGGAAGTCCAAGATCAGGGTGCTGGCAGATTTGGCTCCTGGTAAGGGTTCTCTTCAGGCTCGCAGACAGCTGCCTTCTTGCTGTAACCTCACATGGTGGAGAGAAAACTCTGGTGTCTCTTCCTTTTCTTATAACGGCACTAATTCCATCGTGGATCCCCCCACCCTCATGACCTCATTGAAACCTAACGACCTTTCAGAGGCCCCACTTCCTAATACTGTCACACTGGGGGTAGGCCTTCCACATACCAATTTGGAGACACACAAACATTTAGTCCATAAAAAATGGGCAGGTGGCCCAGACTAAGCTAATCACATCCTTTCCTGGGCCTGTCAGGAACCTTCTCTGGCTTTTGGTTTGTTTGTATTTTAAAATAGAAATAGGCAGATCTGTGAGAAGGTGAGGTGAGAGTTGCAGGCAGCCACCTACCTGCCCAGGGGAGGATGCCCTTTTGCAATAGGAAAGAATGAAGACAGCACAAAGAGAGACGTGGAGGAGGAAGACGGAGAAGGAGGGGCGCTTTCGCCTCCCTGGACCCAGTGGGCCCTGAGATCTGCTTCTAACCTGTGTTTTCTCTATTGATTTTTGTCAGCTAATAAGTCTCTCTTTCTACATACATTCATTGAAGTTCCATTTGTTTTCCTTGCCAGTAAAAGAATGCTGACAACCTCAGGATTGGGCAAGGAGCTAGTCCTTTTCCCCTCTTGAGAGATGGGGTAGCAGAGTAGTAGGAGCAGAGCGGCCAGGCTGTCTGGATTTGAAGTTGTACATGTTGGTCTGGGCAAAATTTTCAACTTCCTGCGCCTCAGTTTCTTATCTGTAAAGTGGGGTTAATAATAGTGCCTACCTCGTGCAGTCAGGGATGAGGATTAAGTGAGTTATATATGTAAGGTGCTTTGCACACTGCCTGGTGTGCAGTCAGCTCAGCATCTGTGAGCTGATTTCCATCTCCCTTGGGTCTTGTGGCCTGTGAACGCAGCCTTACTTGGCCCAAGTGCTGAAGGAAATGGAACGCACCCTGAGTGAGACAGCAATACTCTCTTGTGACCCAGTTAGTAGCCAGCTGGCAGATTTCTGGTATTGCTCACTGCTGAGAGGGGCCGCTGGGTGCCTGATGAGTCCTGGGAAATGCCTGGGGCAGGGTGGCTGGCCTGGGCCTGTCTGCCCTGGGATGCCCCTCCCAGAGCTCTCAGCATGGCAGCACTAAGGCCAGCTGCCTTAGTGGGGCCAGCTGGACCCTACTTGGGAGGATAGAGAAGTGGAAAGAACTCTGGGCCTGCAACCCAGCAGTTGTACACCGTGGTTTCCTAGAGGAACTCATGCACATGTGTCCTGGAGACCTGCAAGAGAACAGCACCATGGAGATGACCAGCAACTAATACCACCCAAAGGCCCACCAACAGGAGAATGGATACCCCAGCAGGGGTGCAGGCATGCAATGGAACAAACCACGTACTGGTGAGAGTGAATCAATGACGGCCACATGCATCAACGCCGATGAGGCTGAGACTCGTAATATCAAATTTAGAATTGCAAGTAGCAGAAGGATCAAAGTTATATTTGTAATAAAGCTTAAACACAAGCAAATCGAGCACTGTATTGTTTAGGCACACATTCACATTTGGTAAAGACATAAAGCAAAGCAAGAGAACGAGACAAAAATGAAATCCCAGAGTGGTCAGGTGGTCAGGTCTTGGGGGGTGGCGTGGAGTCGGGGAAGGGCATCAGAGTGGATCTCACCTCAGCTCCGACTGCTTTGGGAAGTTCTAGTTCTGACATGGAGTGGTGGGTTCACAGCTGTTTGATTGCTTGTTATGCTTTATAACAATATAAACTGCATATGTTCAGTTGAAATATTTCATAATAAAGGTTTTTTAAAAAAGAATATTGGGCTCATCTTTCCCATCAGATACAGGCATTTTTGTTTTGACTTTCTATTTCCTTTTTTTAATGAACAAGGATCATTTGCCTCTGAAAATATAAATTAAAAAAAAAATAAGGCTGGGCACAGTGGCTCACGCCTGTCATCCTAGTACTTTGGGAGGCCGAGGTGGGTGGATCACTTGAGGTCAGCAGTTCGAGACCAGCCTGGGCAACATGGTGAAACCCCATCTCTACCAAAAATATAAAAAATCAGCCAGGCGTGGAGGCGTGCATCTGTAATCCCAGCTACTTGGGAGGCTGAGGCAGGAGAATCGCTTGAACCCAGGAGGCAGAGGTTGCATGAGCCAACATTGTGTCACTGCACTCCAGCCTGGGTGACAGAGCGAGACTCCATCTCAAAAATAAATAAATTATTTAAATATATTTTTTTAAAAAAGCACTGGATTTGCAGTTGGGAGCACAAGATTTGGGGTTGCCCCTTCCCACAACCACTGTCATTGCTGGGACCTCTGCAGCCATCTCCTCCCGGCCTCCATCCTCACCCACTCCATTTCAGTCTCTGTTTGGCCCCCCAGCTGAGTTATCTTTGTAACCATAAATGGCATTCGCTCATTTTACTGCTTCCTGAAGTCCAAGCCTGTTCTTTTCAACCATGTTTCTCCCTGTTCCTCTTCACCATTTGTATGTAGCCAGATGTAGAGTTCATGGAACCAAAAACCTGCCTTCTGCTTCTGTGTCTTTGCTCAAGCGGTACCTGGGAGAATAAGTCGTCAGGTCTGAGCACCAGTGTCTGGGTCTCAGTGCTCAGCATGCAAGAGAGACTGGGTTTAGGCTCTGTCACTCACCATGAATTTTACATGGAATGACTTTTCTGTCCCTAAGTGATCCTTCCAGGCTCATTTCAGGCAACACCTCTTCCAGGAAGCCTTCCCTGATATCCAGCCTTTATTCTCACACCCCCTCTGCTAATCCCTATCAAAGTACCCTAAAATTTCCACAGTACTTTGGAATTTTCTGTGTATGTGCCTCCTCCACTAGACTACCTACTCCCCAAAGGCAAAAACTGGGTCTTATTTTGTTTGTCTCAATAGCAACTGTACCAGCCGTGGCATGGTGGCACTCAAATGGTAATGCCCTGAGGGAAAGGTTTTGCCTGTTTTGCTCATCTATGTATTCTAAGTGCCTAGAACACTGCCTGGCATATGGTAGCTGTGCTGCAAATGGTTATCGAGTGAATGAATCAATGTTAACCTGTACTGAGTACTGAGTAAAGTTCTATTGCTTGGAAGCTGTGTGAGCTTTGGTGAGACACTTAACCTCTCTGAGCCTCCCTTTCTCCCTCTGTCAATGGGGAGATTAATAGTACTATTCTTGAAGGATCACCATGAGATTTGGCAGAAAGATGCATGTGACAGAGCCTAGAAAATGGCAGGTGCACAGCCCGCGCTGCTTCATATGGATTTAACCCTGGCCCCAGTGGCCTCAGGCAAATTCCCAGTGGCTCTGAGGTTGTCCATCTGAGCTCAGAGTCCCCGCTCAGCCTCCCTGGGTGGTCCATGGGAAAAGGGGGTCGCAGGTCTGTGCTCCTCCTCCTTAGCCACGGGCCAGTGACCCCCAGGGTCACCTCTGACTGCTGGGTCCGTGGATCTATTGTGCAGGGCCTGTTGGTGGCTGGGCAGCCTCACTGAGTCTCCGGAGCCCAGCTGGTCAGTGCAGCCAAGGTCATGGTCCTCATTCCTTGAATGGCTCTTTCTTTAAATTGAGGCAAACTCTTCTTCAGCAGCCACAGGTAGCTCCTAACGCAGCCAGCTGTCTGAGCACTCTCTTAGGTCCCTTTGGGTCCTAAAATGCTAGAGAGGGGGCAGGATGGATGGAGGAGGTGTCACACAGACCCAGCTCCAGCGCTGCCTTCCCCAGCTTCTGGCTGTCTGACCTGACCTGGCTGTCTGACCTGTCTGCAAGTGACTTCACATCTCAGAGCCTCAGTCTCCAAGTCTGTTTTTTTTTGTTTGTTTGTTTTTGTGTGTTTGTTTGTTTTTTGAGACAGAGTCTTGCTCTGTCACCAAGGCTGGAGTGCAGTGGCACGATCTTGGCTCACTACAACCTCTGCCTCCCGGGTTCAAGCGATTCTCCTGCCTCAACCTCCCGAGTAGCTGGAATTAAAGGAACGTGTCACCAGTCCCAGCTAATTTTGGTATTTTTAGCAGAGACGGTTTTGTCATGTTGGCCAGGATGGTCTCAAACTCCTGATCTCATGTGATCCACCCGCCTCATCCTCCCAAAGTGCTGGGATTACAGGCGTGAGTCACTGTGCCCGGCCCAGTCTCCACATCTTGTAAGTGGGGAGACAAAACCTATCTAAGGGGGATGTTATGAGGAGCAGAGAGAAGGCATGTCATTCTCCTAATTAATTGGCATTCACTAAAGAGTTATGTGATTATTAAATACATAATAAAATATAAAAATATAAGGTGCTCTAGTTATATAATCATGAGGTCTGAGGATGGTGATGACTGCACTTCAGTGGACTACCTTATGAGGGACTGACTGTCAAGAAGCTCTGTGCATGTGTGCTTGTGTGTGTGCATCTGTGTATTATATATATACATATACGGTACATAAATAGACACTTTTATTATATAAGAAAATGATGTCACAGTAAAAATGTATAAATATTATTGAGCATGTTTGTATAAACGAGTGAACAAAGAGACATTTGGGATGCAAGACCAGTGGTATAATCTGCCCAAACACAAGCCCCGTTTTACTGTTGCTAATGCACAAAGAGAGGGCTGGCAGACATGGCCTGCATGCTCTGTACACCTGCCCATCTGCACCACACTCCCCCATGGTCTTGCTGCTGTTGCTGTGTTGGGCTCATCCCGCCTCTCACACCAGGACCATAAAGGCTTTCTCAGTACTGCTGATTTCTCCCTCACAGCACTTGTCAGAGTTGACACATTGTGTTTATTTGTAATTGTCAGTTTACGTGTCTCCTCTACCGGACTGATGGTCAGCCGCACTGAGGTCAGAGGTCCCATCTGATTTTACTCTCCATTTTCTCCTCAACACCCATTAGGGTGTGTGGTGCAGTGTAGATGCTTGATAAAATAATTGAACAAATCGATGGATGGTTGGATGGTCAGAGGGATGAATAGACGAGTGGTTGGATGAATAGATGGTGGTTGGATGGATAAATGGTGGAATGGATGGGTGGACAGATGGATGGAAGATGGGTGAATGGATGGAAGAAGGATGGATGAATAATTGAATGGATGGGTGGATGGGTGAGTAGATAGATGGATAGAAGATGGATAGATGGATGGATGGATGGATGGATGATGGTCAGATGGATGGATGGTTGGGTGAATGAAAGGATGGATGGATGGTTGGATGAATATCATAGACTTTCCCTTAAGGAGCTTACCATCCATTTGGAGTCACAAGATCAAGACCCAGAAAATGGTCAGTGGTAACTCACGTCATTTTGTGGTCAAGGGTCCTGTGCCCCGTGACAGAAGGACCTATTCCTGTGAAAGGAATAGAAAGGGTCTTGTGGTTGACAAGGGTGGAGAGAGGCCCATGGTCATCTTCTTGAAGAATGGTCCTTGCTTCTGTGAAGCAGGAAACACATTTCAAAAAACCCAAGGACAGCCTTTTATGAACAACCTCTCTATGTCTTTGCTGAAATTCAGTACTGCATCACTCAATTCCTCAAGCTTGTATTAGGCTGTCGTCATGCCAGATCCTGGGCCATGTTCTGAGGACACAGAGATGAGCCAGAGGGTCTCTGCCTGAGGCCTCAGAGTCTGGGGGAGACAGATCTGTAAACTGTGCAACCAGGCAGGCCACAGCAGAGGTGTGAGCAGAGGAGAAACAAAACAATCTAAACGCTTTGGTGGAGACAAGCAGTCAGACAAGGGTGGGGAGGAGGTGGTGTTTAAACTGATTCCTGAAGGATCAGTGGGAGTAGCCCCCTCCCCAACTCCATCCTGTTGAGAGAAGTTTTTCTGATAGAGAAGAAAAATGAGGGCAAGGAGAAAAACCGGGTGAGAGCTTCCTGGCCTTCGAGACTGAGTGCCAGTGCTGGTGGGGAGAAATGAGCAATGAGGCTGGGAAGTTAGGTGAGCCCTGCCTGGTTGGCCAAGGGCCTGGGCTTCCCTCTGAAGGTAATAATAGGGAGCTTTTGATGGGATTCACGCAGATGGGAGACCTGATCAAGCTTGAGGCAGGGTGGAAGAGGGACAGGAGAGGGCGAGGTGGAAGCAGGGAGGCTGGATGGGAGGCCATGGCAAGTTTGCAAGTGGCACAGGTCTAAACAGAGGCAGTAGAATAGAAAGTCAAAGAAGAGAGGCCCCAGACATCTTAGGCAGGACATGCTTGTTTATTCATCTCTGAAAGTGAAAGGGAGGCAAGTACAGATTTAGTATGCCACTGTCCAGAGCGAATCGTAAGGGTACAGGGTTGGTGACTGACATTCCTGCTCCAAGAAACTCAAGAAACCTGACCTCTCCCCATCCCCCGCTCCCTGTAAATGTCTGTTTTTGGTTCCTCTTGCCCACCGGATGCAGAAAGGAGGGCCAGCCATGCAGAGCTGCAGCGAGGCAGAGCATAGGGCCAGGTTTCCACGATGTGGAGAGAAGGAGTGGCCCTGCGAGCAGGCGAGGGGGGTAGGGTGGGGAAAGGAAAAGGTATGGAAAACTGCAGACCATAACCCTTGGCAAGATCCAAAAGAAGAGGAATAGTGGAGGATGCAGAGAAAGGGACAACTACAGCCGTGGGCAGGAGTTTCTATTTCCAAATGGATGTGGGGAGGAAGATTTCAGAGGGAACATGTTTACCAGGAGAATTTTGAGAGAAATGACTCAGGGTTCCACAACAATAGCTAATAGGGCAGCAATGGATTGGAGAATGTATATATCTTTATGTTCTAAAACATTTTTTTAAGGAGACACTCTAAGGCCAGAATCGCAAGTGCATGTCTTTGTGGACAGAGCAGGTCACACAAATGAGGAAAGTGGACCACATATTCAAAACACAATAGCTCAAGCATGATAGCCAGCTGCAGGTGACACCAGGCTATAGTGTCCAGGAGACAATAGAGAGGGATAGGGACTGTGGCAAACTGGAGAGCACAGATCCACAAGGGCACAGCAGCAGGTCAGCTCCCACTACTGACACCCTGTAGGAATACAGGGCTGGGTGGCCATGTTTTCTGATTTTTCAAAAAAATTCAGAAATTTTGATTTTTTCAGGAAACCTCCTGATATGTAAATAGTAGCAGCTAGTTCAGATTTTACCCTGTGTAATAAAACAAAACCATCCAGCCTGTGGGACTGCAGTGGGTCCCTCTGCTCCCCAGCAACCTTGCAATCAACTGAAAACCCACGTCACACAGGTCCTGCTGCCTTCACTCATGTCTGCGGCTTTTGCCCAAGGGGTCTGGAGAGAGAACAGGGCTGGGAGTCATTTGTGGCGTTAACTCCTGGTAGAGTTCCACCTCTAATGTGGGTCCTTGAGCAAACCCTGTAATGTTTCCAGGCCTCCGTTCCTCCACCTATATAATGGCGGGAAGATCTTGGCTCTTCCAGCCAAAAGTCTCTTCTTTTACAATTTTCCCAAATCACTACCACCTTCTGTTGATTGAGGTCCTCCTATCTGCCAGACCCTGTGTTATTCACTCTAAGTCCCTTGCCCAGGATCACACAGCTATTGATGTTGCAGAGGCTGGATTCCAACTCACACCTGTCTGACTTCAAAGGCCTTTGACTTAGGTACTATATTGACTCCAGTGAAAGCAACTTATTAAATAATTCAGGTAATGCTCCAGGAAAGGGGAGTGTTTTCCATTGCTCTTCATGTACCACCCAACTTCTAAGAGATCCAAACAGTTACTTTTTGCAGCTGATGGGCCAGTATAGATTTTTTAGAGTTCCCTTCGACCTTATAAAAGGCAGAGGAGTAGAGGACTTAGCAAAAGGCCAGAGGAATTAACAACATGAGATGCACCAGGGGTCTCACCCAAGGCTTCAGACAGGCCTGGACTGGCCGACTAGGTGTCAGTCAGCAGAAGAGCAGAGGAAAGAACTCACCCCAGGAGAAAAGTGAGGTGCACGAGCATGTCAAGAACATGGCCTCTGTTGGAGGGCAGGGGTGGCTGTTCATACAGCTCAGTGGCTGTTCCTTCCTTAAGTGCGGGGACTGGAGCAGAAAGCAGAAGGCCATTTGCATTAAAGTGTGCCACTCTCAGAGCACCCAGGCCTGTGTCCCCCCAGACTGCCGTTCCTTCGGTTATTTCAAATGTCGCCTCTTTCTACTCAGCTGTTGAAGTCAAAAATCTGGCGTCATTCTTGACCTCTTCTTTTACCTCAAATCTCAAATTCAGTCCATTGCCAAATTCTGTGACTCACCCCAAAATGTCTCACAGCTGTGTCATCTTCCCTCCTCTGCACTGTCCCGGCCGTGGCTGCTCTGCTGGTCTCCTCCTTTACCTTGCCCCTTTCCAGTCTCTTTGTGACACAGCAGCTAGAGAAGTTTTTATACAATGCAGATCTGGCCCTGTCCCTCCTCTGCTTAAAAACCCTTTTGGCGACTCCCTAGGGCACCATTAATAACGTTGCAAGCTTCCCTCCATGACCTACAAATCCTTCTGCTATCCCTCACACACTGTGCTCCCGCCACCCCTGCCCTCTTTTCAGTTCCTCAAATATGTCAAGTTCTTTCTGGCTTTGGAGTCCCACCAATGTGGATCTGAATCCCGGGTAACCTTGAGTAAGTGCTGTCACCTCTTTGAGCCCCATTCTGCTCATCTCTGAAATGGGTATAATTGTATAACTTATTTCAAGGCATCATCAGTATTGACTTTCTTGCTTTAAACTTACAATCCCATGGAAAATCCCACGGAACACTCTTTTGCTTTAAACCTACAATCCTATGGAAAACGGCAGAGAGAGAAGGATTAATGTCATCCACTGACAATTTCGCCTTCATCACCTACTTAACAACGACAAAGTAAAAGACATTCATCCATTTTCGCTTCTGTTTAAATGAGTCATACAATGAAATATCAACAATTTTCACTTAAAAAATTACAGTCTACAACACTTTTTAAAAAATTTTGTGTCAATTACTCCCTTGTTTTTCTGTATACTTTAATGACCTATTTATGGATTTCTAAACAAAGTCTAGCTATTTTGTCTGGTTTTGGACTTTGTGCAAATGGAATCATACTCTCTGTGCTCTGTGACTTGCTTCCTATATTCACGTGAGGATCTGGGATTCACCCAAGCCCATGCCTGCAGCAGCCACTTATTCATTGCCACTGCTGCATCGTACTGCCCTGGAGGAAGGTAGCCCAGTTTTCTCACACATTCTACTCTCTGTAGACATTTGGGCTGTTCCTGGTTTTGCTATCTTGAATGATCTTGCTGTGCGCAGGCTGAGTGGGTCTCCTGGCACTGGAATGCTACAGTTCCTGGAGGGGACACACCTAGGAGTGCAGTGGTAGATCCCAGTGTGTGCGCATGTTCAGCTTGACTAGGAATCACCAACTGTTGCCAAAGGGCTTGCTCCACAAGGATTCTCCCACCAGCAGTGTCTGTTCTACCACATCCAACTGGGAAGAAAGGTGGAATGAGACGAATACGGAAAGATTACTTTTCATATATGTGTGTGGATAAGTGCATAAGTCTATGTAATTATCATATGTTTTACGCATTGTTATGAGTGTACGTGACTTCGTTAATTTCTGCAGAGGTTTAAACCATGTTTGCTCAAACCTCTGGGTACCCCACTGTGGCTTTCATTCGCACGAATGACCAAGGTCTTGCTCAGCACCTTCAGTTCCTGCCTGGAGCCCACCAGGACCTCTGCTCAACCTCTGCTCAGACCCTCCAGGATATAGCCTGGGCTGACCGCAGTCTTGAACAAGTCCAGGAATGATGAAACCTGTTTTTCTAAGACAAATCCCCTAGAATGACATTCAAAGTCCTTCCTGTGCTGAAATAACACCAGCTCCTGCACCGAAATAACACCAGCTCCTGCACCAAAATAACACAAGCTCCTGCACGGACCTCCTGGTTGCTCAGCGTTTCAGGCACATTCTGCTTCTGCACATTCACCCTCAGAGGCCCTCTGGAGGGTCACCCTTCCCTGGATTTTCCTTCCCCAGGCTCCTCCATCCCTCAGTCTGTTCAGGTCTGTGCCCAAGATCTTCTCTGACCACCCTGTCCAGAAGACAGGCCACCACGCATGGCTGTACCTCACCCTGCTCTGTTTTTCTTGTAAACATGACCTCCCAGCGCCTTATACATGGATGTGTTCCTCTGTTCTCTGTGTTTCCACCAGAAGGTGAGTGCTTTGGGGTAGGGATGCATCTTTTCACCTGTTGGGTTAACTGTGCTCAGAGCTGTGCCCACCACATAGCAGATTCTCAAGATAGAATTGCTGAACCTATTTACGAGTGAAGGAATCCACACCATGCTTTAAAACCTCGCTGTGAGAGATGGGTTCAGGAATGAGTTCTTTCCTTTTCATTTTAAAAACAGTCCTTGGCCAGGCGCGGTTGCTCACACCTGTGATCCTAGCACTTTGGGAGGCTGAGGCTGGTGGATCACCTGAGATCAGGAGTTCGAGACCAGCCTGGCCAATATGGTGAAACTCTGTCTCTATGAAAAATATAGAAAATAAGCCGGATGTGGTGGTGTGTGCCTGTAATCCCAGCTACTCAGGAGGCTGAGGCATGAAAATCTCTTGAACCCGGGAGGCGGAGGTTGCAGTGAGCCTAGATTGCACCACTGCACTCCAGCCTGGGTGACAGCAAGACTCTCTTTCAAAGAAAAAAAAATAACAACTCCTTATTAAATTCCTCTGCAGAAATTAGTGAAGTAGCTTGCACTCATAACAATGCATAAAACATATGATAATCACATAGGTCTATGCACTTATACACACACATATATGAAAAGTAATCTCTCCATATTCATCTCATTCTACCTTTCTTTCCAGCAACTAATATTAGTTTTCCTCATATTCAGACACATACAAAAAATAGGGCTTCTTAGTTGATTTTTACCAAAAAAGTGGGATCCTACAGTATTCTGTATCTTGTTTTTCTCATTTAACAATAATGTGCTGGACATTAATCCAGACAACTGGATATGTAGCAAACTTTTTTTAACAGGTGCAAAATATTCCGTTGTGTGAGTGACCCACAATTTATTCAACTATTCCCCAGCTGACAGACATGCAAAGGTGGCTTTTAGATTTTTGCCACTATGAACAGTACTGCAGTAACACCTTGTACTTACAAATCGTATAAATGATTGTTGTTCTATAGGACAGATTCCCACGTAAGGGATCCCTTTGTCAAAAGATACATGCATTTTGTATTTTAATAGATGAGGCTAGGTTATTTCAACATGTCACGTATTCTGCCCTTTTGCTGTCCTGAGCTTTCTTTGCTCCTGATTTCCCCAGCCCCCGTCCCCCGCAGCCCCACCCAAGATTGCCCAGAAGTGGGGTCCATCCTAACTTCCCAGGAGGCCCAGTTTCCAGGTGCAGAATTGCGCCTGGCCAGACTACCCACCCATGGGAAGCCATTTCAGTTCCATTCCCACAGTAACGTGCGCGGGTGCCTCAACTCTCTTCCCTCCAGCTGCTCACAAGGCCAGGCCTGGCCCTGTGAGGTGGCTTCAGCAGCAAAGGTGGAGAAAGCGGGAGGGAGGAGGAAAGAGGCAGGAAATGACTACAGGAGCCAGCCGGAGCTTATCCTCATTCCAGCTTCAGGTTCCCTTTTTGTTCTGAGCATCTCATAGCCAGTGTATTAGCAATGATGATGCCAACAGCAATAATAAAAGTCAACATGCATAGCAGTGGCTCTCAGCGGGGCAGCTTTTGTGCCACGCCCCCCTCCCCAGGGGACACTTGGCAATGTCTGGAGACACTTTTGGTTGTCACAACTTGGAAGGGGGTGCTAATGACATCTAGCAGGTAATGGCCAGGGAAGCTGCTAATTTCCCACAACGAAAAATTATCCAGCTCAAAATGTCCATAGTGCCGTGTTTCTCACAAATGCCTGGTTTATAGGGTGCTTCCGGCACGACGGGAGCTGTGCTAAGTGGTCAGCACATGCAGGACTAATTTAACCTTCACACTCTTCTTTGAGCTAGGTGTTATCATTACACCCACTTTACAGGTGAGGATACTGAGACTCGGAGAGGTGAAGTGACTTGCTCACGATCCACAGCTGTGGAGGGCAGAGGCGGCACCTGACCTCAGGTCTGCTTGACTTCACTACACCGAATGGTCTTTGTAGGCCAGCTGGCTCTGTGCTGTAGCAGCAGACAGGGCATCTGATACAAACCTCATGACAAAGAGTTGGTGGGTGGGAACGGCCTGGATGTGATCTTGGTGGTGCCTACCTACCTCTGACACAGTAGGGAGGTCTCCCTATGACTCCTCAGCTTCTGAGCTTCTTGTGAGGTGGGGCAGAGGGGAGCTGACATAGCAGGTGAGGCATCTTCTGTGGCTGGGAAGCTGGCAGCTGAGGAAACGCACGGTGCAGCCGATCCTATTGTCTGATGTGACGTTCCCAAGCCAAAGCTGGGCTGTTCTTTATGACACCTGGGAGTGTACATTTGTGTTCTCTGCCTGTGCATGCTCGTGTGTGTGAGTTTGCCTGTGTGCACTTACCCATATGTGCCATGGTGGATCTATAGCTATATGTGTAAGTGTGCTCTGTGTCTTTGTGTATAGGTTTGCCTTTGTTCATGTGGTGTCTCGTTCTCTATTTGCCTATGTGTTTGACTATACAGGCAAATATGTCTGCATGCATATCTCTATCTGATTATATTAGAGCTGGGTGTCCAGGTGTGTGTGTGTGTGTGTGTGTGTGTAGGTGATGGGGAGCTGTGGCTGTTGTATCTATGTATGTATGAAGTGAGTCTGGGGGTGTGTGTGTATGCACATATGAAGGTGTAATGGTGTGCTTTTATGTACATATATTTTGGACGGACTGTACATGTGTGTCTATATAGGTATTTGTGTGTGAATAGTGAGTCTGTACTTAAATACCTGTGACTGTGTAAACTGTGTGGCTTTGTGTACATGTATATAGAGGTGGCTGGGTGCAGTGATTGCTCTGTGTGTGTGTGTGTGTGTGTGTGTGTGTGATAGAGAGAGAGAGAGAGAGAGAGAGAGAGAGACAGAGAGAGAGACTCCAGGCTCTTACCAACACAGAAGCTGCAAAAACACTGCTCTCCATGTGTTCTTTCAGCCTCCAAGAATGTCAGCCTCTCCTTAGGTCAGAAAAGATGAGCACAGGGCGAGGAGCTTGACCCAGGCCCTCGCTCCCCACCCTCACCGCCCCAGCCTGCCCCCACAGTGCCAGCTGTCAGGGACAGAGGGCCTCAGGCCTCACCCCCCTGCCAGCCAGTCACTAAGGCTAAACATTTACTGAGGCCTGAGGCCATGTTTGCTTAAACCTCCGGGGTCACTGCACACATGCGATCTGTTTTGGATGGCTTCTGTTCTGCAGGCTGAGGGGAGCAGGTGCCGGCTTGGCAAGGTACCCGGGGTTGCAGCTTCCCTCCGTGAGATGCGCTGCTGAAATCAAGGTTTGCTTCATCTCACAAGAAGTTTAACCTTGGCAATGCGTTCACTGACCTACTCTTTCAGAGTAATGTGTCCTAAACTCTAGTGTCTTTGTCAACCACTGTGTATCTTCTGTAACTCTCCTCTGTAACTCTCTTCTGCAACTCTACTTACGCTTTTCTTTAAATTGATCTTCTAGAAACGTAAGTACCTATTTTAGCTTTATTCAAAGCAATTTTATCTTGTGTGATCAAGGGTTAGATATGCTAATTATAAGTTTATATATATTTTTATATCCTTAAAACATATGAAAATAAAAAGCATTGAGCCCTCTGTTCCCTCACATCGCCTTGCTGGCCCTGTGTCGGGAATGAAAATGCCTCCGAGGCTGCCTCTTGCCTTCTGTTTTAAAGGTAGCAATCTATTTCAGGAGATCTTATTTTCTTACAACTTGCCCAGGAAGACACCTTTTGCATAAAAACAGGCAGGTCTGCTGTACCCGGGAGAGAGCTTTCCAAATCCCCAGATGGAGAATGTGTGTTTCCTGGATCTGGCAGGAGGCTGGGGGAGCCTCAGGGTGCAGTGCTGGAGGCTGCACAGGAGTTTCTCCAGACCTCTGTGCCTCCCTTCCTCCTTGGTCAGGATCCTCTCCTGGGGACCTGGCTCTGTAGTGTCACTGCCTTGGTAATCCTGAGCGAAGACTCAGGCACAGAGCTTCCTTCCTTTGTGGGGCGGGGGGAGAATAAGAGGGGAGGGGAGAGAAAGGAAGAAGAGAGCAGAACAGAGGGGAGGGGAGGGGAGGCAGATGCCCAGACAGATGGGCCTGGCCATGGGCTCTGCAGGCCTAATGAATTTCCTTCCTCCACCCTCAGGCAGGTCAGTAAATGAGACCAGTGACAGCATCTGGGATGACTCCAGGATGAGGCTAATAAATCAGGCCTAGAATGAATCCTGCTTCCCTGGAGATGGAGGAGGTAGGCCAGGCAGCAGGGAAGCTGGAAGGGCCCAGAGAAGCTCCAGCAGCAGCCAGCCCTTCGATGGTACTGGAAGGAGCTCCCTTCCGACAAGAGTTGGTGGCTTCCAGAGGCACTGACTGTGCAGGGTTGAGTCCCAGAGTGGATAGGTGGGTGGGGTGAGTTTTCCCGATGGCCTGGCTTGCTGACCTCTGGGCCTCGGCCAGGGACACCCTCCCCAACTGTCGCTTAATTTATTCCTACAAATCTGCTAGTCTCAGTTCAGGCATCACCTCCTCCTTGGGGAAAGAAGCCTTCCTGGACCCTTGGGGGCCATACCCATGCACCCCTAACGTTTCCCGAACTTCTGCCATCAGCCCACTCACCACATCAGGCTGTGTTTGCACCTTCCCTGGAATGCAAGCTTATGGAGACAGAGATGAGCTGCAGCCCTAGTGGCCAGTGATGTGCCTGGCATCTAGTAGGTGATATTGATATTCATTGATATTGATACTCATTGATATTATTAATAAGTTGAATGAAAGACAGGAGAGAGAAGAGAAGGTAGCAAGCGTTGATAATTCTCTGGGGAAGCAAATCAAACTTGTCCCTGGACAGAGGAGGCTGGAAGAAGTCTATGCCATTCTGGCAACCCAGGGCCCTGGGGACACTCAGTTGCTCAAGGGTGGCCCCACCCCTCCCGAGGATGGGACCTCAGGCCAGGTATTCACCTTCCTGAGGCTCAGGAAGGCTCCTTGCCAAAAGGAACCTTTGGGAAAGCCTGGGTTGTGGGAATGAAATGAGGTAAGCTATTTGGAAATGCTTTGGCAAGCATCAAGTCCTTTACTCCCGTGAAGCGTGAAATCACACCATCCCCCGGCTGGATGAAACATGAAAGAATATAGCGTCGAACTGAATTTTGCCGATGAGCAACCGAGTCCAGATAAGGGTAGTGAACTTCCCTGTTCTCATACGCTGGTGAGGTAGACCATGGCCCTGATAGCCCAGGTTCTGGAGCTAACCTGCCTGCGTCAGAACCTGGTGGTGACTTGGGAGCTGTGTGCCTGTGGGTATGTCATTTACCGTCTCTGAGCCTCTGCTCTCTGTAAGACTAGGCTCTGAACTGCACCTACCTCAGGGTGCTGTACAGAGTATGAAACAAGATATTCCTAAAACCACTTGTTTCTTGATTGCCTGCTATGAACCAGGCATTGTAGTATTGGAAATTAAGCAGGAAACATATCAGAGAAAAAAAAAAGCTCTGCTTTTAGGAAGCAGTATATTCTAGAGGGAAGGAATGAACAATGGAAACAACCTTTTTAAGGTAACAGCATCGGTGTTTTAGGGCTGATAAGTGCTGGGAGGGAAAGGCAAGCTGAGGGCGAGGGGACATTCATGTGATTCTGTGTGGGTAACGTGGGGGGTTTGCAAGCTCGTGTTGGGATGCTGGGGAAGTCCTCCCCAAGAAGGTCTTTTGACTAAAGCCCCTGAGCACAGGGCTGGCCAGGAGGGAGCACTCAGCAAAAGGTACTCTCAGGGTAACTAAGAAACAGAACCACCTCTGTCCACCACGGAAGTACCTTTCAGTTCCCGCCAGGGTATCCTCCGCTACCCAGCCCACTGCCCATTGGCTAACTTCCTCCTGCCCTCCTGACTGCACAGTCTGGGCTACCAGTCCTTCCCAAGGAAAGTCAACTTCTGTCCCATATCAGAATCATGTGCAGGTGTGTGTGTTTATGTGTGCACACACGCACACGAGCACATGTGCGTGTGCATGCGTGAGTGCGTGGCTGCGACACTTGCATTTATGGATAATCCTGTATCCATGTGCTCAATGAAGGAGAGTATGGTGCATATGAGTGGAAGTATGAGGTCTAAATTCAAGGGTATGAATATAATTGTTGAACATATTAATTTGTGTCTATAAAGAGGAGTGTGCCTGTGAGGGGGTGGGGTTTGCCTGCATGCGTGTGCATGTGCACAGGAGGCTGTGTGTGCTGGTGCATGCGTGTGCCAGGCATCTTGGAGAGAGGTGAGCAGCCTGGCTGGGAGGGGCTTCTCTGCGGGCAGATTTCAGATAACAGGAGGGTTCTGGGCTCAGCCAGGAATTCTGGGTTTCGCCATGCTAGGCCCAGCTGGGGGAGGCTTGGGCTAGGAAGGGGTTGCGGGTAGAGCCTTCAGAGGACGTTGTGGGGCCAAAGTGAGGCTGGCATCTATGTGGTCCACATTTCCATGGAGAAATACCCTAGTACAGCAGGCTGTGGCACCAAAGAGTGTGTCCACAGGGACAAAGAAAATTTACTATGTTTGCAATTAATAATAGCACCTACGGGCCAGGCGTGGTGGCTCACACCTGTAATCCTAGCACTTTGGGAAGCCAAGGCGGGCAGGAGATCGAGACCATCCTGGCTAACACGGTGAAACTTTGTCTCTACTAAAAATACAAAAAATTAGCCAGGTGTGGTGGCGGGCGCCTGTAGTCCCAGCTACTCGGGAGGCTGAGGCAGGAGAATAGTGTGAACCCGGGAGGCGGAGCTTGCAGTGAGCCGAGATGGCGCCACTGCACTCTAGCCTGGGCAAGAGAGAGAGACTCTGTCTCAAAAAATAATAATAATCATAATAATCATAATCATAATCATAGCACCTACTATTACTGGGCACCTTCTAATATCTTCTCTCTTTTAATGCTCACAAGTTTATAGAAAGAAGCCATTATAATCCTTCTTGTTTTCAGATAAGGAAACTGAGTCAAAGAGAAGGTAAATGATTTGTCTAGCATCACACACCATAGGTAACAGGGCTGGGACTGTTGCCCAAGCATCCTGATTCTAGATCTTGCACCTCAGCCATGGCTCCGGACTGCCTCTGTGCTCTGGGGGCATGGATAATGAGCCATATAGATGCCACAGGGACTGAGTGGCCCCAGGATGGTTGGTTTCCCAAGTCAAGGAAGTTAGGAAGGTGATGCCTGTTTGAGATGATTTAAAGGTCCTGTGGCAGACTGTCTCAACTCTCAAATTTCTCTCTGATAATTAGTTATCTCTTGGTTTTTAAGTTGAACATCTTACACATTCTATCACCAGAGAGAAACATTCCCCCTCCCTCAGTTCCCACTCAAAAATTCCTAGGGAAAGTACAACCTATTTCTAATTACAGAATACTTCTTACACCAGACATGTAAGGTTTATCCACACCAACAACCCATTTCCAATATTCTCATACCAACTGGATGTCCTACAATTTAACTCAATTCTGACAGTATCTACCTGGAGTTAGCATCAGATGCCACAAGTTAAGGGCTCAGTGCCACAAGACTGACCCCACTTCTGATGCCATTCACAAGTCCTGGGCCTCCTATACTTCTGACCAACTGGCTATACATCAGAGCTTCCATCCCCAGGTTTGATGATTTGCTACAATAGCGCACAGAACTCAGGAAGGCACTTTGCTTATTATTACGGGGTTACTATAAAGGGTACAACTCAGGAACAGCTGGAAGGAAGGCATATGTAGGACAAGGTAGGAGGGAAGGGGCACAGAGCTTTATGCCCTCTCCAGGTGCACCCCTTCCACCCAGTGCCCCCATGTGTTCACTGACCTGGAAGCTCTCTGAGCCCCATCATCCAAGGATTTTATGGAGGTTTCATTACGTAGGCATGCTTGATTAAATTATTGACCAATGGTGATTAACTCAGTCTCCAGCCTCTCTCCCCTTCCCCGAGGTTGGAAGGTGGGGCTGAAAGTTCCAACCCTCCAGTCCTGCCTTGGTCTTTCTGGTGACCAGCCCCATCCTGAGGCTCCT
The DNA here is from genome assembly GCF_028858775.2 of Pan troglodytes. Taxonomy (NCBI): domain Eukaryota; kingdom Metazoa; phylum Chordata; class Mammalia; order Primates; family Hominidae; genus Pan; species Pan troglodytes. The sequence continues at coordinate 171,379,407 of NC_072402.2, forward strand.
TAGAGATCCCAGCTCATTAGCATACAAAAAGACACTCTTACTGCTTTGGAGATTCCAAAGGTCTTAGAAGCTCATGTGTCAGGAACCAGGGACTAAGACTAAATATTATAACAAAAGATGCTCCTGTCACCCCTATCACTTGGAAAATTACAAGGGTTTTGAGAGCTCTGTGCCAGAAACTGAGAAGGAAGAACAAATGTGTGCATTTCTTATATGCCAGTATCACAGGAAGTCTCTGATTGGTCTGAATTGGACCAATCAAAACTGTCCTCGAGGTAGGAAATACCATGACTGGCTCAGTTTGTATTGGACCAATCAATAGTGATGAGGGAGCAGGATCATATGAGACATGGTGTCTTCAGCCAGAGGTAGTGTTTGGAGTGGGGGCAGAGTAAGTTCCAGGAAAAGGAAGTGATGCTGGGAAGACAGGGTCATGGTTATCAACTGCACCCAATCTATGGGCCCAAATGTTGGAATTTTCTTCAGAGGTTTATTTGATCAGACCACAAGGTGTTTCAGTTTCTAGAGACACTTATTAAAACTCAAAGAAGGCTGAGAAGATCCACACTGAAGTGGAAATTAGATGCCAAGGAGCAATCAGGCAGGAGAAAGAAATAATAGGAATCCAAATGGGAAAAGGGGAAGTCAGTCTATCTCTCTTTGCAGGCCATATGATTCTATAACTAGAAAACCCTAAAGACTCCACCAAAAGGCTCCTGGAACTGTTAAATGAGTTCAGTAAAGTTTCAGAATATAAAATCTATGCACAAAAATCAGTAGCATTTCTATACACCAATAATGATCAAGCTCAGAGCCAAATCAAGAATGCAATAGCATTTATTTCACTTACAGTACACACACACACACACACACACACACACAACCTGAGAATACAGCTAACCAAGGAGGTAAAATATCTCTATAAGGAGAACTACAAAACTGCTGAAAGAAATCACAGATAACACAGACAAATGGAAAAATATTCCATGTTCATAGACTGGAAGAATCAATGTCATTGAAATGGCCTTTCTGCCCAAAGCAATCTACAGATTCAATGTTATTCCTATCAAACTACCAACATATTATTCACAGAATTAGAAAAAACCTATTCTAAAATTCATGTGAAACCAAAAAAGAGCTCAAATAGCCAAAGCCAAAACAATCCTAAGTGAAAAGAACAAAGCCAGGGACATCACATTATCTGACCTCAAACTATACTATAAAGCTACAGAAACTAAAACAGCACGGTACTGGTACAAAAACAGGCACATAGACCAGAAATAAAGCCTCACACCTACAGTCATCTGATCTTTGACAAAGCTGACAAAAATAAGCAATGGGGAAAGGACTTCCTATTCAATAAGTGATGCTGGGATAGCTGGCTAGCCATATGCAGGAGAATTAAACTGGATCCCTACCTTTCACCATATACAACAATTAACTCAGAGTAGATTAAAAATTTAAATGTTAGACCTCAAACTATAAGAACCCTAGAAACACTGGGCATAGTGGCTCACATGTGTAATCCTAGTACTTTGGAAGGCCAAGGCAGGAGGGTCACTTGAGTTCAGGAGTTTGAGACCAACCTGGGCAACACAGGGAGACCCTGCCTCTATAAAAAACCCAAAAACTTAGCCAAGTGTGATGGTGCATGCCTGTGGTCCCAGCTACTCAGGAGGCTGAAGTGGAAGGATCATGAGCCTGGGAGGTAGATGTTGAAGTGAGCTGAGATTGCACCACTTCACTCCAGCCTGGGAGACAGAGTGAGACCGTCTCAAAAAAAAAAAAAAAAAAAAAAAAAGAATCCTAGAAAAAAACCTGGAAAACACCATTCTGGACATCAGCCTTGGGAAATAATTTATGATAATAAATTAATAATTTATTGCAACAAAAACAACAATTGACAAATGGAACCTAATTAAACTAAGGAGCTTCTGCACAGTAAAAGAAAGTATCAACAAAGTGAAGAGACAGCCTATAGAATGGGGGAAATACTTGCAAACTAGCCATTTGACAATGGGCTTAAACCATTCAACAAGCAAAAACCAAATATCAAAAAGTGGGCAAAAGACATGGACAGACATTTCCCATAAGAAGACATACAAGTGGCCGAAAAAAAAAAAAACTATGAGAAAATGCTGCACATCATTAATCATAAAAAAAATGCAAATCAAAACTACAGCGAGTCACCATTTCACACCAGTCTGAAGGGCTATTACTAAAATGTCAAAAAACCACAGATACTGATGAGGCTGTGGTGAAAATGGAATGCTTGTACGCTGCTGGTAGGAACGTAAGTTGGTTCAGCCACTGTAGAAAGCAGTTTGGAGATTTCTCAAAGAGCTTGAGACAGAATTACCATTTGACCCAGCAACTCCATTAGTGGGTAAATATCCAAAGGAAAACAAATAGACCTACCAAAAAGGCACATGCACTCCCCTGTTCATCCCAGCGCTATTCACAATAGCAAAGACAAGAAATCAATCTAAGTGGCCATAAACAGTGGACTGGATAAAGAAAATATGTTACATCTATACCATGGAATACTATGCAGCCATAGAAAAGAACAAAATTATGTTCTCTGCAGCAACGTGGATGAAGCTGGAGGCCATTATTGTAGGCAAAATAACACAGGAGCAGAAAAACAAATACCACATGTTCTCACTTATAAGTGGGAGGTAAACACTGACTACTCATGGACATAAAGATGAGAACACTATGCACTGGGGACTACTACAGTGGGGAGGGACGGAGAGGAGCAAGGGCTGAAAAACTAACTGTTGGGTATACTATGCTTAGTACCTGGGTGACAGGATCATTTGTACCCCCAACCTCAGCTTCACACAATATTCCCAGGTAACAAACTTGCACATGTACAACCTGAATCTAAAACAAAAGTCGAAAGAAAAAAAGAAAGACATTCGCTGCCAAGGATCTGACAGCAAAATCCTGTGGTAGTGGGATGAGACCCGGCGCCTACGAGATGGCTTTGCAATTTGGCCCCGGGACCTGTCAATGGATCCATGAAACGGCTTGGGAGAAAACAGGCTTTGGAGCCAAGCAGAGCTAGATCAGATCTCCACATAGCTCTTCTAGGAGCTAGCTGTGTGGCCTTGGGCAAGTCACCTCACCTCTCCGAGCCCCTGTAAAACCAAGAGCTGAAAGCAGCAGGGCTGTTCCTAGGCCTTCCAGTGAGGTCAGTTACCTTATCCACAGCTTCGAGTTGCTCATTAAACAGCTGCAGCTGGGTGTTTTCTTTACGTTAACCTGGTTGGTCCTTATCCTCTGGTGACCACTTCATGAATCCTGTGAGCTATCCCTAAGCAGAAAATGAGACCACATGTTCCTCTGGGGAAGCAAGCATTCTGCTCTCCTGATCTCCCCTTTATCTTAGAGGCAGCAGGGTGAAGTCAAACAGGAATAAGCTTTGAAGTCAGGCGGAACTGGACTTGAATCCCACTTCCATTGCCAACTAAACATGTGACCATGGGGAAGTCACTTCTCTTCTCTCATCCGATCTGTGAAAGACAGATAGTTCTTCCCTTCAAAGCTGAGCATGAGAATTAAATGCAGTAACATGTGCAACTGCCTAACATACAGTGTCTGCTCAATCACTGATTTTGGAAAACCATACTGAGCACCTACTATTCATTCATTTACTCGGCAGGTATTTATGGAGCCCCTCCCGTGTGCCAGGAATTCTCCTAGGTGAATTCCACATATAAAACAGACAGGCTGTCTCTCAGCCTGCAGCTCCCATTCTCGCATAGGGGATAGACGTAGACAACCAACTAATGGGTAAATAAACACCTGGTGTCAAGTAGGGACATGTTCTTTGAGGAAAAACAAAGGGTGTGGGGAGAGTGAGCGAAAAGGTGGGTGTGCGAAGCAGAGGACGTGATGTGAGTTCAAATACTACATGTCGGTGTAGGAATTGCCAGGGATACAGACAGAGATGGAGCTCCTTCTTCTAGGAACTGGCATGCCAGGCAGAAAACAGTGTGGTTAGAACTGAAACGGAAGAGTGCAGCTCCAATCAGCGTGTGGGGTCTCTCCACAGGCCCATGGGCTTAGTGTATCCTGGCTCTGTCCGGAGCCCCTGTCCTCGCCTGGGAGGGAGCTAATGCTTATCACAATCCACGTGGGATCCAGAAATCCACTTAGCAGCATCCTTGTCCTCTGAATGCTCTAGGCACTTCCTTGGATACTTGTGGATGGAGACAGTAACCTCCCCAGCCCACTCCCCATCCACCTGCCACTCCTACTCCGGGGTGCCCTGGACAGAGGTGAGACCTCACGTTCAGGCCGTTCAGAATCAGATCTCACTTGAATCCCCACTGGGTGCCTACTGGCTCTGTGACCTTGGGCAGGGCCCTCCAAGTGGCCGAGCCTCACATTCTTCACCTGTGAAACCGGGATAGGAATGGCACACACAGAGCACTTCTAAAACCCTTCTCCCAGGTCCAACCCTTGAGAGTTTCTACTCCCCTACCCTCCTCCTCTCCCTCCAATCGTGAGTTCTCAACCATGTAGCCTAGCCAACAGGTCTGTGTTCCTCCTTAGCATTCCAGGAGCTGTTGAGGGCAGGAGAGGGCGTGGCATTCTCAGGCAAAAAACAAAATGCGGTCTTGGCTTTGTTATTCAGTTGTGTGACCTCGGACACTTCGTGCCATCTCTGACCCTAACTTCCCCATCTGTCAGCCACATGGTATAATAACCCCTGCCTCCCGGGCAGGTGGTGAGGGTTATTGGAATGAATGCAGATAAATTACTGGAAACATCTCAGATGTCTGATAAGTGGCAAGTGTTATCTTTCATTTTAGTCTTCCCTACTTGATCTCCAAATGAATCACATTTATTCAGCACTCACTGTGGAGCAGGCTTAACTTATATGATCCCATTTAACCTACACAACAGTCCTGGCTGTTGGCATTTTCATGATCTGTTCTATATCTGAGCTAACTGGGCACACAGAGGTAAGGTAATTTGCTCCAAGCCCCCTAATTAGGAAGTGATGGGTTCAACATTCAGACCCCAGCATCTGTCTCCAGAGCCTATGATCTATCCACCGCAGTGCTCTCTGCCTCCCCTCTATCAAACCATCCTGATCATTGTTTTTCTGGGCATAATGACTGTTTGACCCCCAGAGCCTCTGACATGAAAAGAAGAGGCATTGAAGGCCCAGAGGAGGAGCCTGGTCCTGCTCTGTGTCAATGCACTGCCAGAATTCTCTGCAGAGCTTTTGTCCTGACTGCTATGTCTGGCGCAGTGTGAGATTCTGAGTGAGGCCATCCCTGTCCTCAAGGAGCTCAGAGTCTAGTGGCAGAACAGCATAGGGTGGCTGAGCAGAGCCACGCAGGCTGTCAAGTCCAGCAGCCTGGATTGGAAACTCAGCTGTAGCACTTACCAGCTGTGGACATTTGGGTAAGTCTCTGAGCCTCAGTTTCCTCATCTGTCAAGTAGGGATGATAACACCAGTCCCTCCCGAGAGGGCTGTTAGAGTTAGGGCATACGCTCTGCCCCCAGGGAGTGACTGACAATAGTGTTTTAGAGCAGGAGAGGCCAGCATGCTCTTCCTTGCACACAGGTCAGGATGGGACACCTGCTATGACCAGACAGCTACCAACAGGCCAAGAGGTTTATTAAGCACCTATTAAGTGCCTCAGGGTTAGCAATTATAACCTCATCCGATCTTTGCAGTAACTGCGGGGTGGCAATTACTACCTGCAAGTTGCAGATGAAAAGCTGCAGCTTAGGGAGGCGATCAGCCAAGGTCACATGGTCACATGGTGGGGTATGCGGGAGCCCAGACTCAGTTTACTGCACCCCGTAGGCTCCTGAGCAGAGGAAGGGTCTCAAGGAAGAGCCTCTGCTGCTTGGTGGGGCCTTCCTGGCACTGCCGGTCAAGCCTCTTCTTTTCCCTCACTGGCTTCTTATCCTTTGCTTCCCAGGGGCAGTGCCCCAGGCATCCAGCGCAGGCCTCTCTGCTCTTTTCCTCGGAGAGCTCATCTGCCTCAGAGCTTCCAGGACCCTCCGCCCCCGCCACTGGCCTGCTTTATTTCAGGTGCCACGTTCCTCAGTGCACCCGGCCTATTCTTGCTCAGGTGCCCAGCAACTAAGTACAATCAAGCAGGGTCCCCATTAAGAATTGATCATTGTTTGTCAGAACCTTCTCATCTCTCCTGTCGCCTGCTCCTGCTAATATTCCCCAGGGCCCAGCCTAGCTGCTGAGCTGACTGACTCTGCTTCCATCTCCTGCCCTCCCACACATCTGCAGTCAAGTCCAGCTGGTCCTAGCTACCACTGCACTAACATTCAGACCTTCAGCTCCCCACAGGCCCGTCACCTCACCCAGCCCAGCTGGGACCTGCCCCGGCCCACTCCATGCCTCAACCTGGTCTTACTTAAAGCTGTCTCCCACCCTGGCCGGCATTCCAGCATCTCCAGTATCTGATCATGAGATGATTCCTTACCAAATGCTGTTTCTGCTTGTGACTTTCCTTCTTTAAACACTGTGTTTCTTCCTGGCACTTACAGAAAACCTAACTTATCTTTCTCCTACTTCTTCAAAAAGTAGCTAATGAAAATCTGTTGTATTAATAAGGGTTCTCCAGAGAAATAGAGCTGATAGGGGGTGCATGTATTCGAAAGAGATTTGCCTTAAGGAATCGGCTCATGCAATTATGGGGGCTGGCAAGCCCAGAATCTGCAGTGCAGATTGGCAACATCTGGGGACATTTTTGGCTGTCACAATTCAGGGACTGCTAATGGCCTCTAGTGCGCAGGGACTGAGGATGCTGTAAACATTCTACAATGCACAGGACAGCCGCCCACAACAAAGAATGACCTGGCCCAAAATGTCCGCAGAGGTTGAGCAGAGCTGTTGCAGCAGATTCCCTGTTCCCAGGACCACACCTGCTGCTCGGACCCCTTCCCATGGCACAGTCCTGGCTTGGATTCTCAGCTCTGAAGTGGACAAGCTCTCCAACCCAAGGCAAAGTATATCACATAGCCACATCTCCACCTTCAGCACCCAGAACCACAGCATCTAGTATGGTAGCCACTGGCCACATGTGGCCATGGAGCACTTGAAATGTGCAAGTCCATTTTGAGAGGTGCTGTCAAGGTAAAAGACACAGCAGATTTCTGAGACTTAGAAAGGAAAAGGAACATAAAACATCACAGTAGGCCGGGCGTGGTGGCTCACACCTGTAATCCCAGCACTTTGAGAGGCTAAGGCTGTCGGATCGCTTGAGCCCAGGAGTTTGAGACCAGCCTGGGCAATATGGCGAAACCCTGTCTCTACAAAAAATACAAAAATTAACTGGGTGTGGTGGCAGGCACCTGTGGTCTTAGCTACTCAGGAGGCTGAGGTGGGAGGATCACCTGATCCTCATGTAGAGGCTACAGTAAGCCGAGATCGCACCACTGCACTCTAGCCTAGGTGACCGAGTAAGACCATGTCTCAAAAAAGAAAAAAATCACAGCAATCATTTTTATATTGATTCCATGTTGAAATAATATTTTGAATGCATTATATGAAATAAAATGTATGATTAAAGTTCATTGTACCTGTTTCTGCCTACTTTTATTAATGTGGATACTAGAGATGTTAAAATAATTATGTGGCTGACTCTACAATGGCGAGGAGAGACCAGGCCCATCATGAGATGGGTGTGGGATAGATGTGGAATTACCTTCCTGTTGCCAGGCACATAGGGAATGCCCTTTGCATCTTCTGGGAATCTGAATTTTCTTTTGTTTTCCTTTCTTTTTTTTTTGAGATGGAGTTTCCCTCTTGTTGCCCAGGTTAGAGTGCAGTGGTGCAATCTTGGCTTACTGCAACCTCCGCCTCCAGAGTAGCTGGGATTACGGGCACGCACCACCACGCCCAGCTAATTTTTGTATTTTTAGTAGACGTGGGGTTTCAGCATGTTGGCCAGGCTGGTCTCAAACTCCTGACCTCAGGTGATCCACCCACCTCGGTCTCCCAAAGTGCTGGGATTACAGGCGTGAGCCACTGTGCCCAGCCTGAATTTTTTAAATCTGTGAAGCCCTCCTTCCCATGAAGCCCTCTCCGATCTGGGTTCCAGGGACTTTCATCTCACGGATGAGCAGGTCCCGTCTGTCTTTTCATCTCCTTAGCTCCTCGTCCCAGCATCTGCACCAGAGCCTGAGAGGTCACAGTTGCTTAGAGCATTTATGTGTAAAGGGAACAGTAGTTACTGTACTCTCTAACCCAACACGGGGAAGTGTAGCTAACGTTTCTTTCAGGCCTGAATTTGGGTTAGTCCTGTGCCTTTTTTCTGCATTCTTGGTTAATCAAGGAGGTAGGAAATTTGACCACCCTTCCTTATCAGCTCCCCACAGCTCCCTGGCATAGTTTTCTGCTCATGGCTCTCACTTTGCAAACATGTTCGTTGTCATAGAAAATTCAGAGGTGAGTTGGAAGTTGGTGCTGCCTGGTTACCATGGCAATGCCAGCTGCTTCTGCCTCCACAGCGAGGCAAGAGCGGCCATGGAGCTGACCAGATGGGGTCGGAGACTCTGAGAACAAAATACCTGGGGCCCATCCCAGTCTCCTCTAATGCCAACCTTCTCCTGGCCCTCAACACTACCCTGCTTTCCCAGGGGTGCCATCCTGCAGCCAACCTGCTGGTACAATGGATGGAGCCCCCTCCGTGGAGGTGGAGGCCTGCGCTGCCCTTGCCAGCCACCCCTGAGGCGGTGGAGACCTGCTAGGTGACACTCAAAGTCACTAGTGAGTTGCTACCTGTACCCGCCTTCAAGATGCTGGCCGAGAGCCCCGCCCGGTGGGCCTGTGTTTCCTTAGTGACTGTCAGCAGAAATTTCCCATTGTGGAAAGAGCTATCTTGGAGCTAATGTAACAACGTCTTTTCTTATTTGTGGATGATGAAAGAAAATGACTCCCAGGGACCATGTTCCTGAAAAAGAGGAAAAGGTCAACAGCTTCAGCGTCTTCAGGGCCTTTGCCACTCCGGGCTGCATGCAGGTGGCGCATGGCGAGGTTGCTAAATGGCTGGTGTAGCACTTCAGGGGACACTTGGATCAGCTCGTTTGATCTTTACCAGCATCCTGTGAAATAGATAGGACCAGTATGCCCACTTCATAAATGAGGAAGCTGAGGCTTGGCGAGGGCAAAGAAGGTGGTGCCAAGGCTGCACGGCTGGCAGGCACCGGAGCCGGGCTTGGGAGGGAAGAAGCATCACGGCAGGGCCTGAGGTCTTACACGGCTCCACAGCTCTGCTGTGAACAAGTGTGAGGGTGGAGATCTTCCCCAATTTACATAAACTGAGGCTCTGGTGGCAAAGCCAGGATGTGACACCTGTTCTGTCGTGTCCCAGACTTTGCTCAGCTGTATCAGACACAGGGCTGTCCTGTTATGTGTGGGCATTTTGCAAGCAGGAAACCCCCTTCTGAGTTCCCAAGCACGGCCAAAACATGATACGAGGGGTCCCATGGGGCGGGGAGACCCAGATTCCAGCCAGAGCTTGGAGTGGAGGTCGTGACATGAGCGCGGAAGAGGCAGCTGCATCCACAGCCCCCGGGCAGGCCCCGAGGTGAATCAGAAAAGAAGCAGGTGACGCTGAGAGGGGCTGAGAATGCTTACCCTGCTGTGGTGGCAGCTTTTTCTGTGCCATGAGGGCCCCAGCAGTTGCTCAAGGACTTTTGTCATAGCTCCTCGGCCCACACAGCTGCATCCAAGCCCCTGCCCACCGCAATCCCTTCCAAATAAGGACCCGAGGCCCAGCTGAAAAAGCATGGCTCTCTTCCCAAAGAACCACCTGGATGTTCCAGGGAGGAAGGTGTGTGGGGGAGAAGTTTTCCGAGGATTGTCAGAGGGAGGTGATCTGAGACATAGGCTGGCATGGGGGCCTAGAGCCGGTTCACTTCCCTAGGGATTTATACCCCAAAGAAACGCAAAGGTGCGCAAAGAAAGAAAGGTAAAGTCAAGAGCCCAAATTTGTACCCCTGATGTTCCCAGGTTACTCAGGTTTCTGATGTCACTCTGTGCTTTAATATCCAAAATGATGCCTCACGTTCCTGTCTCACCCACATATTTTTTTTGGTGGTGGGGGGGGCGCACCTGGTTGGGCCACAGCCAAACCTGTTTCTTCTGTTCCTCATGGTCTCTCTCAGCTCCAGAATGGAACCGCCTCTTCCTTTATTTCCCCTGGGAAGAAAACAGGCTTTTAGTTTTCCCCACACCTTAGTCGGAAGCCCAAGTCACCATTCTCAGGTGCATGAGCTTTGAGAAATTTGCTTCACTTCTGGAAGCCTCCATTTTCTCCTCTACGAAACAGCAAATTACACCTGTTTCTCCTGGCTGTTGGGGGATTACATGAGAGATGGAGGTAAAAGTCCCAGCTTAGCACCTGGCCCATGACCAGTATTCAGCCTGGTTCTCTCTCATCTCCCCTTCATCCTCTCCAGAGTCAGCACGTGTGTGGTCTGGAGACAGCTGAGCTGGTGGTCTCTCCCCAGGGCCCTCCTGCCGGCCTGGATGCTGACTGCCCCTCTTTGCCTCAGAGCCGTGAGCCATGAGCCGTGCCGGGTTGCCCCAGCCAGCCTGTGCTTCTCATTACAGAGCCGGCCTGTAATTAGACTGTCGCTTGGCTTTGGAGAATGTGCCTGTCAGCACCCCTGGCTCTTCTGCCTCTCAGAGGCCCCTTTACTTGCTGGCGAGACCTCATCTCCGTGCACAGAGCCATCCTTGGAAATGAGGTGATGTCTGTTCTTCCTGTGACCCTCTTTCACTTGGGGTCAGCTGAGACAAGACCCGCAGGACATGGATGGATGGAGAGGTGGGTGACAGAACACAGACTTAGTCCCGGCAGGGAGGGCAAGGAAGGGATCCAGAAAGAGAACTCTGCAGCGTCTTCTGCTAGGCTGCCAGGCCACTGCACTGCAGATTCTGAAACAAGTTAGGTCTTCTTGGGGTTTCCTGACATAACTGTCCTCACCCTGACATCTCAGCCTGAGAGGGAGGAGTGAAGGATACAAGTGTCAGGCAGACCTGGCCTGAATCCTGGCTTTGCCTCTTACTAGCTGTGTGACCTTTGACAAGTGACTTCCCTGTTCTGGGCCTCAAATTCTCTACCTGTAAAAATGGTGCAAATGACACTTCAGAAGCTTGTTATGATGATTAAGTAGATGCAAAACACTTGGATACACTAATCACTCCAAATAATACATGATAGCTGTTATCTTCTTTAGCCGGGTTCCATCCTGTTTCCTTTCCAGCATTTGGCTGTGCTTTTGCCCATGCAGGTCCCTCTACCCAGAATATCAATATCCTGAATGATTTGTTTAGCAAACTCCTATTGATTCTCCAAGACCCAGCTCAAATGTCCCTTCCTCTGTGAAGCCTCCCCTGACTACCCAAGCAGCTGGTTACTTTGTCATCTGTACTCCAACGTAATTTGCTTTTGCTTTTGATGCAATCCAGTCATATTGCATGGTAACTATTGTAACTGTTCCCACTGCCCTCCGCCCTGCCCCCCGACCTTGCACCGGCAATACTTGATGTACCCTGAGCCCTTGGCTAGGCTAGGAGATCATGAAAGATAAGGCCTCTACTTGTTCTTCCTGGTAATTCACAGAGTGGATGTTTTGTGATTCTTTAGTTGAATGAATATATGACTGCTGGAAACAAATAAATGGACAAATGGATGATTATAGGGAACATTAAACATTGATATAAGAAAAGCACAGGTCCAAGGAAACTGTGCCCTTTTCCCCACATATTGCTTTATTCAAGCCCAGGCTGGGTTAAATGTTCAGGAATAAGGAAGGCTATATTCTGCCTAGAGAGAGACCACCTAGGATGGAGGATCATGGAAAGAAACTGGAGACAAAAAAGGAGGAATTCTAGACCCATCTGTCCCCCGGACCTGCTGAGCGACCTCAGGCCAGTCTCTTAGCCTCTCTCTGCTGCAGCACAGAAGGCTTCAGAAAGCCCCCACCCCTGGGTCTGGGGGAAGAAACCCACGGTCTGAAGAATGTAGAGGCCAAGCTAAGGTCAGTCACGGCTGACGCCCTTTCAGGAAGGCCCCACTCCTTGACCCATGACGGCAGAGACTGGTGACACCTGCCAGCCCCACCCTGGAGAAGGAAGGGCCTCAACCACAGTCACGGCTATGAGCTGGAATGTTTCCAAGAGAGGCCCCTGCGGAAGGAGCCAGGCACTGGCTGCTGGAGTGAGCATCAGTTGTAGATACAGGGTGTGCAGGTCTGGACCTGACCACACCCCAGCATCACAGAGGCCACTTGCTCCCAGTCCAAAGAGGCCTTCTATCACCTCCTAGCACACTCCAATTCTTCTGAACTCTGCAGGCTTTGTGCTCGCTGCTCCCCTGGGCTGGCCCTTTCTCCTCATTCTGGCCACATTGTAAGTCATCTCCTTAGGGACCTCCTTTAACCGCCCCACCTAAATTGCCTCTCTCATTCCTGGTCTCTCTTCAGTCACTGTCTTCTTCTCCGCCTGATTTTATTGACTTCCCAGCACTCACCCCACCCTGAACCATCTCATCTGCTTCTGTGTTTACTGCCTGACTCTCCTTTATACCCTCAGTTGTGAGTCAATGACCCGGTCTCTCTTGGTTAGGTTTATCCCCAAGTCTTAGCACAGAGCCTAGTACAGAGTGGGCCACAGGGGTTGAGTGAATGTTTGTTAAGTGAATGAGTGAGCTATGAATAAGTAAGTGGATGGATGGATGGATGGACGGATGGATGGATGAGTGGGCCAAACTCTCTGAACCTAAGTGGGAACAGGCCTCTGTGTGTGGTACCAGGCCAATAGGCTATGGGTTTTCTCACGTGCATCTCGACAGCTGGGTCTTGTGCTGAGACCTTGGAGCCCCTCCATGGGCTCTGGAGGCTCCAATTTTTGGCTGTACCCTCAGTTGCCAGCACAGGGCCAGAGTCGATGTCCAGAAACTGGGCATGTCTATGTCCAGTGAATGGACAGGGTCAAATTCCTATAGCAGGAGCCATTGGGAAGTAGTTAAGAGCATGGCTCGGGAGTCAGGAGTTGATGACCTGGGTTCAAATCTCAGCTGTGACACTTTCTCACTCAATAGACAGAGCACTTTTCTTACCCTCTCTGGGCCCCAATTTCCTTAAGTACCAACAGACTATATCGGTAGCTACCCCATGGGGATATTGTGAAGACGGAGTGAGACAATGCATAGAAAGTGCTGGCACTCCATAAGGACTCAACACTAACATCAGAGCCCATGGCTCCAGCACCTGCTGAGGGTGCTGGCCCACCACAGCGGGCACCTGGTAGGTGCTTGTTAAGTGAGCAATGAACTCACATGAAAAGCGATGCCACCTTCAACCTCCCTCTCAGGCCATCCAGTGTCTTCTTCAGTTGAGACCCCTCCAACACCTCCCTTTACTGCTCCTGCATTGCCACCCTACACTGAGCTATAGCTACATCCCATCATGGTGTGCTGGAGAGAAGGGTGGGACCACATTGATTTGGTTTTCTTGGTCAGATAGTTCATTTGGCAAGCATGGTCCTGTTGCCTACTCTGTGAGCAGTGTGAAGCTGAAATAAGGAACAGAATCCCAAAACATCAGGGATCATCATAGACTCTCCCAGTTGGGAGGAGACATTCAGGCTTTTCTCCTTCAACAACGGGGAAACTGAGGCCTCCCTTGGGAAGCAGACTTGCAAGTTGATGGCAGAACTAGGACTCACTCCTTGATGCTTTGGCTTCCAGAGCTGCAGCCCTAAAGGGAGTGCTGCCCTCAGAAAGGAATCCTTTTTGTGTCCTGAGAAAAACTCAGATCATACTTGGAGAGTTTTAATTTGTTTAAAAGGGCTATGACTGGCCGGGCATGCTGGCTCACGCCTGTAATCCCAGCACTTTGGGAGGCCGAGGTGGGCGGATCACGAGGTCAAGAGATCGAGACCATCCTGGCCAACATGGTGAAATTCCATCTCTACTAAAACTACAAAACACAAACACACACACACACACATTAGCTGCATGTGCCTGTAGTCCCAGCTACTTGGGAGGCTGAGGCAGGAGAATCACTTGAACCCAGGAGGCGGAGGTTCAGTGAGCCGAGATTGCGCCACTGCACTCCATCTTTGTGACAGAGCAAGACTCTGTCTCAAAAAAAAAAAATGCTACAACCACCTCCCAGACAATCTTAAAAATGAAAACAAACAGAAACAAAAGCAAAAAGTCTCTGATTGGCATAAACAACAAAGAAGTGGTAAGCTGGGAACTGGCCAAGTCTGGTGTCCCCTCTCCTTCAGTTCCACCCTGCTGGGGTGCCGCCAGCACTGACCCTGACCCGAATCCCTCACCCCACAAGGCAGCAGTGGTTATGGCATTGCAGCTACACATCTACACACCGTCTCTTCCAGGCTTTCCTAGAAGTCTCCAGTCAGCCTCCCTTGCATCTCCGTTGCCTAAATTGGGTCTCGTGCACATTCCTAAGTCAGCCCTTGTGGTTCCTATTGGCAAGGACTGGGTTAACATATTTCTCCTTTCAACAAATATTTATTAAGTACCTGCTATAGGCAGCATAGCTATGAACAAAATAGAAGAAAGTTCTAAAAATTGACATATTAGAACTAGCAGGAGGATACAGACAAAAAACAAATGAGTAAAATATGCAATACTGTTAGATGTGATCAGTGCTAGGGAGAAAAATACAGCAGGGAAGGGAGAAGGCGAGTGCACGTGGGGGAAGTAGCCATGTTAACTAGAGTGGTCTAAGCAGAGACCGAGGGAGGTGAGGGAGTCAGTCATGAGGGCATCGAGGGGAAGGGCGTTCCAGGCAGTGGCAACAGCAGTGCAAAGGCCCTGAGGCAGAAGTATGCTTGGTATGTTTCACAAACAACAAGGAAGCCAGATGACTAAAGCAGAATGAGGGAGGGGGATACTGTAGGAGAGGGGTCAGGGAGGTAAGTGGGGGCAGGAGCTATGGCCCTTGAGGCCGGGTCAGGGAGTAAGTGGGGGCAGGAGCTATGGCCCTTGAGGTCTGTGGTGAGGATTCTGGCTTCTACTTTGTTTATCGTTGTTGTTTTGTTTTTTGAGACGGAGTTTTGCTCTTGTCGCCCCGGCTGGAGTGCAGTAGCACCGTCTCAGCTCACTGCAACCTCCACCTCCCAGGTTCAAGTGATTCTCGTGCCTCAGCATCCTGAGTAGCTGGGATTACAGGTGCCTGCCACCTGCCCGGCTAATTTTTGTATTTTTAGTAGAGACAGGGTTTCACCATGTTGGCCAGGCTGGTCTCAAACTCCTGACCTCAGGTGACCTGCCCGTCTTGGCCCCCCAAAGTGCTGGGATTACAGGTGTGAGCCACCACACCCGGCCTCTACTTCGACTTAGATAGGAGGCCCATGGAGGATTTTGAATGGAGAAATGTCCCAATCTCATTTAGGCTTTAAAACAGAGGTGTTTAATCTTGGCTGCACAGTGGAATCACCTGGAGAGCTTTTAGAAAATACAGATGCCCGGGGCCCACCCACAGAGGTTCTGATGTCATCAGTCAGGGATAGGGCCTGGGAATCAGGATTTTTAAAAGACACAGGAGAGTCTACGTGCAGATGAGGTTGAGAGGCGTGGGTCTACGTGCCGAGGACTCCCAAATCCTTATCTCTGACTCTCGACTCGTGGCTCTCCCTTGATGTCCATATTTTGATGTCAGCTTCCAACTTAGGGTCTCCATTTGGATGTCAAATCATCATCATAATCGTCTCCAACTTAACTGAACCTCAATCTGATTTCTGACCCCTCCCCAAGCCTGCTCTTCCTGTGGTGTCCTCTGTCCAGTTCCTCAGGCCAAAACCTTAGTGTTATCCTCGGTTTCTCTGTTGCTTTAACACCTGACATCCGATTCTTTAGAAGACAGTGCTCACCCTACCTTCAAACACACCCAGAAAGCACGGCCGCTCGCACCTCCACTGCCGCCACCAAAACCGAGGTCCTCCTGACCTCCAGGTCTTCTGCCCCTGCCTCCAGCGGCACTTCCCAAGCCTGGCTTCTGTGGATTCACGGGGGAGCTTTCAAAACTGTGGGTGCTTGAGTCCTCAGAGTCTGATAGAACCGGTGGGGTGCAGTGGGGCACTGAGAATGTTACAAGCTCACCAAGTGGTTCCATCGTACAGCCAGAGTTGAGAACCTCTGATAAGGATGGGATTTAAATCGAAGGATCTGGCAGTGACGGCCTGGGGAGAGAATACAGCTACAGAAGCAAAGAGGTCAGAGACTGAGCACTGCCAGACTCGGCGACCTGCAGAGTCAGGGAATGAGGAGGAACCAGGAAGAGGCAACAAGGAGACAGACCCAATCACTGCTGCAGGGGTGGGAAGGACCCTTGACTAACCGAAGGCACTGCTTGAGCTAAGGTGGAAAAATCAGCTTCCCCAGGGCCCAGGGCAGCATGGAGGAAGAGAGAATGGATACCTGGATCAGCTTCTCCTGGGGAAAGGGAAGGAACAGGAGGGATGTTGGGTGGCCAAAAAATATATACTAAGCCAATAAAGATGATGATGGTAATGAAAATAAAAATAATGCTGAGAGAGAGGGAGGGAGAGGGAGACAGGGAGACAGGGGGACAGGGGGACAGGGGGACAGGGGGACAGGGGGAGAGGGGGAGAGGGGGAGGAGGAGGAGGAAGGGGAGGAGGAGGAGGGGGAGGGAGAAGGGGAGAGGGAGAGGGAGAGGGAGATCTTCCTCTTCTTATAAAGCCACAACTTGTACTGCATTAAAGCCCCACCCTTATGACCTTATTTAACCTCAGTGACCTCCTAAAAGCCCTAACTTTTGACCACACCTAACTGCAAGGGAGCCTAGAAGATGCAATTCAGCTGCGTGCTCAGGCAGACAAAGAGAGCATGGCCATTGCTGAAAGCAGTGCAAGAAGCAGGTGGGAGGGTACCCCAGATAGATGGATCATTGTGTGCCAAAGTCTGGAGGAATACTAACAAGGTGAACCAGGGCACCGCCACATGCTCAGCTGTCTGGCCCTGGGTGTAGGAGTGGGGAATGGTGGGAGGGAAGTGACTATGTTGGGCAACAAGATTCCCTGGCCCTTAATTAGCCAGGTGTGGTGCCCCGTGCCTGTGGTCCCAACTACTCAGGAGGCTGAGGTGGGAGGATGGCTTGAGCCCAGGAAGTCAAGGATGCAGTGAGCTGTGATTGCACCACTCCACTGCAACAGAGCTTGCTCCATTGGGCAACAGAGCAAGACCGTGTCTCAAAAAAAATAAAAAAAAATAAAAAGGGTCACGGGCAGAACTCATGCTCAAGACTATCACTCAGGGGTAGCTTGGCTCACAGTTTCTTCCAACTTAGACAATTGAGTATTTCTTTGAACATATGATTTCAAAGGATTCTTTAAAACACTTTAACCATTCATTTATTAGTAGGGAACATACTCATATTGTTCCACATTTGAAAAGTGAAACGAGTCAATCATGACAAACCTCCCTTCCACCCTGTCTCTCAGGCACACACTCCTCCTCCTCCCTCAAGGCAGCCAATGCTTTCAGTTTCATGCGTCATCTTGCAGTGATGTTTTATGCAAATATAAATTTTATATATAATACATTCTTCCTTTTGTCCAGTTTTGCACTAATTGTAGCATGCTCAACATAGTATCCTGATCCATATTTTTGTCTGAGATTTTTTTCATGGTGATATGTAAAGAGCCTTCTTGATGACAACGTAGAACTCCACTCTATGACTGTATCACCAGGATAGTCCCCTACTGATGGACAGTTAGGTTATTTCTAATTTATAAATAATCTTGTAATTAAGTTTGCATATATCACTTCATGCAGGAGTAGATCTATTTGCA
Source organism: Pan troglodytes (assembly GCF_028858775.2). Lineage (NCBI taxonomy): Eukaryota > Metazoa > Chordata > Mammalia > Primates > Hominidae > Pan > Pan troglodytes. The sequence goes on from NC_072402.2 coordinate 171,397,257, forward strand.
GGATAAACTCATAGGAATAGAACTTCTGGGTGAAAGGGTTATACTATTCTAGCATAACTGGCTGTGAACCGCTGGGCCACTCCACATGTCCTTCTGTCTGAGTCCCTCCCTAGTCCCACCCAATGATGCAGACCTGGGCGACAGTTCTGAGAGGTGCAGAGCCCAGCCATGTGGCCCCTGGCATGGTTCCATGCCCCTTGGAAGATGGCAGTGCCCAGAGTGGTCTCCTCAGATTCTTGGCTGGAGACGTCTCAGGGAGGCCATCCTGTGACCCCCCTGCCCGTGGTCCCACATCAAGGATCATTGTTTCACTGCCGCTCTTCAACCACCAGCCCAGCCCCATTCCTAACCCCTCCTCCAGCTCTATGACTTCACCCCTCACTCCCAGAACAGAGGTAAAGCCCACCCTTCGAAGGCCAAGGCAGCATTGTGATAGCCAGAACAATGGCCCCTCCAAAGCCATCCATGTCCCAATCCACACAATCTGTGACTATGTTGCCTTACATAGCAAAAGAGACTTTAAGATATGAAGTCAAGGATCTCATGATGGAGAGATTATTCTGCATTATTTGGCTGAGCCCAGGGTAATTGCTAGGGTCCTTAAAAAATGGAGACGGGAGGCCGAAAGTGAGAGTCAGAGAGAGTCTGGAAGATGTTATGCTGCTGGCTTTGGAGTGGAGGGAAGGGTCGTGAACCAGGGTATATAGGTGGCTTCTAGAAACTGGGAAAAACAAAGGTATGGCTTCTCCCCTAAAGCCTCCAGGAGGAATGCAATCCTGCTGACACACTGGTTTTAGCCCAGTGAGACCTATTTTGGACTTCTGACCTTCAGAACTGGAAGGTAATAAATTTGTGTTGTTTTCAGCCACTAAAGCTCATAGTAATCTTTTACAGCAGTAACAGGAGACTAATCCAACAGTCCCTGAGCTGCCCCACGTGGGAGTCCAGTGCTGCCTCTCTCCTGGCTCCCCTCTCTCAGAAGGCCTGGCTTCAAATCCTTGTTCTCCTTACCCACCGGGTGCTTTTGGGTACATACAGCATTTCTTTGGGCCTCAGTTCTCTCATCTGCAAAACACAGCACGTGATCAAACTGTCACAGGGTTGCCGGGAGGTTAAATGAGACGATGCTTGTGAAGTCTCTTAGCAACTTTGCCTGCCATGAAATCGGTGCTTGATATTTTTAGATGTTGAGCATAATTCTGAAACTTTCAGTTGTGCTCCCAGAACCTACTCCTGCTCTGGCCCTGGCTAGGGCCCTAACTTCCCCTAAGGAGACAGCCCCTTTCTGCAGTGCTTACACCCAGCAGAGACCCTCAGGGAGGCAACTCTCTCTTTTCGACCGGCCCCAAGGAACCAGGGCCCTGAGGTGCTGTTCTCAGCAAAGAGGAAACTCAACCCAGGTTCAAATCCTTTTTTTTTTTTTTGCCACTTCCCAGCTGGGTGGCATTGGGGGAGTTACTCCACCACTCCGAGCCTTGGTTTCCCCCTTTGTAGAATGCCCACAGTGAGCCCTAGCCCAGGATGCTGGCCCAGGAGTGTGCTCATGGCTGGGCACGTAGCAGGTACTGGATAAACAGCTTCAGTGCGCTGCCCTCTCAGCCAGGACCAGACCCAGACTTGGTGGACCCTGGGGCTCATACAGTGTGTAGCGCCTCTTTAAGAAGGAGCATCTGAACTTACAAACATACAATAGGGCTTCTGATGGGGCCTATGCCGGGGAGGCATCCTGAGGCCTGAATTTCATTCGCTTCTGCTTTCTGCTCTCAATCCCTCCTCCTCCGTAATGACCGGGCCAAACGTGTTTCAGAAACGTCCCTCCCAACTTGCCTGAATAAGCCCCAGGAGCCTGAGATTTTTACGAAATTGTCAGAGGCAGTGACCATCTTAGTCTCCCAGCAGGATCCAAGCTCCCTTGGTAAGTGAGCAAGACTTTTGATGGAACAAAAGCAAAATCTCTATCTGATGAGATTAGCTCCTTGGAAAAGAGCACACAGTTCATCTCTACCTTGCTTGGACAGTAGAGCTGCCAGATTAAAACAGCAACAACAACAGCTATATACATATGGATTCAATTTAATTTGAATTCCAGATAATGAATAATTCTTTAGTATAAGTATATATCAAATATTGCATGAGACATTTAACTGGATGTCCTGAATTTTATCTGGAAGCCCTGTCTGTCAGAGACACAGCAACATGGCTATTCAAATTCAGGGTGTGTTTTGCAGAAGTGTTCCTGCTTTGAGAAGCAGCTGGGGGCCCTTGAACTTCAGCAGAATAACCAGTGGCAGAGGAAGGGATATGGGAAGCTGCCCCCGGGCAGGTTGGTGACGCTTTTAACAGCTGCACCCAGAGCCAGGTGGTCAGGGCCTGAACTGTAGCCTAAAATGAGCCTTGCATCCACCCCCAGAGCAGGTGTTGGCACACCCATTTCTGCAGATGTGAAAGCCAGAGCCCAGCAAGAAAGGAACACCTTGTGAGCACCTACTATATGCTGGCATTTTACACGCATTAGCTCATAGCTAAGAGTGGGCAGATTTTGTAGCTGTTGCTATTAATGTAATGCAAGCATCAGAGAAGCATTATATGAAAAATAAGTCTTCTTCCCCACATTGGAGAGCGCTCAACATTTTAAACCTCTCAGCGATTCCTCAACCTCATCACTATTGACATCTTGGGCCAAACTTTTTTCTTTTTTTTGTCGTGTGCTGACCTGTGCACTGCAGAATGTTTAGAAGCATTCCTGGCCTCTAGCCACTCAATGCCAGTGGCACCCCCTCCCCGCCCCCCCGTGACAACCAAAAAAATGACTCCAGACATTGCCAAATGTCCCGTAGGAGGCAAAAATCGCCCCTGCAAAACCACTGCTCTAGAATAATCACTGTTAATCATTTTGTGAAAGGGAAATAAATCTTGGGACCCCAAAATCACTAGGCCAAAGGGAAAAGTCAAGCTGGAAACCATGTTGGGCAAACCCACCACCCATTTCCTTCCTGAAGAAGATAGCTACAAAGATTTTTAAAAGCTACTTACCTTCCTCACAATTTTCCCACAAGGAAATTCCTTGTGGGCCTCAAGATCTTCACCCTAAATTAGTTCTGTTGAATTTCATCCTGGCAATGTAAACCAACAGCTGATCTTCACAGATGTGGGACAGAAAGTCATCCCTCTGCTCACCTGAAACAAATGCCTATCTGATTGCTTCCTCTGCCCTATTGTTTATGTAAAAATGCTGATTCACTGAGCCAGACTAAGGCATAAGTGACTATTCTTCTACGCCCCCGCCCCCACCACGGCATGTAAATTGTGTATTCAGTGAAAGGCTGATTAAAGACTCAAAAGAATGCGACTATTTGTCTCTTGTCTACCTATGACCTGGAAACCACCCCTTCCACCTTTCTGGACCGAACCAATGTACATCTTACACATATTGATTGATGTTTCTTGTCTTCCTAAAACATATAAAGGCAAGCTGTATCTCAACTGCCTTGGGGCCAAACAATTTTTGGCCTCAGGACCTCCTGAGGCTATGTCATGGGTGGGTCCTTAACCTTGGCAAAGTAAACTTTCTAAACTGATTAAGACTGTCTCAGATACTTTGGGTTCACACTTCCTTGAGAATATTTTTAGAATACTTCTAAGCACATGAGAATGCCTTTAAAAAACAAAACCAAACAACGACAACAAAAAGACAAGGCCAGGCTCAGCGGCTCACCCCTGTAATCCCAGCACTGTGGGATTACAGGATCTCTTTGAGCCCAGGAGTTTGAGACCAGCCTCGGCAACATGGTGAAACCCTATCTCTACTAAAAATACAAAAAACTAGTAAAGTGTGGTGGTAGACACCTGTAGTCCCAGCTGCTTGGGAGGATGGCTTGAGCCTGGGAGGAGGAGGTTGCAGTGAGCTGTGACTGAGCTACTGCACTCCAGCCTGGGTGACAGAGTGAGAGCTTGTCTCAAAAAAAAAGTTTTAAAGAGACAGGTTAATATATACACCTCTTTTATCACTTGCCTTTTTACTTATCAGTATACCTTGGACATCTTTCTGTACATCCCACTCACGAATCTGCATTTCTCCTTTGACAACTACATGGCATTTCTTTGTGGGTATTGCTGCCATTGATGTAACCAGTTCCCTCACTACTGAGGCAGTTGAGTTGTTTCCAGTGTTTTGCTGTTACAAACAATATTCCAGTCAGCATTCTCACACATGTATCTTGATATATCCATAGGATAAACCCCTAAAAGTGGAATCACTGGGCCATAGGTATGTTCAGTTTTAATTTGATGTGCCACATTGTATCCAAAATAGTTTGCACCAATTTACTCCATTGCCGCTAACATCTTGATGAAAAGTACCAAACATTTAGTGAGCATTGACTGTATTTCATACACCATGTTAAGGGATTTACATGTGCTATCTGATTTAATTCTCACTATAATTCTACTGGTAGGAACTAATATTATTTCCATTTTACAAATGAAAGAACTTTGGCTTAGAGTGATTAAGAGTATTAATCACCCGATCCTCTGGTGGAGCAGGTGGTGCAGTTGGCTGTGGCACTGACATCACTGCGGTCCAGGCTGTGGGCCCTGGTCTCGTAAATAAGTCTCAAAAATTTGACTCCACGGTCCGTCCCTCCCTAGCCCCTTGAGTCAGCAGGACTGCCCTGAAACAGCTCAAGAACAGACTTTCCATGACGTTTCCAGCTTTTAATTTTCCTGGTTCCCTTCTAAATCACCTCTCTGGACCTCAGTTTCCTCATTTGAAAAAATGGGTAGAAGGGGTCAGTGCTTTCTCAGGCCTCCCCGCCACAGCAGAACCATCTAGGAATTCTGCCGGAAATGCCACTGGGGGAAGTCATGCCATGGTGACAGTCACACTTAATGACAGCTCTTATTGACTGCACATTTCCTATATCAGGTACTTTCTATACATCCTCTCATTTTATGTCTGACAAGGAGCCTATGAGGTGGTTGATACTGTCCCTATTTTACAGATGAGAAGACAGAGACCCAGAGATGCTCAGTGGTATTTTCAAGGCCTCATGGCCAGTGCATGGTAGAGCTGAGACTTGAAATCAAGTCTGTCTGGGTTTGAAGTCTGTGTCTCCTGCATCCGGACCCTGACCCCCCCGTGTGTCTTGTGGCTTACAGTTTTAGGGTTTTGTTTTTAGGCAAAACACTGTTTTGTCTGAATTACAATTCAGTTCAGGTTCATTTTAAAATTCATAACAACACAGGTGACTTCCATATTGTAGCAGCAAGGTTGGTGCCCAGAGCGCAAGTTTTACAGCCCAGGTTTTCCTTTGCTCTTCCTTGGGCGGGGAAACATCCTGTACCATGAGCATTTGCTTTAATTTTTACATACACACACAGACACTGACACAGATACACACACACCCAGGGATAGATTCATTTCTCCAGCTCTCCTTTGAAATGGAGGGAGTAAGATCTGGCACAGTGGCTCACGCCTGTAATTCCAACACTTTGGGAGGCCAAGGCGAGTGGATCACTTGAGCTCAGGAGTTCAAGACCAGCCTGGGCAACATGGTGAAACCCCGTCTCCACAAAAAATACAAAAATTATCCAAGCATTGTGGCACATACCTGTAGTCCCTGCTACTCGGGAAGCAGAGATGGGAGGATCACTTGAGCCCAGAAGGCAGAGGCTGAAGTGAGCTGTGATTGCGCCCCTGCACTCCAGCCTGGGAGACAGACTGAGACCCTGTCTTTAAAAAAAAAAATGAAATGGAGGGAGCAAAGAACAGAGATATTGTTGAGGCTTGGGGCTGAAATTAAAGTTCAAACTAAAATCCTAAAGAGATTGACTATGCTGATTTCCTTTGGACGTTAAAAAGCCTGCCAGAAGGATGCTAATTGTCAAGGCTTCCCAGGGCTTGGAGGAGTTTCCCAGAATGCACTGTGAGTGAGGCAGACAAGGCTGCACGGGCCCAGTTCTCTTTGTTCTGCATGTGTGTTGCTGCAGCATGGCATGATGGAGACAGATACACGCGAAAACATTTTGTACACTGGATAGTGTACAACAAGGAGGAGGAGGACAATGTGGCTCACATGGCCTGGTTTCAGGCTCAGCTTTGCCCCCAGCTAACTGTGTGACCTGGAGGAAGTTGCTTATCTGGGCCGCAGTCTGTCCCTAAGAAATAGTTGGACACTACACGATCTCATTTTTCCATTTGAGTCTAACAAAGATTACCTTGGCCAATGCGGCACAGAATTCTGTTTCCTGGAAACATACTCTTAGCAGCAGCAATGATAACAAAATATAAAAGTAGCTAATATTTATGAAGCACGTAGTATGAGCTAAGCACTGAGCAAAATAGTTTTTGCATGGCCCATCTCACTTATATCTCCTGATAAAGGCACAAGCTGGATATTTATATCATCCCTACACTAAGGATGAGAAAACTGAAACTCAGAGAGGCTAAAGGATTGCTGAAGTCCCTGAGCTAGAAAGTGGCAGATCTAGGATTTGGAAATTTGGAAAACCAAATTTTCCTGTGTCCATGGTCTCCCCCTTAAGCAAAGGTTCAGGTCACAGTCATAAGCCTGGATGCAGCAGTGGAGATGGTTAGGGCTGATAGGCCCTCACTTCAGGGTCACCAACAAGCCAGAGTCTGATCTCCTCTAACTGAGTGTCCCTGGCTTCGGCAGGCAGTGCGGGAGCGTAACCGGATCTGCTTAGAGAGGCCCCAGCTTGCGCCATTCACTGGGCCAGAAACCTGAGCTGCTCCTGAGAGGGCTGGAAGACAGCCTGGGGCTTGGAGATTGGCTCACACTATCCCAGCTATTCCATCGCAGACTAAATGGCTTCTGGCCCTTGTTAATGGCGCCATCTCAGATCAGTGCCAGGGGAACCACTGGTCATTTGGGGGCACTGGAGGGAGTAGGGTAGAGGCGTGGGGTGATGGTGGGTGATTAGCAGCTCCCCTCTTCCTCCTCGCCCCTTGGTCCCTCTAGTTGACCCACCACCTTCCCCCAGTTGACGCAGCAGAAATTTCTGGTGGGAGGGATACTCAGGTTTGGGAGTCCATTTCATTCCTGCATGTTCACTATTTATAAGCCCAAGCCACAGCCTGCCTGGAAATTCCAGGCCACACTCCTGCAACCCAACCTGATCAAATATTCATGGAAGCCGATGAGCTGTCATCATCAGGAATCCCACGATCTGCATTTATTGCTTTGACACTACTTTATAGGAATTACTTCTCTTCCTCTGCCCTGTGCCACATTTTCACCACCCTTCCCCAGTAAATCCAGCTCTGAGTAATTTATAAATCTGTAGCTTATCAAAATTGTGCTCAGGCCTCAACTTGGGAGAAGGAAACTAAATGGAAATTAATTTATATATTGGGCATTGATTACAGTGTAGACCCTTTTAAATGTTTGTTTGCAGAAGTGCATGGTAAGGTAAAAAGAATCTTTCAATCAGAAAGACCAGGTCTTGAGTCCCAAAGCTGCCTTTTGCAATGTGATAATAATAACTTACATTGAATCTGAGTTCATCGTGTCTCAGACAAGGCACTCACATGACAAGTCTATGAGCCAAAATATGTTATTATTATCCCTCCTATTTTTCAGATGAGGAAACTGAGGCACAGAGAGGTTACATAAATTGCAAAAGGCAAATCGCAAGGTCACATAAATTGCAAAAGGTAAATTGCTAAGCCCAATTTCCACATATTGGGAAAATAAGGGATAATAATCCCTGATTTACCAGGTACTTGGGAAGGTTAGATTCTGTAAAGTGGAGGGCTTAGCACATAGAATGCCTCCCATCCCCTCCCCTCCTCTCCCCTTCCCTTCCCTTCCCTCCTGCCTTCTTTCTTGCTTTCCAATATTGATCAAGGGCTGCCATTATGTCAGGTCTTGTGCTTGGTCCTGGAGAGATGGCGTGAACCAGGCAAATGCTGCCTTCTCCTTCACTCTCTCTTGTGAACCTGCCATCTTGCAAGGTGCAGGCGATAAACCATGACCTTCCCATTGTTCCGTGTTCTCTGGCACCAAGAGGATCAGTATTTCCCCTCCTATGGCTTCTGCCTTGTCTCTGGTTCTGGGGGTTGGGGGAATGATTGGAAGGCCAAATCCAAGAATCTTTGTCATCTGTTGCCCCTTTCTTAGCTTTTAATGTGATCAAAACTCTGGTCTGGACTGAAGCCTACAGAAGTAGACATGTTTGCCCCAAGGCTGTCTGAGGAGTGAGGAGCTAGGGCAGGATTTGAACTAGATATGTCTGACCCAAGCCCCATGATAAGGCCGTGTGTTCTAAACTCAGGCAACTGTTATGGGTGCAAATTCCTTCCCTACTTTGAGCTAAAATCCCCAGCCTGCCATTTGCATCTGATAGTGTTCTATATTCTCAAAATAGAAGTCACTCTGGCAAATATTTGGCATTGTATTTCTGTCTTTCCTAATGCTCCTCTGTTCTTCCAACTTTTTTTTATTAGAAAGGATGTTGAGTTCCTTTTTTTTTCTCCTGTGGCTCTTGCTGAACCTGCTACCCTTTGTCAAAATGTCCTTTTCAGCAGTATGCCTGAAGTCGAATGGGCCACTTCCAATGAGGGCTGAAGTGCGGGAATGAGCAGGCTTCCCATCTCCAATAGTGAGTGCTTGCTTCATCAGCTTTTCTGTTGGGCACACCCTACAAAACATGATCTTTGAGTCCTCTGGAGCCACCAGTTATGGGCGTGCGTCTAAGGGGAGGGTGCCTAGGCACCAACATGCATTGAGCACCTCATGGGTTCCAAGCTTAGTTCACACACAGTGTTGCTTTGAGTTGTCTCCATATGTCTCTGAAGCAGGTCTTATTAGTCCCATTTTGCAAATGAGTCAACTGAGGTTCAGAGAAGGGCTATAATTAGGAACACAGAACTAAGCAAAATCTCACAATCTTTTTGCCCATGTGGTCAGGTTTTGAAGCCCAATGGGCAGGACCGATAACAACCACTGTGAAAATAGTGAGTTTGGATTCAGTTTCTCAGACGTGACATTCATAATATGTTGGAGTTCCAAATGTTTCAGGACCCAGAGTTGGGGTATGATCCCCAACTTCATCATTTCTCTGAATTTCATCATCACGGCATTCATAAATGTCACAAATGGGACAGCGTTGTGTTCAGACTCCTGAAGTCTCCATCAGAGACCTGCCCCATCCCAGCCTCTATGGTCGCACTGACCAGCACTTTTCATGTCTTGACCCAAGGACAAGAAAGAATCCAGTGAAAATATCTTCACTCCCGCCCCCTGCCACCAAACTTCTTCAACTTGTCCGAGTGGGCATTATGCAAAACCACTGTGGTGGGCATTGGTGGTTTTCAACCTACGTTTATTTCTTGTTTGGGGTTAACATTTTATTTACTTTGGGGAATAGAATAGATGGGAATATTGCTTTCGATTCTTCATTCCCCCGTAAGATAATTAGACATCCATGCCCTTCATCACATGACTTTTCAGTATCTCTCCATTGAAGGGGAGAATTTATCTCTCCAAGGGACTGAAGTTGAGCTTGGCCATGTGACTCTTGTGAACCGGTGGCACATGAGTGTTTGCGAGCTGAGCAGAGGCTCTAAATGTGTTTGTGTGATTTGGTCTTCTGTGCCCCTATTATCCAGTGAGAAAAACATGTGTCCTGGTCTATACAGGATGAGAGGGACACAGTACAGACCCAAACCCAACATTAGTCTAGAGTCAAGCCCAGTCCCTCCCGGCAGGGACACAACTTATTCTCAGATTCATGAGTAAGAAATAGAAAGGCTTGTTAGCATAAGCCACTGAGTTTGGTAGTTGTTTCCCAGAATTAGTGCAGTGATAACTGATTAATGACTACAGGGATGCATCCCCTGTCCCAGGCCTTCAACACCAGGGTGGGGATCATGACCCAAGCTTGGTCAGGAAGCGTATCTGTGCTGACGACTCCTGATTTCCCATCTCACCCGCTGTCCATTCTCTGCCCAACTCTCACCTGCTCCAAGCCCAGGCCCCTTCCTCCACTGCAGCCCCCACCAGACTCTGGTAATGCAGTTTCCTTTCCCTGCCTCTCAAGCCAATGGGAGGCAAGAGAGTCTCCCTGTGGCTAGGTGCAGGTGCTCAACACCCTTGTGGGCTCCCTTGTCTCACATCTTAGACCTTTCATTCATTTATATTCCAAATCCCCACCGCACATACTGTCTATTTCCAACTGAGATGGCCTGGTCCAGACCACACCCTTCATCCCAAATTCTACATGCACCTGGGCAAGTCACTTACACTTCATTTTATCCCCCAATTGAGAAAATAGGGATTATGCTGTTGCCCTTTCAATGCTGCCATGAGAGAGAAATGGGATCATGGATAAACAGTGGCTAGGCTTGTGTTATAGCCGCACGGTGGATTTGCAATACAGGTGAGTTCTCTGGGCCTATCTTGCTATTGCTAGCATCTAATGTGATGCTGGGAACACACCAAAGCATTAATAAATATTTGTAGACAGAAAAGCCCTCTGGCAGATTTTCTTCCTTTGACCTTTTGATTATTTTTCCTCTTGACATAACAGAATAAGATACCTAGTACCATGGTGACAATCTCTATAGAAATCCATAGCTTGCTCTCAGCACACCCGCAGATGCCAGTGGGAGGCTGGCATAGATTTGGACCAATAGAGAGGAGGCATGGTTCGCCTTGTCCTGGTTACAAAGAACATGTTTTTTTTTTGTTGTTTTTTCCCCCTTTCAAATGGACCTTCCTGTCCCCAATGCAGCATCAACTAGCTCTCTCATAATGTGGGTTAATTTTCCATCAGCTCCTAGAAAGAGTGTATTTCCAGACTCTCTGGGGACAGACAGAGGAGTTTCAAACAGGATAAAGCAAGCTTCAATGGAGAGTATTTGGAGTCTGCCGTGGCGTCAGGCTGCTCCAACCGCATTTCTGCCAGAGGGTGGGAATGTGTTTGCTTGGAACAGGTAATCCTTTCGGATACTCTAATGCGAGGTTTGAAATAGACTTATGTTGCTACCAGAAACCCCTGTTGTGTGGCCTTTTCTTTGTTAGGCTTGTCCTGGTAAAGGCTGGGGATGCATTGGCTTGGGAGTGGAGGTCCTTTACTGAAGCCAAACAGGGTGCCTGCCTCTTTAAGAGGGACCTCGAGGAGGGACAGTCAGAGAATCACAGAGATGAAAGCCAGATGGCCACTAAATAGGATGGCAGCGAGTGAGGAGAGGACGGCCAGCTGGGCTGTCTGCTTTATCACCTTGCAGTGGAGAAGACTTCTGCCTGTGGCTGCAGGTGGAAGATTTGGGGGTAGGGATGGTACCCTGAGCCAGGGCCCTCTGAATGGTCCAACTGGCCCCACCTTCTGCCCAAACCGGAACACAGAGTTCTAGACCCAGGAGACAGAGAAAGTCTGGGCCATGGAGTCAGAGAGGTCTGGGTTCAGATTCTAGCTGTGTCTCCCTGAACAGTGGTATAGTCTGTCCAACTTCCATTTCCTCGTCCATAAAATGGGTTGGTGATCCCATCTCACAAATTCACTGTGAGGCAAGTAAAAGAATACAACTTGAGCACAGTGCGTGGGGTAAAGCAGGTGCTCAGGAAATTTCAGTGTCCCTGTATTCTGGAGAGCACTCTAATAACTATTTAACTAAGAGAGGGAGAAGGGGAACTTTTTTTTTGAGAGTCTGGGATCCTGGCCATTTAAAAATGAAATCCCCAAATCCTGCTTAAATACCTTACTAAGAATGCAAGTATATCACTCAGGGCTAGTACCAGATACCTGTAACAGAAAACCCAGATAACAGTGGCTTAAACAACAAAAGAGTTTACTTTCTTTTCTCTCATATAAAATAAATCCTGATGCAAATAGTCAAAGGCTAGAATGATGGCTCCTCAGTCATCCCTTCCAAGAAGACAAGGCTCTTTCTATCTTTGTGCTCTGCTACCCTTACAGAGTGGCTTCCTCTGTCAAGGTCACTGCATGGTCATGAAACGCTACTGCAGCTCCAGCCATTATGTCCACATTCCCGGCACCAAGAAGGGGCAAGAAGTGCAAGAGGAGGCACCTCTCAGATGAGTCAGCACTTTAAAAAATCTTTACCGGAAGCTTCTCCCAATGACTTCAACTTACATCTTATTGGGTACCCTCTACGGCAAGAGGGGCTGGGAAATTTATGGGGCAGGTAGACGCTCCCAATAATAATAGGGGTTCTGTTAGTAGAGAGCAATGGCAGAATGTCACCTCTGCCATAGCCAACATGCAGCTTCTTCAACTTCCCTGGAAAGGTTTCCTGGGCATATTTCCCCAGGAACAATAAAGTATCTCAGGTTTTCTGCCTTCTCCACCGTCAGTCCTCACTCAGTGGACCAGCTGTTTCTGGAAAGGGCCACTGGTGAGAGTAAGGTCAGAACCCTGTGGCATACAGCTGGTCTCAAAGGCAGAGCTGCAGGAAGGTCCTGGCCACACCTCTGGCTGGCTGGCTCTTCCTGGGCGAGTTACTTAACTGCACACCTCAGGATTCATGGATACCCTTAAGGATCAGTGAGATACTTGAACACTCAGCAAAATATCCTGCAGGGGCCAGAGTTCAATAGGTTGTCAGTTGAGGTTAGTCCCCGACGTTTTCAACCTCCCATTGCCCACCTACCACCTCGATGTTAATAAAGCAACATCGGTTTTCATCCAACTTCAGATGATACATAGATTTTAGGAATCAGGAAGGTTCAGAACCAGAAGCTCAGATGGATTACATGTGGGTACCAGGTTGAGAACCTACCTGGAGCACTGTAAAACCCAAAGGATAACCACTAAAATCTAAAATATTTTGCACTGTCTCACATCTGCCTATGTTACTGGCTGTACTAATTATCCATTACTGTGTCACAAATTACCCCAAAACTTAGTGGCTTAAAAGCCAGCACAGTTTATCATCTCACTGTTTCTCTGGGTTGAGAAGCTGGGTGTGGCTTAGCTGGGTCCTCAGGCTCAAGGTCCCTCACAAGGCTGCAAGCAGGCTGTCCGTGGGGCTGTGACCATCTCAGCGCTGATATGGGGTTGGATCTGCTTCCCAGCTCACTCACGTGGTGGCTGGCAGGATCCAGCTCCTCATCGGCTGCTGGCTGGAGGCTCCTCAGTGCCATGCAGCATGGGCCTTTCCATAGTGCAGCTCACAGCGTGGCAGCTTGCTTCATCAGAATGAGCTAGTGAGAACGGAAGACAGAGAATGGGAGCAAGACGGAAGTCTTTTATAACGAAACCCCAGAAGGGGCATCCTTCTCTATTTTATTCCATTCATCAGAAGCAAGTCACTAGGTCCAGCCCAAACTCAAGTGAGGGGATTCCACATGGGCATGAACATCAGAAGAAGGGATCACTCGGGGCAGGGAGGTGCCAATTGGCTTTTGGAAGTGCCAAGCGAGGTCCTGCCTCATCCACCCACCTCCACTCCCAGGCTCCAGACATGGGGCCTGTTTCCTTCCATGAGCAAGCCCAACTCCTCCTCCCGTGGGGCCTTTGCTTGTGTAGTTCTGTTTTCCTGGTGACTCTTCCCTCTCTCCCTTCATAGTTCTACTCATTTTCAAAGTTCATCCCCAACCTCATTTTTTCCAAGAAGACTTTCTTGGACACCCTGCTTCTGAGTCACAGGAAGGAGGGGTGCCTGAAGCCCTACTCAGTACTGGGTAGCCCCAAAAGGTTGCCTTCAAGCAGAAGCCTGGGCCCTGACTGTTCAACTCTCGTTCCTTGTATGGTTAACTGTGTTTGGACCTTCAGCTGTAGTTGTCATCCTCAACCAGAGAGACTTTGGATCTAGTTCACGGATTCTTGGCATGTCATGCTGCACTGCCCCGGCAGTCAGAATGGAGGAAAGAGATGGACCTTATTTCAGGCCAGGCCCCAGCTCTGAATATGTGTGTGTTTGGGGCATGTTGTTTTTTATCATCTGAGTTCAGTCCTGTGCTTGTAGAAGGTATAATTTTCAGTCCATCAACTCAGGTGTGGGGTAGATAGAAATATCTCTAACATAATTGAGTTCAGTTCCTATTTTGAGCCTCCACTCAGCCCAGGTAGGTAACAAATCAGTCTCAGCTGATCTGCCCGTCCTTTTCCCAGAGATTGCATTTCTGCGTGGCATACAAAGGTGATAGAAGGATGGCCACCTGCTCTCCCATGCCACCCGTCCCTGGCATTTATCATTCTGGGTCATGGGTCAATGCAGGCCACCATGGAGCTGTCCCTTGCTCCTGTCTGCAACCTGTCTCCAGTCAGGTGACTCTGTGCTTCTGTGACATTCTGGGGCTCACAGTCATCACTGTTCTATCTCTTGTTTCTCATAGGATCCATGAGGCATGTAAGCCCCGAGTCTCCTAGATGTACTATGTGGCCACTTCCTTTGGTGCTTCCCTCATCCCTAGGCACCCCCTCTTCCTTTCTGCTGTGAGATTTCATGGGCCATGCCTCTAGGGACTTTTGTCTTTGCCCTGACACCTGGCCGAGAGAGCAGAGCACAAAGATCAGTTTCTCGAGGACACTGACAGTCTCAGCACTCCCGCTGTGATAACCTTTCCACATCAGCCTGGGAACGTTCTCTTGGTCCACAGGCCCCCAGGGAGAGCCTTTGCTCATGATGTCCTCCTCCAGCATTTTTTGGCTAAGCCATGATTTTTTTCCAATCTCCTGAGAAACTCATCTTCAAAGCTGAAAAGCCAACGAAGACTCATTTTTGTCTCCTTTCTGCTGTCACAGGGAACAGCCTCAACTGACTTCAAGCAGGGAAGGCCAAGGCAGGAAAATAAAAAGCCAGAGGAAACCACAGACCTTCTTAACACTATCTGCCCCTCACATCCATCCAATATGCATTTACTAGCTCTTGCCATGGGTCAGTCACTGTTCTGGGTGCTAAAGACAAAAACAGTAAAACACTCAGCACCAAGGCTGGACACACTGGTTCATCCCAGCATTTTGGGAGGCCGAGGTGGGCAGATCACCTGAAGCCAGGAGTTCGGGACCAGCCTGGCCAACATGGTAAAATCCTGTCTCTATAAAAAGTACGGAAATTAGCTTGGTGTGATGGCGCATGCCTGTAGTCCCAGCTACTTGGGAGGCTGAGGCAGGAGAATTGCTTGAACCCAGGAGGCAGAGGTTGCAGTGAGCCGAGATTGCACCACTGCACTCCACCCTGGGTGATAGAGCGAGACTCCATCTCAAAAAATAAATAAAGAAATAAAAATAAAACAAAATAAAGACCTAGCATCAGTCCTCAGAAGTTGCAGCCTAATGAGGAAAAGTGGGGGTCAGGCTTGTAAACAGATTGACAGGCATAGTGTGATAAGAGACGCCAGAAGAGGCACTCCGTGCAGGCTGACCCTCTGGGAGCCCAGGGCTGAGCTTGAAGGATGGACTGGAGTGATAGAATCAAGGAAAGGGGAGTTCAGCAGAGATAGGAGTACGTCCGAAGGTTGCGGGGGGGTGGTAGGAAGACAGCCTCTGAACAGTCAGTGGTGTGGGTGTCTCTTTGAAGGGAACACAGGTTGTGTCTCCAGGAATGGCTGCAGATAAGGTTGGAGAGAAGTGGGTAGGAATCAGGTAACAAGATGTCTTGGATGTCAGGCTGAGGCATTTGGATTTTATCTTCAGGAAATGTAGACTCATGGGAGAAGTTTTAAGCATGTGGTGATACGGCAGGCTTTGTGTTTAGAAAGTGTTTTCTTCCTGGGCCAGGGTAGAGGATGGGCTGGAGATAGGGTATTAGTGAGGAGCCTGGGACAGCCATACCGGCAAGGCAACCTGAAGCTTGCACTGGGAAGATGGATGGGATGTGCAGGGGATAAATTCCCAGATTGGAGGGTAGGGCTGGCAAGACTGGGCATCTGAGGGGATGTGGGTAACCAGGGCAACTCCAAGCCCTCTAATGGTGCCATTTGCCAAGTTGACAGGATGGACACCCAAAGAAATAGAGGTTGAGGTTCAGATGGAGTGGCTCAAGCCTGTAATCTCCACACTTTGGGAGGCTGAGGTAGGAGAATTGTTTGACCCCAGGAGTTTGAGACCAACCTGGACAAAATTACTTCTAACCATCTATATAACTAATTTTTTTTTTTTTTAAATTAGCCAGGCATGGTGGCACACCCCTGTGGTCGCGGCTACTCGGAAGGATCGCCTGAGGCCGGGAGGTCGAGGTTGCTGTGAGCCCTGATTGCACCATTGCACTCCAGGCTGGGTGCCTGGGTGACAGAGCGAAACCGTGTCTGGAAAAAAAAAAAAAGGGTTGGGGAGGAGGAGAGGGTTGGTTTAGTCTGAAGTCCAGGAAGGAGTCAGGATCCCGTGGATAAGAAACCTCTCAGTGTTGCAGTTCTGAACCTTAGCAGAAGGTTCTGGAGCAGAAAAGCCCAGATTGGAAGTACATGCAAGAGGCAGCTGTGGAACTCTAGTACTTTGCCATAGTTGCCATGGGTGGTAGTCAATTAGGATGTTTTCAACAGAGAGGAAAAAAAAAGTGCAGCTGACAGTGGCCCAGATAAATAAGGCATTAAGACTCGCTGAAGAAGAGAGTTCCAGGGCTGGAGTCAGCAGCTCACTATCCCATCAGGAGACCCACGTTTTTCTTTCCTTCTGCTCTGCCATCCTTTGCTGCGGGCTTTTGGTCTCCTTGCTAGCAAGATGGGCGGTGTATTCTAAATTTCAATATTTCCATGAAATAGACCAGTGTTCCCTGAAGCATTACATTTTTCTGGGTCCTACCAGTGTATTAGCTTTGACACTTGAGTGGACTCTTATCTGTAATCCCGATGCAGACACAGTGTGGTGTCTCGCAGTCTTTTGGTAGGACCGTAAAGCATTCAGGAGTCAGCAGGGATATGTGGAAAGAGTATATTGGGGCCACATACACCTGCATTTGAATCTAGCCTTTCTGTGAATGTTCAGGAGGTCGCGTCCTCTTTCTGTCCCTTGCAGTATCTCTGAAAATGAGATTTAGGGACGGTGGGTGTCCAGAAGATGATTTTGTCAAGTGTCTGGCTTGGGCCAGCAGTAGCTCTCTCCTTTATTTTGTTACCACCCTTTCCCTCCATCTCATCTCACTCCTCATGAGGGTATAGTTTAAAGAACAACCCCAGGAGAGGGCTAAGTTCAGTCTCATGAAGTGAACTCCTAATGGGGAATTTCAGGTAGCTGCTGGTGGGGAGAGGCATTTGAGGTGGCTAAGGTAGGGAAAATATGGGCTACTTGGCCACTGCTTTTAAAGCAGTGTTTAAAACTCTGCTCTGTTCATGCAGGGCTCCCCAGTGAATAGAGTGTGCAACTGGGAAGCGACAGAGTGATTTTTTTTTTTTTGGAGATGGACTTTCACTCTTGTTGCCCAGGCTGGAGTGCAGTGGCATGATCTCAGCTTACCACAATGTCTGTCTCCCAGGTTCAAGCAATTCTCCTGCCTCAGCCTCCTGAGTAGCTGGGATTACAGGCACCCACCACCAAACGCGGCTAATTTTTGTATTTTTAGTAGAGACGGGGTTTCTCCATGTTGGTCAGGCTGGTCTCAAACTCCTGACCTCAGGTGATCTGTCCGCCTCGGCCTCCCAAAGTGCTGGGATTACAGACGTGAGCCACTGTGCCTGGCCACAACAGAGTGATTTTTTTAAAGAAAGTGATAGACAACAACCTACGTCATCTTTGGGGTCAAGCTATCAGAAATAGAGCCTCCCTTGCCCTCAGATGTCTCCGTGCTTAGCCTGGCAAAGCTATGAGTAAGTGTGGAGCTCATTACGGGAGCCGGAGACACTCTCCTGCTCTGCCTTGAGTCAGGCCGCCTGGTGTTGATGAGTCACCACCGCCTGCCCTGGCCCCCTGCCTACCAGGAGGCCACTACCTCCGGACATTTTTATTTTCCTTTGTGGGGAAAGAGTCTGACCTCTGTGCTCTGTGTCTCTATCCATATTCTGCCTGCCCCAGACAGAAGCAAAGTTTCTCTGCACAGCCCTCCTTTTTTCAGGGATACTGCGGGGGTGAGGTGGCCAAAGAGGGGAATCTGAGCAGGTCTCAGGCATGCAGATAATACAGAGGTAGGAGCCTTTCGGGATTCGCAAGATGCTCAACCAGGCACCATCCATCACTGCCAAAAGCGGCTGTTATGCAAAGTAGCTTAATTGGCCTACAGGTTGGTTGAGTTTTAAACCCACGGATTGTACCAAGGCAAAGGAAATGAAAATATTTGACAGATTCTGGGTGGGGCTGTGTGGTTTACACAAACATAGAAGAAAAACATCTGGGGCTAGAATGGGCCTCAAACGACAAATGTTCAGATATATAGTAATATAATACACAAACATATATAAAATATATATGTGCTTTGTGCGTGTGCGTGTGTGTAAGCTGAGAGGAAGCACGCAGAAATGCAAACATCAGCAGCTTTTGGATATCTATATCTATATATAGATATAGATCTATGGATATCCACTATATGTATCTGTAAATGTAATGTAATATGTTCAAAATACAATCCCATGGAAAGTTCCAGACAGAGGCTGGAGACTGAGCCGTCACCCTGGGATTGAAGACAACGTGACGGTTCATTCTCCAGAGTTACCTCACACCTGGATAAGTCACAGCCGGCTGTGGAGGTCATCACTGAGTTGTGTCACACAGGGAAAAATTCATTCATCCATTTCTTCGTAGAGTCTACAGTTGTTGTTTTGAGTGTCAGTTTAGCAATCAGAGGCCTGGCTTTGAATGGCTTCCCCAGGAATCTGGGAAACTTGGGTAACTTATTTAACTTCCTTGGGTCTCATTTTCCTAGTCTAGAAATTGGTGTCTATTTCTTGGTCTGGAGAGGATAAAATGAAGTCATAGAGGTGCCTGGCATATAACAGAACGTGGTTCATAATCATACATAATACATAATCATGTATTACTTTTTTTGACACACTTTAGTTGAGCACATATTTTGCGCCAAGCCTTGTGCTAAACACAAAGGATATAGACTTGTTTGATTCATTCATTTCACAGATATTTGCTGAGCACCTACTACGTGCTTGACAGACACTGTGCTAGGCTCCCAGGCTGGCAAGGGAGACAGACATTCAAAAAACTACAAATAAGTAGTATAGGCAGCTCCTCCCTCGCTGACTGCCAAAGCTTCGAAGGGTTCCAGTCCAGCAGGCTCATCACAGTTATTATCGGCCCCTTCTACAGATGAGAAAACTGAGGCTCAGAAAGCTTGAGAGATTTCCCCAAGTCTCCCACAGCTAGTGAGGGGCTAAGCCTCAATTGTAGCCCAGACCAGCGTAATTCCAAGGACCGTGTCCTTTCTTAACAATGCATATCTACCAGGGTGCATTTCTCAAGCTTTGAGATAAAGACATCAGGCAAGAAAGGGGCAAGAAAATGCACAAATACCAGAGGTATTCCTTTTCCCAAGTCTCCAATGTGGGAAGAATATAATTCCGGGACTACTGAGGAGGGGGTTTGAGTAGGCAGCAAGGGGTGATGTGGATATATGCATGTATGTGTGTCTGTGTGTGTGTGTGTGTGTCTGCACCCATTTCTGTGAGTGTGTAAAATGTCTGTGTATCTGCGCCTGTCTGTGTATTTGCATGACTACACATGGAAGAGAGGCAGGTGTGTTTGCATGACTGTGTGTCTGTGTGTGTATTTGTGTGTGTGTATCTGTGAGTCTGCACGTGTGTCTCTGGGGATGTGTGGGTGTTTTGTGTGTTTCTATACACGTGTGCCTTTTGATATGTCTTTCAGTGTGTCTACCTGTCTGCGTGTCTCTCTGTGCCTGTGAGTGTGTGTTGGTGTGTCTGTGAAGGTCTATGTGGGTGTGCCTCTGTGGGTGTGTGGCATGACTTGTCTCCTTTTCTGTCCTCAGTCGTTTCTGTGGAGCTGATCTAGCTTGTCCTTCAGAACAAAGGGAACTGACAACGTCAGTGGCTTGGGCTTTATCTCCCAGCCTGCCATCCTGTCAGAGGAAATGAAATGTACTTGGCACAGTCTGCTCCTTATGATGTCATTCTGGCTGTGACCTGCACATTCCGCTCTCCTAGGTATTTGTCTTTTGATTGCTTAACGAATACCTGCCAAAGATCAAGAGAACACGAGTGTGGGTTTTTTTTTTTTTAAAGAATCATAGCTGCGGCCGGGTGGCTCATGCCTGTAATCCCAGCACTTTGGGAGGCCGAGGAGGGCGGATCACGAGGTCAGGAGATCGAGACCATCCTGGCTAAAACGGTGAAACCCCGTCTCTACTAAAAATACAAAAAAAATTAGCTGGGCGTGGTGGTGGGTGCCTGTAGTCCCAGCTACTCGGGAGGCTGAGGCAGGAGAACTGTGTGACCCCGGGAGGCAGAGCTTGCAGTGAGCCGAGATCGTGCCACTGCACTCCAGCCTGGGCGACAGAGCAAGACTGTCTCAAAAAAAAAAAAAAAAAAAATCATAGCTGCATGGAATGTTAGCTGTCCATTTTCTTTGCTGTGAACTTGGGAGCCATGGTAAAGAGACAGCTTTGGCTTTGCAGTGGTGAGAGCTCGGTTCAAGTCTCCAGTCTGCCCCTTCAAAAGCTGTGTGACCTTGGAGAAGACAGTTTAGCTCTCTGAGCCAAGATTCCTTACCTTATGAGAAGGTTCCTTGGAGGGGCAAATATAACAATAGATGAAAACGTTTTCAGAAGTCCACAAAGTCCTTAAATCATAGGATGTCAAGGCAAGGGGGCCCAGAGGGAGGACCCTGGGCTCAGATGTCAGGGAGATGTGGGTTTGGGCCCTGACTTCTTCCTTTCCTCAACATACGACACTGAGCAAGTTACTGGACCTCTCTGAGCCTCAAATTGTCCCTCTGTTAAATAGGATAGCATCATATATAAAGCACTAAGGCAATGTGCTGGCCAATGTGAGGGCCCCTAAAACGGGAGCTGTTAACATTTTTAATACTACAAAGGGCTGACAGCAATATTAATGTCTGCCCACTTTCACACTTTCAGTGAGTGTAGCAAATTAAACCTCTGCAAGCGCAGGTATAATGAATGCATAGTGTGACAGCAGTGATTTACTATCTCTCGTTTTTACTATTTCAAGATGCAACCTCAGCAGAGTGTTCTTGGCATTACCACATTCTTGGCAAGCACCTTGCGTTTCATCTAGAACTCAGAGGCTGTTCTAGTTGCAGAGAGGAGCTGAGAACAAGGTGGCCTCTAGCCCACAGTGGTCCAGGCCAGCTGGCTGGGTGGCAGACTTCCCTAGTACCTGTCCCCAGTCTCTCCAACTGGATCCTTTCTACATGATGTCTTCACCTTCAGCAAAACCTCAAATCCCCCTTGTCTTTGAAGATGCTGTTCCCCCTGCCTGGAATATCCTTGGCTGCCACTCGACCCTTCAGCCAATCTGGGCTTGGATCCAGGTTCCTGTGCCAGGCTAAGGCAGATATCCCTGCTCTGTGTCCCCAGTGCACCCTGGATTCACCCCACCGTGCATGACGTCCAGGGCATTTGAACCGTCTGCTTCTGTGCCTGGCCGCCTCCCAGAGGGAGCCCTCCAGGAGGTCAGGGACAGGGTATCCAGCAGTCCTCGGTGGGTGTTTGCAGAGCAAGCACACAGAGATCATTCGTTTTCTGCCCCCACCCCCTCCAGCAATACCTTCACATATAAATATATTCAGTTCATCCGAACTAATTCTGACAACCATTTGGCTTAATAGAAGAGATTTCAGAGAGCTGTGCCTCCTCTGCGGCTGCTGATGTTGGTTTTGAAGCAGATGGGTCTGTCTCCCTGCATCTGCTTGTTTTCAACAACTGCACCATGCAGGCCAGAGGACAAAAGATTCCCAAGTCCTTGAGTAGCTTCAGCCTGAGTGTCAGGTCTAGCATGTGGGTTTGCCGTGATGGCAGTGGGCATCCATGTGACTTGACGGCCTCCGTTTTGGAGAGTGGTTGGCAAGTCAGGCTCTGGGATTGGACTGCCTGTGTTGCAAGCCTCAGTTCTGCCACTTGCTAGCCATATGATGTGGGTGAGGTATTGAGCCTCTTTGTGTCTCAGTCTACTCATCTGTAAAACGGGGATGTGTAATAGCACCCACTTGCCCTGATGGTTTTTGTTGGAATTAAATGAGATCAGTTGCTGGTGTAGAAAGAATATTTAATGAAGTTTCGCTAGTGTTACTATTGTGTTGCATTTGTACCCAATGGTAGTATCAGACCAGGACCTCCACTCTGACTGTAACAGAGACTGAGCGTCTGGCTAGACACCCTGCCTCCATCCTGCCAGAGCTGGTTTCCCAGGGCTAGATGTTGGAATTACTCTACAATTTCAGATGGATCTTTTTATGATCATGAAGCACCCTCAAGGAGAGATAGATAGTTCCTCTGTGTCTGAGAAGGGTTCTTGCCTTTCTCTCACTTAATAGCAACCTGGCACATCTAGTTGGCAGTCTACTTGGCACTTTGCTTACCTCATGCTATAGTACAGGGGTCAACAAATGACAGCCCTAGGGCCAAATCTGGCCCCTTGCCTGTTTTGTTAAATAAAGTTTTGTTAGAACACAGTTCATTTATGTGTTGTCTCTGGCTGCTTTAGCAATAAAATGGCAGTGTGGAGTCGCTATGACAGAGACCACAGAGCTTGAAAAGCCTAAAGTATTTTCCATCTGGCTCTTTACAGGAAAATGTTTGCCAACCCCTTGTGTAAAAGTAAAGGATTAAAGGTTTATTTCGTCGAGCAAGACAGAAACCTGAGCACCATTCCCACCTCTCTGCTCTCCCTCAGCCCTGACGCTGGTTGGCCACCAGATTACTTTGCCTCATTCTATCTCATGCGACTAATCTCCCATCGCTTCCTCAAATACCACTGCTCAGTTCAGCCCTGTCCCAACTCCCATTGACTAGCACAAGTCAGGACCACCACCATCCTGTAAGGTGTCTGTAGGTGAATGAGACAAAGACATCCCTCTGGGTAGATGAAGCTCCATGTCACACACTGGTGTGCTGGGCAAAAACCCCAAACCCTGTTGATTATGCCCAATGAATGACAGCCTTTGCAACCATTGGCCAGGTTTATTGATTACACTGTCTCCTAGCCTTGAGTTTCTCCCTGTCCAGACGGCCATCCACCCTAGAGCTACAGTGATCTTCCTAACAGGCCATGTCCCTCTCCTGCTCAAATTCATTCATGCCCACTGCCCTCAGGAAAAGCCCATGCTTTTGCGTGTGACATTCAAGGCCTGTTGTGATCTGGTCTTTGCCAGTCTCATGTCTCACCACCTGCTCGGCCTCCACCACACCTGAGCACTGCTCTACAATGGGGGATCCCTAGACCCTAGGCCTCCATGCTTGCTCATACTTTGGGGATTGGCATATGCTTGTTCTTCATGAATTATTCTGCCCTTCTTCTTCTTCATCTGCCAAATTCCAAGTCATCCTTGAAGCCCCAACACAAGCATCTCCTTCCTGTGACACTCTTCCTGATTCTCTGGGAGGACTTGAGCACTCCTTCCAGGGTTCACTTTAGTCTCCACAAACCATGGCTCACAGCCCATAAATGGGTCAGAAAATTGGGGTCATGGATCTTGGCCAGCACCTTTTGAAAGATGAGCTAGATGAGAAAATGCAAGAGCACATCGCTCTTTATTGTGTGGTTCTAGCATAGGATGAAGAACACTGGCTCTGAAGCCAGACTACCTGGGTTCCAGTCTGGCTCTATAGTTATAGGACGGTGCAAAAGTAATGGCGGTTTTAGCCATTTTAAAAAGTAATGGCAAAAACCGCCATTACTTTTGCACCAACCTAATATTAGCAATGACCTTGGTAAGTGACTTAATCTCTCTGTGTCTCAAGTTCCTCATCTGTAAAACAATGATAATGACAGTACTTTCTTCATAGTTTCTCATGAAGATTAAGTGAATAATGTATATTACATTAATATATAAGCATATAATTTATATCATACATATGTGAATGTGTGAATATATGTGTGTGTATGTATGTGTGTGTGCATATCTATATCTATATCTATATCTATATATCTTACAAGACTACCTGTTTACTTAGGCAGTGCTATAACCATGTTAGCTAGTATGTATGCACACCTGTGTGTGCGTGTGTGTGCATGTATGTACAGTGATGTGTGCGTGTGTGAGAGAGAGGGGAGAGAGAGAGGGGAGAGAGAGAGGAGAGAGAGAGGGGACAGAGAGAGAGAGGGGAGACAGAGAGAGAGGAGAGAGAGAGGGGAGGGGGGAGAGAGAGAGAGGGGAGAGAGAGAGAGAGACTCTAGTTTATGATAAACATTATCTGAAAGCCTCTAGTCTGGCTGGAATATATTCTGACCCATATTAAAGCAATTATTTGAACATATATATTTTTTAAATTTTGCTTTTCTGTCTCTTCCACTAGACAGGGAGCTCCTAGAAGGCAGCAAGTGTGTTTTATTTATCTCTGCATTCCAAGCACCCAGCAATATGCTTCGTAGATGTTTCTGGAATAAATGAGAAAATGAGTTCTAAATCCTGAAGCTGAAGGACCACGGGATCTCCTCCCGCAACTGCAGGGGCCAGGATATTCCGTTCCCCGCCTCCCTCCCGTCCCCCTTCTCCTGTGAGACACACTCCAAGCTCGTATGGGATGCAGATGCCTTTCTCAGGATATCTGGTCTCCACAGTGAGAATACGTGATCACATCTCACTGCCAGGGAGAGGGAGGAAAGCACGAGGGACCCTCAAGCGAGAGATGGAGGCTCCAAACTGACTGGGAGGAAAATGGAAACTCCAGCTGACCTAAGAGATTTCTATAATGAGAGAAAACCAATTTAAATGCAAATAGCCTACGGTGTCGTTGGGGAAAGGCGCCTTGCTACAGAGAAAGGCTGGAAAAACAAACACAGCCCTCATCACGAGGCTGGTTCACCGTTGGACGGAAAGGTTGCTTTATCCGTTTAGGATTAAAGTCTAAACGAGTGACAGAGTCACATGCATCGCTGGCAGCATTTCCCGGTGCTCCACGGTGCCCACTGAGAAATGGGTGTCCTCGAGGGGACCTGGCATTGGCCACCGCCATTTCCCGAGCCCCTAGCAGGTGGCAGGTGCTGTACAAGGCACAGAGAACAAAAGCTGTGCCATACACAGCTGCCTTGAGGGGCTTACAGCCTAGGGGGCCGTTAGACTCTGAAGTCGATTCTGGGCTGCAAAGAGAACTAACATTTTTATTGAACATTTACTATGTGCCAAGCTGAGGACCGAAAACTGTATGTGATGACGGCTCATCAAATTCTCACAGCAACTCCATAAGGAAGAGCCTATTATTTTTCCAGTTTTACGGATAAGGAAACTGACGTTCCAGGAGAGTAAAAAACTTACCTAGGGTTGCTGGGCTTCAGACCCAGGCCGAATGGCCCCGGGACGGTGGCTGGTATCTCCCTGTGTGCTGGGAGGAGAGCAGCTGCAGAGAAGCCCCTGGGATTGTGCTGCCTGACCCTGGGTTCTCTCTGGACACTGGGTGCCTTTCCAGAGAAGTCCTCTGAAAAGCAGAGCTGCCCAAAATCAGGAAGCCCTGAGACAGGGTCTGCCACTGGCCTTGGCTTGGGGCAGCAGAAAATAATACTGTTCAAGGAATCAGGACGTGTGAGTTGCTCTGCCACTAACTGGCTGTGTGACCTTCACAGTCACTTTCCCTCTCTGAGCCTCATTTGCCTATGTAAGATGAAGATTCTAAAATTATATGGGGCTACGGAATTCTATTATCTTAGGACTCCAGCTACCCTTGAAAATAGCCATTGCCCAGTTGATACGGCACCTCCTTCCTGCCCTCCTTTCTGCCCCACCTCCTGCCTTCTGCCCCGGCTGGCCCATATCTGTTGCAATGGAGCACTTTAATTTCCTCCTTTGGTTTCATAATTCAAGGACAGCACCATCTGCCACATTAAATCCACGCTCTCTGCTTGCCTCCTTCTCAAAACAAGGGCTGGATAAAGGCTTCATCCGGTTTATTTCATGGATGGAGCAAGAGCTGGCAAAACCAAATGGGGACAGCTTTGGCCTTGCAAGCTGCGTTCATCCCCTAATCTTCTGGTAGGGCCCCAGAGCTCGTTCTGTCGCCCCCACTGCCTGCCCCAGCCAAAACATGATGCTGCTGCTGATAGATGACGTTTACAGAGGACTTTCTGAGTCAGGCATTTTCTTAAGTGCTGTAGATTCATTTATTTACTTCCCACTACATCTCTGTGATGAAGGGGCTGATCATAATAGCCCCACTTTAGAGATGCAGAGACTGAGGCCTGGGAGGCTTCAGAAATTTGCCAAAGGCCCACACAGCCAGCCAACAACAGAGACTGAATGTGAACTGGCTGCGGAAATGAACACAGACACACAAAGATAGCCAGCCTGAAAGAAGCTGGACTTCACAGCCAAGCTCTCTGACTGCTGATCTTTGAAAAGTTGAGGCTGGGCACAATGGCTCATGCCTGTAACTCCAGCACTTTGGGAGGCTGAGATAGGAGGATTGCTTGAGCCCAGGAGTTCAAGACTAGCCTGGGCAACATAGAAAGACTCAGAGACCCTGTCTCTACAAATATATATATATTTTTAAATTAGCCAGGCATGGTAGTGCACACCTGTAGTCCCAACTACTCAGGAGGCTGAGACAGGAAGATCGCTTGAGCCCAGGAGGTTGAGGCTGCAGTGAGCTATGATTGCACCACTGTACTCCAGCCTGGTGGATAGTGAGACCTTGTCTCAAAAAATAAAAAAGTAAAGTAAAAGAAAAGTTGAGGTCATATTTCTTTATTCAACATTCCTGCAACACGTTTTACTGAGCAGCCTGCCATATGCCATGTGCCACTCTCCATGCAGGGGAGCGCCCCACGAGCAAGGCCCATGGGGGTCGCTCTCATAGGACCGATCTAGTCCACAAGACAGGCACCAAGTCAGCAACTGAACAAGCAGGCAGGATCATTTTAGGCTGTGACAAGGTGTCATGAAGGAAATACAGTGGGGGGCATTAGGCCGGGTGCGGTGGCTCAAGCCTGTAATCCCAGCACTTTGGGAGGCCAAGGTGGGTGGATCATGAGGTCAGGAGATTGAGACCATCCTGGCTAACACGGTGAAACCCCGTCTGTACTAAAAGTACAAAAAAAATTAGCTGGACGTGGTGGCGGGCGCCTGTAGTCCCAGCTACTCGGGAGGCTGAGGCAGGAGAATGGCGTGAACCCAGGAGGCGGAGCTTGCAGTGATCCGAGATTGCGCCACTGCACTCCAGCCTGGGTGACAGAGTGAGACTCTGTCTCAAAGAAAAAAGAAAAAAAGAGAAAGAAACGGGCGATGCTCAGGGAAGCCTTCCTGAACGGGAGGGTCTCTGGGCTGGGGGGATTGAGCCTTGCTGTAGGCTTTCCCGACCTTGGCACTGTGGACATTGTGGATCCCGTAAATCTCTGTTGGGGGACTGGCCTATGCATTATAAGATGTTTAGCAGCATCCCTGGGCTTTACCCACGAGATGCCAGTCGCATCCCATTTTCCAGGGTGACAACCAAAAAATGCCCCCAGACATTGCCAGGTGTTCCCCTGGAGGGCAAAACCACCTCCAGTTGAGAACCCCTGAGTCACGAGACTGGCAAAGCAGACAACGTGGGATGAAGGAATAGCCAGGTGGGCTGCAAAGTTGCTCAAAGTGTTTGAGGTCCAGGAAGAAGGCTGGTTTGGCTGGAGGGCAATGGGCCAGGGAAGGATGGCAGGATCATCATGGCCACTTGCTCTGTGAAACTCTCCAGAAAGTACTCAGCAACATTCATGGAGTCCCTTTGCTGTGCCAGGCATTGTACTAGCTGTGCCCAAGGACACAGCACATGCTCCAAGGTGATAATAGTCGGGGTGGCTGGATAAGACACAACAGCTGTCAGCCTGATGCTATCCATGGTAACAGAATATTCTGGACCAAAAGCAAGCAGAGAGGCACTCCAAGGGCAGTGGCCATGGTGAAAAAGATGCTGGAGAAGGCAATGTCTGGGCCCCTTTTTGAAGAGGAGAGAGCAGGCAGCTGTGGCCTTCACCTTCCCAGCTCTCGCCCCTCCATTGCCCATAGCAACTGCCTGTCCCCATGCCCAGCTGCACGCGGTTTTGGTGGAATTTCTAATCATGGTGCCCTGCTAGACTGGCCAAGGGGCTGGCATGAGACCCAAGCTTGGCCACCATATACTTTCTTCCTGGAATCAGGATATTGGCCAGAGAAACCCAAGGGCATTGAATGGCTAGAGTCAATTTTTCTAATGGAAGTGGAACAAAGCATGTTCTTTTGTTCTGGCATGATTTTTTGACTATCTCAACTCCCTAAGAAGCGATTGTTTCTCTCTCTTCCAAGGCCTATTTTTCAGCTTTTCCTTCCAAAGCCCTTTCAATACACCTCTATTTAATTCACCAGAGTGGGTTTCCAATGTTTGAAACCCCAATTAAAATAGAAACAGTATAATGTGAACAGGGATAAGAGAGTGTAGGTTTCTGATTCACTGCGCTCACCACTTTACATTAAATAAGCTGTGTGTCCCTCTCTCTCCTAGTTACAAGCAGGATGCTTTGCCAAGGCCTGACTGTGTCTTTTTCTCTTCATATCCACAGTGCCCAGCTCAGGGTTGACTTCTCCTCTGCACCTGCCATGGTTTATAATTATGCATTTCTTTGTGGGATAATTTGTTTAATGTCATCTACTCTCACTATGTTGGAAGTCCCATGAAAATAGAATGCATGGAGCCCAATTTATTAGGAAGACCAACTGTCCCAATTTGCCTGGGGTGGGGTGGGGGATTCCTGAGACATGACTTCCAGGGCTAAAATCAGGAAAGTCCAGGGCAAATTGGAGCAGTGCCCACCCTACCAGTGTCTGGCATATAGGAAGTCTTCAAGCACCAGTTGTCCCGGTCACTCAAGGAATATATGTTGAGATGAACGGAGGCAAACTGCAGCACAGCAGAAGGCGTATTCTTTCATGCAAAAACATTTCTTCATGCCTGCTGTGTGCCAGGTAACCAGCTTGTCAGAAGCAGAAGATTCAACGAAGGAAATCCCAGCAGCCAGGGCTGCCATAGGATTGTAGGTTGAAATCACACTGCATGAGGTCTTGAGCATCAGGCTAAGAAACCAGCATGCAGCACCCAGATGAGGCAGGTCCCCTCTGATTTAGGAGAAGGGAGGAGATATGAAAACATAGTAATTTAGGAATGATGCATTGGCAGCGCCTCCCAGGGACTCTGATAAGGAAACCACTGCAGGAGGAATCCGCAGGGGCTACTGAAACAGGGGACAGAACCTGAAGTGAGCGGGTTATTTGGTTGTTTCTTTCCAAATTCTGCACTGGGCAGAGAGAGGGGTTTAGCAACTTCCTTTTTCGTCTCAAGCACAGCCATCTGTTCAGTTCAACAAGCAGAAAATCCACCCCCAGGAAACGTGAATTTATTTGTGGGTATGTGATGGATCCTACGTCTTTACTCCTTAGGAAGATTCAGCTACACAACCCATGCCACGGGGCCATCCTCTTGATAGGTTTCAACTCTGCTGCTGAGCAGATGAGAACACGTTTATGTGCAGCTGCTATCGACAGTGTTTTTGTCTGCCTGCCCCCAACCCAGTCTTATATTGAAAGCGAACCCCCCAGGCAATGGTATTAGTAGGGAGGCCTTTGGGAGGTGATTAGGTCATGAGGGTGGAGCCCCATTGATGAGATTAGTGCCCTTAGAAAGAGACCCCAGAGAGCTGCCTGGCCTCTTCTGCCATGTGAGGGCACAGCAAGAAGGAGCTGTCTGTGAACCACAAAGCAGACCCTCGTCAGATTCCAAACTGCCAGTGACTGATCTTCAACTTCCAGCCTCCAAAACTGCAAGGAATAAATTTCTGTAGTTTATAAGCCACCCAGTCTATGGTATTCTGCTATGGCAGCCTGGAATGACCAAGACAGCAGCCAAATGAACTTTTGGATGGGGCCTCGCAGACTTTCAGGGCCTGGAGATCCTCTGAGAAGAACATCTCTGTAATTCGGCTCCCCATTTCAAAGCAGGGAAAGAATCTTATTTGCATGATATAATAAGCAAGAAGCTGGGGCTGGGCTGCTCTCTCTTTAACTCTTCTCAATAAAGAACTGAATCATACAATAGGGAGCCCCGTGCCCCTGGGGAGTAGGGGAAAGTGAAAAGACAGGGAAACAAATAGATTGCATCGTGTGGTAAGAGAGTTTTTCTCCTGTGAAAATTCTCTTTCAATCCTTGTCATTACACCAAGAAGAAAATCTCACTTTGGTACTAATAGGTCTTTAACGCCTCCCTCAAACTTTAACACCTCTCCAAATCTCCCTTTCAAATGGGAATCAAACAGGCCTCAAGCCCAGAGTCTTCCACAGGCAACCCTATTCCTCTAGAATTAAATATTCTAGAGTTTCATAATATCGTTTTATTTTCGTGGTATATCTTTTTCTGGATAGCTTCTATTTGTAGCAGGTGGGATTGGCTTTCCATCTATGGTAGTAAGTTTTCCTTTTGAAGAAATGTATTTTAAGTTTTAAATGGGAGACAAGTTGAGGAAAAATAATGAGGGAAAGACTAGACCACATGGTATGCAGTGATAGCAAAATTGTCGGTGGACCTTAAACCATTGAAGTTTGAAAGCAGGAGTGGAGGACAGAGGGATGGGCTGGTGACCCCGGGGCCGCTCACCAGAGCAGGCTCCGCACATGTTATTAAGCAAATGTCAAGCCTGAAATTTAAAAGGTGGCTCTTTAAATGAATTAGAGTCAGAGACACTGGAAAGTGCCAGGAAATTCTTCACGTGACCTTGAACAGACAGAAACCTCCTGAGATGAGAGAGTACAGGTCTATTATTTGACTTGGCAAAGGACCCTTCTGGTGGATAGGGGTGTCCCTTCTCTAAAAAATGATGTGCAGTGCATTTCTGTATGTTTCCTGTGAATAACCACTGAGGCACCAGCAAGGGGAGTCATGGGGGTAGAAGGACAACCGCAGTAGCCATCACCCATTGAGACCCTGCTCAGCTCTGCCTGTGCTGCCAGGAGCCTCACCTCACCCTTTCAACAGCCCTTTCATGCTGATGCTAGTAACCTCTGACGCTTATGGAGCACACACTGTATGCCAACATCTCTTCAAAGCATTCATTCATTCATTTAATCCAAACAGTAACCCAAGGAGACCATCATTATTACTCCCACTTCACAGATCAGAAAACTGAGGTGGAAAGGGTAGGTCACAGCTGGTGGTCAGTGGTAGAGGCAGATTCAAGCCCAGACATTCCGGCTCCAGAGCCTACACTCCAACTTTGTGGAGGGGAGTGACAGAGGAGGATGCACAGCTACTAAATTGTAAAGTCAGCAAAACCATCCTCCCCAAGGTGGCATTTCCCCCAAAAGCAAGCTATTGCATTAATTCAACAAATGTTTGTTGAGCATCTACTATGTGGGAAAGACCCTCTTTTTGTTCCAGTCATCGGCAGCTGGGGGCTCTAGGTCCATCCCTGCCCTCCCCGAAGCAGGAGAGTAACCTTGTAGACTTCCTGTTAGGGCCCTGGGGTCTCTGGGTGAATTTGATGCAGACTCAGCCATTAGCCTGGCTGGGCCACAAAATCAGGAAGCTTGGACCAGTGCTGTGGAACCTTGATTCCTGCCCCAGTTTTGTCATTTCCTGCCTCAGCCTCTTTGCAGCTCCCGGCCTCAGTTGCCTCACCTCCAAAATGGAGGTCTTAATGACAATGGTCTGGCTTCACTCACAGGGTTATCGTGAAAATCAAAAGAGATTGCTCAGGGAAAAGCCTCTTCAAACTGGAGCTCCAGGTGATGGTTGTCATCTGTCGATGTTGCTCTCTGGTGAGTTCTTTAAAAATGGAAATTACTGTTTGTTTCTAATTACAAAAGTTCAGGAGTTACAGAATAGCACACAGATTTTTAAACACGGTTTATTACCCCACTACTTGTTAATAATCTCTACTAACCTGTTGGTGTATTTCCTTCCGGATACATAAAGAGAGTTGAACCCTGAACGATATGGAAGTTGGGGTGTTGACCCCCCTCAGAGTTGAAAATCTGCATACAACTTTTGACTCCCCAAAACACTACAGATAGCCTACTGTTGACTGCAAGCCTTGCTGAGAACATAAACAGTCAATTAACATATTTTGTATGTTATATGTATTGTATACTGTATTCTTACAATAAAGGAAGCTAGAGTAAAGAAAATGTTATTGAGAAAATCATAAGGAAGAGAAAGTATATTTACGTTCACTACGCAGAAGTGGCTCAGCATAAAGGTCTTCACCCTTGTCATCATCAACTCGAGTAGGCTGAGGAGGAGGAAAAGGAGTGGTTGTTTCTGCTCTCTCAGGGGTGGCAGAGGTGGAAGAAGAGTCACCTGTAAGTGGACCTGTGCAGTTCAAACCTGTGATGTTTGAAGGTCAACTGTATGATGATTGCCTACATAGAACCCGGTAGCTTTCTACAGCACTTGGAAGGAAATCCACACTCCTTATCAACACTTCACCTTGACTTTCAGTCTGTGTGATCTGGCCCTGCTTGCCTCTCCTACCTCTTCTCTCTCTACTCACACATTATTTCTCTTTCTTTTTCCCTCCTAATACACCAATGGCATTTCCCCTCAAGGCCTTCCCCTCTTTGCCTGAAATGCTCTGGATTTCATGACTCTGGAAATCATGACTGGATTTTTTTTTTTCAGCGTGCAAGTCATGGCCGAAATGTCACCTCCTTGGATAGTCCCTCCATCTTCACGCACACTAAACTAGTCCATCTTGCATGCCTTTCTTCATGGCATTGTGTGCCATGCTCAGAAATTATCTTGTGTATTCTTAAGTCCATATATGTATTACCTGTCTTTCCCTAAATAACTTCCCACCCTGAGCTTGTTCCTGTCCATATTCCCAGTACCCAGAATGGTGCTTGGCATACAGCACATCTTCATTACATAGTTAATAAGTGAATGAATTGGATTAATGTACTTGTGAGCTAGGATTATACTATATTTAATGTTTTTATAACTGATTTTTCCCTGCTATGGTGTGACCACCTTGACTTTGAATGGAAGTGTAGCATTCCCTTGTATGGGTGGATCAAAATTTCTTTTCTTTTCTTTTTTTTTTTTTTGAGACTGAATCTCACTCTATCACCCAGGCTGGAGTGCAGTGGCACGATCTCTGCTCACTGCAACCTCCGCCTCCCAGGTTCAAGTGATTCTTGTGCCTCAGCCTCCTGAGTAGCTGGGATTATAGGCACACACCATCATGCCAGGCTAATTTTTGTATTTTTAGTAGAGACGGGGTTTCACCATATTGGCTCGAATTCCTGACCTCAGGTGATCTGGCTGCCTCAGCCTCCAAAAGTGCTGGGATTACAGCCATGAGCCACTGCGCCCGGCCTGGATCATAATTTTTAACTAAGCCCCCATTACTGACTAGGTGGGACATTTCTGATTCTTGTGTTTGTAAGTTAATACTACATTCTACAGTGACCATCTTTGTCCATACACACATTTTCTCATCTCTCCATGACCACTTCCCTTGGATTAATTCCTAGCAGTAAAACTGAGGGAACAAAGGGTTACATTGTTTGAATCCTCTTCATATATATTACCATGGTCTGCAGAAAGGTTGTATCATCTCTGAGTTTGCTGTAACGACCCTTAGCTTGTGGGCTTCTCAGCAGAATGCTCTGAAGACCATGGAAATATCATTGTCTCCTCTTACCCAGGAGAGTAAAGGTTGAGGCCCTCCGGCAAGACAGATCATGCCCACTTACTCTGCAGAAACTTCCTCCCTTTCCAATAACAGGAACAACTCCTAGCTCTGCTGCTCAGGCCCAATGTGTGATACACAGGAATCCCCTAAGCAGTGATGTTCCGAAGTTAGAAGTCACTCCAGCCAGGCTGAGGAGCTTATCATTCAAGAAGCTAATACCAGCCAGCCAGACTGTGCCAGCTCAACCTTCCTCCTTTTGTTCTCCAAAGCACACCTTGCCTTGGTCACCTGACCTTCACTAAGCTCAGCCCATATTTGGCCAAACCATCTGGGCCTCTGCTCAACGTGCCTTTGCTTTGTGACCTGTTCCACATCATTTTTCAAGGTCTAGCTTTACTCCCCACCTAAACTGTCACCTTCTAGAAAGCCCCTTTTCATAGTACAGCTCTCAGGGAGATCTCCCGGCCCAGAACTGCCCATAACTCTGATTACCAGCTTCTCTGTCAGCATTTGCCCATCTAACCACTTTGTGTTGTTTATATACCTTTGTGCATGAGTAACTCTAAATTTTCAACTGAGTGTTTTTCTCACTGGGAGCTCACGCATAGTGTGACAGTCAGAACCTTTGAGATAATCAGGGCTGGGATTGAGCCTCAACTCTGCCACCCACTAGTTCTGTGCATTTGGGCAGCACAGTCAACTCTTCTGAGCCTCAGTTGCTCCATCTATAAAATGGGGGTTACTATAGCATGAATTTGAAAAGATTGCTCCAAGAATTCGATGCATGCAAAATACTTAGCATAGTGCCTCCCACAGAATGATTATTAAAAAATCAGCAGCAGGCCGGGAGCGGTGGCTCATGCCTGCAATCCCAGCACTTTGGGAGGCTGAGGCGGGCAGATTGCCTAAGCTCAGGAGTTCGTGATTAGCTTTGGCAACATGGTGAAACATCGTCTCTACTAAAATACAAAAAATTAGCCACCCAAGATGGTGTGCCCCTGTGGTCCCAGCTATTTGGGAGGCTGAGGCAGGAGAATTGCTTGAACCCGAGACGTGGAGCTTGCAGTGAGCCGAGATGGCACCACTGCACTCCAGCCTGGGTGACAGAGTGAAACTCCATCTTAAAAAACAAAAACAAAAACAAAAAAACAGCAACAAAATGGGGATATTCATCCCAATTTTGTTTTTCTAGACCTCTACAAAGGCTGAGCCAGTAATGTGTACAATGTTAAAAGAAATATTTGTGGAATGGAATGAGCGGATGTTGTGTAAACATTCATTGTGCGTGTATGTATTTAGTTCTACTAACCAGAACCCTGGGGGACCAGAACCAGTTACCCCAGTGTCTAGAGAGGAGGAAAGAAATCTCTCTCCTTAGCTGAAACCTTAGTAAGAGCTCAGTCCAGAGCTTGCTTGAAAGTAAAGATATGTCATCCAATTTAATCCCCACGCCAACCTTACAGAAAGATCTTTTTATATCCTTATGCTAAGAAGACCTACCACTGACTGTGCCAGATCTGTGCAAGATGCTTTTGAAAAATGTAATTCCCTTTAAGCCCTCACACTATCTCAATGAGACAAGAATTATTATTACTGAAGAGGAAATGGGGTCAGAAAGTTTAAGTGAACTGCTCAAGGGCAAATGGGTAGTAAGAGAAGAAAGAAGATGAGTAAGGATTGAACAGAGGCTTACTCTGTTCAAATAAATAAAATTAAATTAAAATGGTTGCCTCTTCACCAACTGATTCCCTGACATTCTCACATGCGTTCAGTTGGTGCTTAATAGGAACTGAATTGAAATCTCATGGTGATCTGTTAGAGACTTGGATCTTCTAATAGATGCTTCAAAGGGAGCAGTTTCTATTTCCGGTGCCCACGGAGATCTCGAGGGAGATTTCTCCCCACCCCTGCTCTGACGTCACGATGTTCTTGTTTTTCTCTGGGCCCTGTGACTCAGCACATGGCTCCAGATGGCTTCCTGCATTTCCAGCCTTGTTGGCTGGGGTGCCCAGGCCCTGGTAAAGTAAGCAAACCAGAACTAAGTTGCAACAAAGCATCAACACCTCCCTGCCCCTGCCCTCTGTTATGAAGACTTTGTAGTCCACTACTCATGATGGCCAGTCCCTCCATGGCTCCCCTCCCTCCTTGCCCTGAGATCCCCACACTTGGCCCCAGCACATCTGATGCCTGAAGATGAGACCCAGGAGTGATCATTCTCCCAGCAACCAGTGAACGGGCAAAGGGGCAGTTCTTTCACCCTTTGATCCTTTATTGACTTTAGGCAATTTACTTTCTCAGCCTCAGTGATCAAATGGGGACGCTAATATTGTCTACTTCTGAGGGTTGTAGAGTTAGGGTTGCCAGATAAAATACAGAAAGTCCAGTTACATTTGAATGTCAGATAAATGATGATTTTTTTCAGTACGCATGTCCCAAATATTGCTCAAATTTAACTGTGTGTCTCATGACTTTATTTGTTAAATCTGGCAACCTTATGTGGAGTGTGGAGTCAGATAACAAACGCAAAAATGCTTTGTCACCTACAGAGAGCTGTACACTTCATGATATCTTTTCCATGAGACGTATGCATGTGTACCCGTGACAACCAGCTTTGTCTGGAGCATAGAACAGGTAGTTTCAGGCAGGTAGTGGAGAATGTGTACCACCTGAGTCTATGATTTGAGATCCCTGGGTCTTGTTTGTCAATGGACTGATCTTTGCACATTTCGCTTCTGAGCCCTCAATGCATCCATCTTGAATTCTCTCAAATGCTTGAATGAAAAATACAGGAGCAACAGAAGCCCAAAAGGTTGCCTATTACTGATTGACTGGCATGTGTCATAGGCCAAATCTCCTTTTGATTTTGTGGTTAAAGAAGAAACAAGTAGAATAATTTATAAGTGTAAATCCTTATTTATTACATCCTTTATTATGTAATAAAGAATGTATGTGCACAACATTTAGCTCTAATATGTTCTAAGAGCCCTGCTTAACACAGAAAAACAAAAGGAACCAGCATACTATAAATAGACTACAGTGTTTATTTTTGATTTGGGGTGTCTCCTCCTACTAGAAATCTAAATTCTGAGAGGAAAGATTTTTGCCTGTTTTGTTCCCCAGGACTGAGAACAGTGCCTGGCCCAGGAAGGGTGGATATTTGATCAGTTGAAACCAGTTTAACTAGCTACATTAAAGAAAAATAAATACAGTGAGCCACAGAGGCTCATGCCTGTAATCTCAGCAATTTGAGAGGCTGAGGTGGGAGTATCGCTTGAGCCAAGGAGTTCAAGACCTGCCTGGGCAACAAAGCAAGACCCTGTCTCTGCAAAAAAAATAAAAAAATTAGCCAGATGTGGTGGCGCATGTCTGTGGTCCCAGTTACATGGGGGCCTGGAGCGGGAGGATCCCTTGAGCCCAGGATGTCAAGGCTACAGTTAGCCATGTTCATGCCACTGCACTTCAGCCTGGATGACAGAGCAAGACACTGTCAAAAGAAAGAAAGAAAGAAAGAAAGAAAGAAAGAAAGAAAGAAAGAAAGAAAGAAAGAAAGAAAGAAAGAAAGAAAGAAAGAAAGAGGGGAAGGAAGGAAGGAAGGAAGAGAGAGAGAAAGGAAAGAAAGGAAAGAAAGAAAGGCAGGCAGGCATGGGAAAGAAACCTTTCTGGAACTAATCCACCTCCCTTTCTTGCTAAGGTATAGTCATAGCCCTAAGTTTTTTAGAGTGATTTACACCACCTCCCAAAGGAGTCTCCACTAACCATGACCCACTCACTCAAGTGTCCAGCGACCCAGGTTGCTTGATATGCCTTTCCCCAAACTCCCCGAAGAGCTGCTGCTATGTGTTTTTATTTTTTAACAAATGTGCCATTGGCTCCCAAGGCAGTAATGAGTGCCGAGTACTGAGTATTTGGATTCCACCATTGGCTGGCATCACCAACAAAAGAAGTTCAGGCCCCTGCAGGGACTCCTTGGAGAACTCTTGGGGTTTGCCTCTTGGAAGCAACTCTCTGACGGAGAGCCTGACATTATCGGTGACTAGAAGCAGCTTTGCCAAGTCTTGCTGCTGCATTTGGGTCCCATTACCCCCGTGGCCATCCTTCACTTCTATGTTAGTTCAACTGCCACTGTTCCAGCATTCTCCCCCCATCGTTCTCAAAGCTGCCCCCTCTTCTTCATCCCCATCACCTGCCCTAGTCCAGGCTTCCCCATCTCTCCCAGGCCTGTTTTATTTCCCTGCCTATAGACTCTGCTTTCCAAATCCATCTTCCCCACTGTCCCAGAGCAATCCTTTTGAGAACCATGTCTCAGCAGCTGTTGACTTGTCCCACGGCTCCCATTCTATGAGATTTAGGAAGCCAGATGCTCTTCCTAAAACGTTTCCATGTTTCTCTGTGGGAGATGAGTAGAGATGGGAGCTATATTCTCATGGTCGTTTCTGGCTTGCTTCCACTGAATTAGTTTAGTATAGGAATCAGTCACCTTGCATGGATGCGTGCACACACACACACACAAGCACGCACACACATATACCTATCAGGTGCCATCCAATCACACATCACATCCACCCAGATGTGGCTTTGGCCCCTTTCCCCTATTTTTCACACCAGAAGGCTCATGCTGGTTATTTTTGTGAGCATCAGGCTTTTCTGAATATTTCTGGATGGAGAAATTCACATGTCAGCAAGATATCAACTTCAGTGTTTTCAATTATATACTTTTAAATATAACATACATGGATTCATTCTCTTCATTAAAAAATAGGGAGAAGGAAAGGATAGAGAGAGATTTGTTAAAGGATACAAAATTACTAGATGGCTAGATAGGACGAAGAAGTTGTAGTGTTCTATAGCATTGCAGGATGACTATAGTTAATATATAATATAGTATATAGTTTCAAATAGCTAGATGGAGGATATTGAATGCTCCCAACACAAAGATATGATAAAGGTTTGAGACGATGGATATGCTAATTACCCTGATCTGATCACTATATATTATATGTATCAAAACATCACTATGTACCCCATGAATATGTATAATTATTATTTGTCAATTTCAAAGAAAAAAGAGTTAAAGCATCAGAGATAATGCTGAGGAGGTGGACCAGGAAGGAGGAGCCTGGTTTCTTGATATCACCACGGAGTCTCCAGCCAGCCTGGGACTACTTACCTCTCCGGCTTCCTGTTGCAAGATATAAATAACCTGCTACGTGTTGGGTGGCTGTGAGCAGGTTTTCTGTTCCCTGCAGCTGACAATGCTATCTGAGACATTCCCACCTACCACTGAGCCTCCCTTGTCTTCCACCATCACTTTAGCTTCTTACCAGTCTTTATTTTTCTACCTAGTACTTCATCACTGGCTGACAAGGTATGATTTTTGAATTGCTCACAAGTTGGTCTCTATTTTCCCATGAGAATGTAAGCTCCACGTGGAGAAGGAGTTGGTCTTGTTCCCATGTTATCCGTAAGGCCTAATACAATACCTGGCACATAGCAGGTGTTTGATAAGTATTTGTCAAATAAATGAATGAATGCAGATTTGATCACCTTCCTCCCCTTTCAGAAGATAAAATCCAAACTACTCAGATAGGCAAACGGTCATTCCTGCCCTGGACACTACCTGCTCCACCCACCTTGTACCAAGCTCCATGTCTACACCCTCTGCTGGGCCTTTGCACAGGCTGTTCTCTCACATACATTAATTGAGCATCTTCTATATGTCAGGTGCCCTTTCAGGCATGGGAGATAACTCAATGAACCAGCCAGCTGCAGTTTCCACCCAATGGAGCTCAGGAGAAAGGAGAGACGTAGGCCGGCAGTACAGTGTGGCCAGTCACAGTGCAAGGTGGGATACAGGGAATTAAGAGCTCCTCAGTGTCTAAGTAGCAAACTCCAATTCATTTTTTAAGGCCCAGCCCCAATGTCCCCTCTTCTAGGAAGGCTTTTCCCAGACCCTGTGTTGGAGCAGATGCTCCTGGTGCTCCCTAAGCCCCTTGGCCTTCTGCTGCCACTGAACGCAGCCCACTCGTTTGTCTTTGCCTGGGTCCTTGTGCGCCTCTCCAGGCAGCCTATGAGCCATAGGGCCAGGAGCCCTGTCTTATTGTCTCCATAGCCCCAAGGCCCAGTGCAGGGCTAGACGTGGCAGTTTTTATTGGATTCAGCTACTGACTTGTCCCTTCCTTGGCTTGCTCTTCTCCTCTCCAGCCCCCTTCACTTGCTTAAGTTTCAGGTTTCAGGCTGACTCTGTCTCTCCTTTTCACACTTAGGTCCCCAGACATTTCTTTGTCTTGTTCTGAATTAACCCTTCCTCTTTCGAGGGAAGCTCGGGGAGGGGAAGTGCCAGCTTTCTCTTGGCTGACTAGCAAAGCTTAGATGAAAGGGCAGAAAAAGGTATCCAAACTCTTAGCAATTGTTTTCCTGCTTTTATTATTCTTTATTCCTCAGGCTAGGCCCCTCCTTCCCTCCTTGCTTTCTCTGTCTTGCATTGTCACCCAACCATACTCCGTTCCCAGAATGTGACAGACTCCGCACACCTCTGCACCTCTGCACCTGCTGCTTCCCTCCGCCAGAGACGCTGTTCCCCCACCATCGCTTCCTGATGAAAGCGGCCACACTCTGTGAAGCCAAGTACCCATGTTACTTTCTCAATATGGCTCCTCCCATGTCCCCTTCCCCATCCCCAAGCACAATAAATCGCTCCCACGGTGCTCTGTGCTTCCTTGGCTGTAGCTGGATCCCATGACATTCTGGTGGGTCATCCATGGTCACATCCTCTCAGATGTGAGCTCCTCATCACCTGGATCAGTGAGAAGTCTGTGCCCAATCTCTCTTTGTCCTTCCAGTGCTCAGCATAGAGCTTGCCATGCTATAGAACCAAATAGACAATTGTTGCTTTGGGTGGCTGAGGTCTTAGGCAAGGGAGTGAGAAGGAGTGGCCACCCTTCCTGGTAACAGCACCTTATTTGCCTCTGGAGAACCATCTTCCCCACTTTCCATCCATCTGGCTTGAATAGGACTGACCGAAATGCACGGCAGGGCATATGACCCAAGGCAACCCCATTGGACAGCGCATCCCCTGACCTGAGAGATTGCTCAGTGATGGGCATGTCACCCAAGCCTGGCCCATGAGATCATGGCAACAAAATTAAAGATGAGTTTGGAAATTGAGTGGAGGGCAGATGAGGGCAGGAGGAAAAGGATAAACCAAAACTAGAATTTGTGCCTTATAGCCATGAAGTCTAAGATATTTGAGAGAGTCTGGCCACACTCATGGCTCTGTGTTCCCAAGGGATCAAAGTGTTCTTACCTCACAATCTGCTCTTGTTGTGGGAGGATCATGATTGGGCCTTCTTGTTGGCAGTACCTAGAGTTGAAAGAAGCAAGACATGACGGTGAGCTGTGGAGAAAGAGCATGCATTTTGGAGTCAGACGATCTGAGCTCAAATTTTAGCTCTGCTACTTACTGGCTGCACACAAGTCCCTTGTCTCCCTGACGCTTGGTGCCTTCATCAGTGAGACATGAAAATCGATTTGTAAAGTCACATTCACAAATAAAACATGCATGCAAATAGCAGTTAGTCATCTACTGCAGTGATTCCATTGTAATTCTGAGTTGGTAGTCCACTAAAATCATCTCAGGTAGGAGATGTGGAAGTGGATGATGAGGCTTAAGCTATGGCAGAGAGTAAGAATGGAGAGGAAGATAGAATAAATATTATCCAGGGAATATTAGTCAGAAATCTTCTGTTTGCAATTGACAGAAACCCCACTTGAAAGCATGCTTCACCGGGCGCGGTGGCTCACACCTGTAATCCCAGCACTTTGGGAGGCTGAGGCGGGTGGATCACAAGGTCAGGAGTTCGAGACCAGCCTGGCCAATATGGTGAAACCCTATCTCTACTAAAAATACAAAAATTAGCCTGGTGTGGTGGCGCATGCCTGTAGTTTCAGCTACTCAGGAGGCTGAGGCAGAAGAATCACTTGAACCGGGGAGGCAGAGGTTGCAGTGAGCTGAGATTGAAATCACACCACTGCACTCCAGCTTGGACAACAGAGCAAGACTGTGTCTGAAAATAAATAAATAAATGAAATGAAAACGAAAGCATGCTTAAGCAAAAAAGAATCAGTCCACATAGCTCAGAGGTGCATGGCCAGGAGGCTGAGTCTCTGCCTATTACCCCATTATGGTCCTGCTTTCCTGTGGGGTGACCTGATTCTCTGATTCTCCACTGTGCACATGGAGGCCCCAGCTGTTCCAGGCTGGCATATTTGCACAGTGAGCAATCCCTATAGGAAAAGAGAGGGTCTCTTCCCCAGCATTTCTCACAAAAGTCTTGGAACTGAGCCTCAATGGCCACTCTTCCATCATGCTCCCATCCTAGAGCCCATGATGGGCATGAGAGATATTCTGATTGGCTGAGCCTGGGTCCTTAGTGCTGGGGGTAGGGGGGTTGGGGGGGCAGAGAGGAGAGAATCCAACCTCACCTTAACTACACGGAGTGAGAGTGGAGAAGGGGATCTCTGGGGTGCTGTCACTCAAAGAAGTGAGGTATACCAGGCAAATATAGAAAACAGGTGTGTCTTCCAGAAGGAGTTTAGCCATCCAAGGAAGGTTTGGAAGTGGAAGGCCAGGAAATCAAGAGTCAGCACTAACCAGGCGGTTTTGAGCTCGTAGCCCCTGTCTTTGGTCTCCAGCAGGCCTCACAAGCATGACTCAGTGGTGAGGCTGCCGCACATGTGGTTTTGAAACCAACCTTTCCCCTTGGCCCCAGCAGTGCGTTGGCGTGTCCCTGGGGCTGGTCCCAGTGCCCGCCTGGAAATGCCCTTGGTTTGGGCCCCTGCCTGAATCTCTGGAAAGGTCTTTGATCTCCTCACCCCAGCTCTTCCATTGGCTTCCTCCTCACCCTGGGACAAAGTCTGGCAATCGCTGAGAAAAAGGCCAAATGCCACCTTGCAATTTGCTTGGTCATCCTGGAACAAGTGCTGCTGGGGCTCCC
The DNA here is from genome assembly GCF_028858775.2 of Pan troglodytes. Taxonomy (NCBI): domain Eukaryota; kingdom Metazoa; phylum Chordata; class Mammalia; order Primates; family Hominidae; genus Pan; species Pan troglodytes. Next base: position 171,439,933 of record NC_072402.2, read on the forward strand.
TGTCCCTACCCAAGCAGAGGAAAGTTCAGGACAGTGGGCAGATGCCCCCACCCCCAGAAACGAGTAGACCAGGAGGCTGGGCCCGGGGTGCTGGCCGAGACCCTGGCCAAGTGCTTATCCACAGTGATAAATGAGGTCATCATAGCTGCTAAGGTCAGTCCTCCTCGGGCATGTAAACAGCAAATAAGCTCATGATTGGAGAACACCCTTTGAGAGAGGAGGCTCCTGCATGCAGAAGATCCTTCCTGAGCACCTTCTGCCCTCCATGTCCGAGCTGCACACTGGAACAGAGAGGTGAATAAAACGTAATCCCTACCCCAAATTGCTTGCCAGCAATGACAAGAGACAGACAGGTAGCAATCAGCCCACAGTACGGTACACAGAGTCTGTTTATAGAAGGACACTCTAGAGCTTGGGAAGTACAGAGGAGGCATAAAAGCTACAGCAGGGGGACAAGTGGGAGGGACCCAAGGAGCCAGGGACTATGCTGGCACCTGAAGGAGAAAGCTGGTGGGGTGAAGAAAGGAGGGAAAAGCCATCCATCCTAGGTGGAAGCAGCATGTGCAAAAATGCAGTGGTTGCTCAGGGGCCTGTAAGTGGAGCCCAGGGCACTGGGAGAGGCGATGGAAAGAGGGGAGATTAGAGGGGAAGATGGGACCAGTGTTCTCAAGTTCTTTAATTGGGGCAGTGTCGAGGTCTGGTCCAGACTCATTCCCTCTGGTCCAGATCATTTTCTCTAAAACAATTAAACAGAAACTCATGCAGACCCAGTGTCTCCCTCCATAGGAAATCGTCTTAGCAAGGACTCGGCACTTTCTGGGAAAGCTAAAGGGATGTGTGACTTTCTGGGAAACCACATCCCAATATTTCCTGCATTCTCACCCCAGAGCCCCCAAATCAGGCTCGTTTCTGGGAAGTCAAATCAACAGTGGAGGTTTGGACTGTTGCAGCAGCCAGGTGGAAAGACACGCAGCCCCTGCACACCTGGGCTGGCTGGACAAAGTGGCCGGGCAGATGCGCAGGAAGGAAAGCCTGCAGGTGCTGAAGGCGCCCCCAGAAGAAAGACAAAACCATCTCTCCTTGTCCCCTTATTTTGTCATTTGAAACATCATTTAGGGGAAGGTGAAGGCCATTTGGTCATATATTCCCAGCTGCGTGACCTTGGGACTTTCAGTTTCCTCAGCTGAAAAGGTGATGTGAGAATGGCCCTAGGTCTAGCAAGCCAAGCACCTGTGCGAGGAGATGCCCACTTACTCTTTTTTCTGAAGACCCTCCTCAGCAAAGCCCGAAAGTGCTCTCTCTCCCCACGCTGGAGACCAGTGTGCTCTCCAGACAGCAGGCTTTCCCTGGCAGGGTCACAAACCAAATGTCTAAGTATTAAAAGTTTTAAAGCAAGCTAACAAACTGCTAGATAAAATATATCATACCTCCTCACATGATGGCAGAGCTTCCTAATGACCTGGAAGGCCAGATCAGAATGGCTAGACTCCTCGGAGTTTCACATTGGCATGTGGCAGCTACTTTCCCCATTCTTCATGTTTTCCTGCACCGGGAGAAAAACAGAAACCGGGCACTCGGCCCACGTGGCCAAGCTCTACCCAGGTCCCACAAAGCAGCTGCCCTTTGTCCAGCCTTCAGGGCTGGAGCACCCACTGGCCATGTGGTCCACACTAGGGAAAATTGGAGAGGTCCAGGAGGCCTCAGAAGTGGGCATGGGCATTTGGACGGGGAACCCCAGGGTCCTGGGAACCCAGAGCGTCCTCTGGAAGGGAGGCATGTGAGTTCCAACTGGGCACAGCCCTTTGTTCCCCAAGACTCCTCACTTGCAGGGAGGGGCAGTGTCTGAGCAAGACCTTCTAAAATGCAGGGCCCAGGGCTGGAGCCCCTCTTACCCTGATCAGAGAGTGCTGGACAGGGAATTGGAGATGCAAGAATATCAGGGTTTTAATTTATTTATTTATTTATTTATTTATTTATTTATTTATTTTTTGAGACTGAGTCTAGCTCTGTCATCCAGGCTGAGTGCAGTGGCGAAATCTTGGCTCGCTGCAACCTCTGCCTCTGGGTTCAAATGATTCTCCTGCCTCAGCCTCCTGAGTAGCTGGGATTACAGGTGCACGCCACCACACCCTGCTAATTTTTTTTTTTTTTTTTTTTTTTTTTTTGTACTTTTAGTAGAGACGAGCTTTCACCATGCTGGACAGGCTGGTCTTGAACGCCTCACCTGCAATGACCTGCCTGCCTCAGCCTCCCAAAGTGCTGGCATTATAGGTGTGAACCACCACACCCGGCAGGAAATCAGCTTTTTAATTTTGCTATTTCCAAGTGAGATCTGAAGTAAGGCCCACAACGTTTCTGGCCCTTAGTCTTTCCCAGAGTCAACCAATTTGGTCTCTGCACTTCCTTCTGGCTCTGGCCCAGGGTCCTAAAGCTGGTCCTGCCCTTCCTAAGGCCAGTGGATATGGGTCATCAGCTTTGTAAAACCTTTCTGCCTGGTGCCAGCACCTCCAGGGCTACAGTTAGCCTTAGTATTTGACACCTGGACTTCCCTCAGCAGCAGGCCTGGAACTGAAAAGCAAGCAAACCCATGCAAAACTTGTATTTCTTTCACCTGTGACCTGGGATCATGAACGCTGTGGAGTCCTGACCAGGCTCACCTATACCAGTGTCCAGGTCTTCCAGGCAGGACAGGCCTCCATCAGACCCATTCACAGATCTGGCTGGCTCTCCCAAGCCAGGTCTGTCGTCAGGATCTTTAAAGAAAATCAATGAATGAAGCAAAATGAGAGGACAGAGGGCTGCTGGCTTAGTGCAGGGAAAAACTGGTATGGGCCTGTAAGTTCTGCAGTGTTTGGAGACAGATAAGGCCTTACACTGAATGTGGGGAGAGGAAGGGGACCAGAGGAGGAGGGGAATAATTATTACTGTTCAGTGAGTTTTTCCAGGTGCCATAATATGTGTTGCTTTTTTTTTTTTTTTTTTTTTTCAGATCAAGTCTCACTCTGTCACCAGGCTGGAATGCAATGGTGCGATCTTGGCTCACTGCAACCTCTGCCTCCCAGGTTCAAATGATTCTCCTGCCTCAGCCTCCCCAGTAGCTGGGACTACAGGTGTGCAGCACCATGCCCAGCTAGTTTTTTTTTCTTTTTTTGTATTTTTAATAGAGGTGGGGTTTCACCCTGTTGGCCAGGATGGTTTTGATCTCCTGACCTTGTGATCCACACGCCTTGGCCTCCCAAAGTGCTGGGATTACAGGCATGAGCCATCGCGCCTGTCCCTGTTGCATTTTTTTTTACCTCCATTTTCTCAGTAATGTAAGGACCTCATAGACCAGTGAAATCCTCTCCTTTCCAAGACCTCAATTTTGGGAGGTGACATAGGCCTGCTCACTTTTTATTTTGCCATGGAAAGACATTATAAAGCAAATATCCACTCAATTGTTTATTCAGTTGACAAATACTTATTGAGGGTCTACTCTGTGCCAGGCATTCTTTCAAGCCTTGGGATACAGCTGTGAACAAGACAGACAAAAATCCCTGCCCTCTTGGGAAGAGTCAGACAGTGGCCCAAGCAGGAACTAAATCATAGGTCAGATGGGCTAAGTGCTATGGAGGAAAAACAGGTCAGGCAAGGGGGAAAGGCACACTGTGGCTGGATGGCAATTTCCGATAGGGTGATCAGGGAAGGTGTCCTTGAGAAGGAGACGTGTGAGTTAAGTTCTGAAGCTAGTGAGGCAGTGAGTTTTGTGGGTGGGGGTGGGTGGGGGAGGACTCTAGGCAGAGGGAACAACAGCTCAAAGGCCCTTAGTCCTTTCCACTGAAAAAATAATCATCAAAGAAGGGACCAGGTGAGGTGGCACATGCCTACAATCCCAGCACTGGGAGGCCGAGGCAGGAGGATTGCTTGAGGCCAGGAGTTCAAGACTGTCTCTAAAAAGCATAAATTAGCCAGGCATGGCGGTGTGTGCCTATGGTCCCAGCTACAGGCTGAGGTGGGAGGATCACTTGAGCTCAGGAGTTCAAGGCTGCAGTGAGCTGTGATTATGCCACTGCACTCCAGTCTGGGCAATAGCATGAGACCCTGTTTCTGTAATAAAAATAGAATAATAATAAAGAAAGAATATAATCACAGAATAAGGGCCAATCCTTCTTAAGGGAGGGCAATTCGTGACCTATTATGTTGACATATATACACACACATATGGAGATACAGTAATTTGTCTTTAGTTTATGTTGCATAGGGTAAGAACCTGTCCCAAGTCAGTTTTTGTCTGCAGACCAGCATGTGGCAAGTTACTGTTATTGCATTTTACAGGTGAGGAATCCGAGCCTCAGAGAGGGAGTGGGCTTTGTCCGGCATCACGACAGCTGAAGCCCACAGGCTAGGATTTGAACCCAGATCCTGAAGACGCCAGGGCCTTTGCCCCTGTCCACTAGCCGTTGTGGCCTGCTTCACAACCACGTCTCCTGGCCCCCGCTCCAGGGCTCCACGACTGCTGATTAAAAGAACAGCTTTGCCATATGGTTTAACCGGATTTTTCCTCCTCCTTTTTCTTCCCCAGACTGCATGCCCAGGAAGGAGGCTGGGGCAGTATGGACTGCATCTGAGCTAGCAGGACGGGGTGGGCAGGTGGGCAGGGCCGCAGACTTTGCTCCTTTTGGGAGATCTGTAGGCAGCTCCCCGGCGATATGCCTGCTGGGGCCTTCATGCTGGCATTTGGCCCAGTCAGGAAGTCTAGGCTAGGTGTGGCCTAGAAGACAGCATTGCCTCATACCGACTCATGCCAGCGAGCACTGACTAGCCACCCACTCTGTGCCCAGCTCTGTGCTGGGAGCTTTGGAGGTTACTTCACCGAAATGAATCCCCTTAACAGCAGTGAAATGTAGGCAAGAGACCCGTTGATTTGTTCATTCACTCATTCACACGTTCTTTACACCAAACTTTGCTGAGTACCACTTCATTCCAGAGAATACTGCCTCGGGCTCTACGATGGGCCAGGCATTGTGCCAGGCACTTGTGTTCCTATTTTAAAAGGTACTAAATCATAGTATGATATAGAGAGAAAGACTTTGAGGTCGATGGAGCAATTCACTCAGACGAGACCTGGGAAAGTTTGGAGAGGAGGTGAGATCTGGGCTGGGCCCTGCAGTAGCGGAGTTTGGGGTGGGGAAAGGGCATTCAGGCAGGGGTAACAGAGGCCAGGCAGCTGGATAACGAAGAGTGTGTTTGGGAACCAAGTGTTGACTGACCCTCTGGAACAGGGTTTCCCCCACAGGACAGTGGGGAGAAGGGTGGTTAGGAAGGAGGCTGGGAAAGTTGGTTCCCCATCTAGTCTTTGTGAGTGGCTCCCAAGGCCACCCACCAACTTCTCTGACCCTCATTTTGCCATCCTGTGAATCAGATTTAATGACCCTCGTCCTGCCTGTATTATAGGGAGGTTTTGAAGGTCAAAGGGAACCCAGAGACTTTGCTATGCCGAGAGAGAGGTCTCTTGCCCCTGGTTTTGCTTCCTTCCCAGGGGTGTGCGGGCCCCTGGGTTTCAATGGTTTCTTCAGGGCTGGCCTCCAGCCACACTCTGCCAGCCCCACAACCCCCACCCCAGGTGCTCCTGAAGGTCAAGAGTGTGTCCTGCTCATTTGCATCTGTGCATGGGGTAGATGGTCAGAGCCCAAGTCAAGGAGTCAGCCTGACGGCAGCCTGATCCCCATTCAGGTGCACATTGCCCCGGCGGCCCCCGGCAAATCACTTTCATCTCTGAGCCTCAGTGTCCTCATAACGGGCCTGTTGTGAGCTGTGGTGAGCAGCAGGTGATACGGAGCTTGCATTCAGCCCCTGTGAACGACTTGCCGGGACTGCTCTAAGCAGGGACCTCACCACCCTTCCCGGGACATCCTGGAGCAGGAAGGCTCCTGCTGGTCCAATTCCCAACTGACAATCAATTACTCAATCGCTCACTTTGTTCACTCACTCCATTCACTCACTCCTTCAACGAATGTTTACTGACCACCTTCCAGGCACCCAGCACAGCACTGAGTGCTTTGTTGTTGCAATGATTAAGACAAGGTTTTGAACCTCAACAGAGAACTTATAATTGAATTAAAATTGGCAGGCAATACGTGACTATGTGCCCCCTGGATGGGGCAGGTGGCAGTTGACAGAGTGCAGAGAGAGAAAAAGACACAGAAATTGTTAGGTTGGAGTAGGGTAGGGATATGCGTCAGGGAAGACCTCTCAGAGGGTGTGGCCTCCAGCAGAGTCTGTGGAACTCAGGAGGGTGGGGAGTAGAAGGTGGGCATTCCAGCTAAGAGAACTACCTGAGCAAAGGTATGGAGGGAGGCATGCATGTGGCCATCAAACCTGCTTAGCTGGAAGGAATGGGTGGAACCTGGTTGTACAGGTGGCCAGGGCTGGGCAGCAGAAGGCCAGGAGACTGAGCACTTCCTGCAGCCTGGATTCCAGGGTGTTGACAGGAGGAGGCTGCAACACCAGCTAACTCAGAGCTCTGAGATGGTGAGGTAGGAGGGTGAGTGATGGGCTGGCCTCCCTGCCTGGCAGTCCTCCTGCCCCTTTAGATAGGATGCAGGGTGGGAAGAGCAGAGCTCCTGCCTCTGATTCACTGTGTAGGTCAATACTCAAGTAGGTCACTATGTTTCTCAGAGCCTTGGTTTCTAAACATGGAAAACTGGAGAGACTGGGCCAGATGGTCTCAATTGCCTTTCCAGCTCTGGGACTCTAGAATCTTCTTATTGTCAATTCTGCATCTGCCGTGGCAGTCCTGCCTATCCTGGCTTCTCAGCAATCACCCTCCCCACCAGCCGCAAGGTTAGCTTGTGTGCTCATGCTTGCTTCACGTGATCCTTCTCCTCCAACCTGGCTCTGGAAGATTCCTGACCCTGGAGAGACACACTTCACAGCCAATCAGATGAATCCTTTGGAGAATTTAAACCAAGAGATCCAGGCCCTGGATCAATTAGATAGTGTTAGCCCTTAGATGCAAGGTTATAAGAAGAAGAAAGACTAGTGTTTGCTGACTTTATTTCGTTCTCACATCAACCCTGCAAAGTAAGCTCTGTTTGTATACCCATTTTATAGATGAGGAAATCAAGTTTAATGAAGGACCATGTTTGTCAGATTATGGCATGTAGCTGGTTACGACGCATCCCAATTCTCCAAGAAAAAAGTTTAAAGTAAAAATCAAAATATTTAGCTTTTGGAATATTTTAGTATAGCTTAGTATATATTAATATACATATTTAATATAGTTGAGTATAGTACATATTATATATACTAAAAATATACCAGAAGCTAAATATTTCCATTTTTAGTATATATAGTATATACTAAAAATAATTGTAAGGTATCTCTAGAGGAACCTATATTATTTTGTTTATGTAAATACTATATACCATGGACTGAAATTCCAATAGGAAATTCCAAATAAGTTCTACTAACTCTGAAACAAAACATTTCTTGGAACTGACACAGCAGATAAAGAATTTAAGGCGTGAAGTGAACATGGGTTTTATATATTGGGAAGGACATTCCCTGAGATCTTTTGAGCCTATATCTACCGTTAGCATCTGTTGGTTGACGTTTTCAGCACGGGCCTCTTCTCAGCAACATGGACACACGGGATAGATCGGTGGGGAAAGGAGGGATGTGGATGTAGTTTGTCTGCATTGCTGCAATTTGGCTGCAATGCTGCTCCACTGGCACCTGCAGTAACAAAGTTCCATAGACAGAATATGACCTGGGTCTTTATCACTTGACTTTCCTGCCTCCCCCAGAGGTGGCTGAGAGCTGGACCAGATCTGAGCCCTGTACATTAAAATCCCAGGTGGGCTGAACTTCTGGAAAAGGAAGAAGAAAAAACCTACAGACAATGCGGATCTGCAGAGACGGTGATGGAACATGTGATTGGAGAGAAGCAGGGCAGCACCCCAGGAGCCCCAGCGAGACATGGGGAGGACACTTTAGCTCTCTGGAAGCCCCGCCCACTTTCTGCAGCCTCAGTTGTGAGATTGCTTTGAATCTTGATGGCTAGTTCCCATTTATATAAACTTTTCTTAGTAAAAGGTCATTTCTAGCAACCAGATAGTCCCTGATAAAGACCTCACTGTTATGACGATGTCTATGTCCTATTAATTAAGATCCTGGGATATGCATCCTACTCCATAAACTTGACTGCACAAGAAATGTTACATTATTTTATTTCCTTGAGGTCTAATTAAATCTGACCCCGACTCCACGTTCTTGCTGAGGTAGCTGAAAAATTGATCTCAGTTGTGAGATGAGATGGGGGGGACCTCTCTTATTTTATATTTTTTTGAGACAGAGTCTCACTCTGCCACCCAGGCTGGGTGCAGTGATGCCATCTCAGGTCACTGCAACCTCTGCCTCCCAGGTTCAAGGGATTCTATTGCCTCTTGTGAGGATCCAGTGACAAAATGGACATAAAATCCAAAGTGGAGTAGCTTGGGACTACAGGTGTGTGCCACCACACCCAGCTAATTTTTGTATTTTTTAGTAGAGACAGGGTTTCGCCATGTCGGCCAGGCTGGTAATGAACTCCTGAGCTCAAGTGATCCCCCTCCTGAGCCTCCCAAAGTGGTGGGATTACAGGCGTGAGCCACCCGCGCCTGGCCCAGGACCCCTCTTCTTCAGGGCAATGCGCCATCTGTGAAGCTCCCACCTGAAATGAGTCTTCAGTCCAACCTTGCAGACTTGGCTACTGCTGATCTTCTCCTCATCCCTTCTGTGGGGGCCCCTATAGGTAGGCATCTATTGTACTGCTGTGCCAGGGTCTAGCCTCCCTGAATTAAATGTGCCACTCAGCCACTTCCATTGGTCACTGAAGTTTCCACCCCCACCCAGTCCTGGTCAGTCTCCCTCTGTCTCACTGCACTCAAAGGCACTTGGCTCTCTCCCTCCCCTGCAGCATAATAACTCAAGTTCAGGCTTTTACTCAAAGCCAGAGGAGGCAGCCTGTCATTGAGTACCTTCTAGTAGCATGGGGCTAGTTTGTACTGGAGGAAGGAAGAGGGAGTATAGGAGCACAGAAAGGAAAGGCAACACCCCACTGGTCATCATGGCAATCAGCTAGGGTGTTCCTACTGGCCACAGTACCCACTGCTTCTGGAAACCTCTCTTTTCCAGAAGGCCCCTGTGGCCATGGAACATAGATCCCCCACTGACATTTGAGTGGGTTCCTGAAGTTATTGCCTGCAGCACAAGATCCATTTGCTCCGAGCAGTGAGAGATGGAGAGGGAGCAACTGGGCCCTAGAGCCGGGTGGTCAGCATGAGGCTCCAGCAGGATCCTGGCGGGTGGTGGCTTTCCCAGCCAGCTTCTCCGAGAGCTGCCCCAGCCCAGGCCACTGCTATTTCTCCAGGATTCTTCCTTGGGGGTAGCTCTATGATCATTTTTATTGGATGTGTCAAAATCACTTTGCTTAAACTCAAATCTGGTCTAGGTTCTCTGTTGAAATAAATCCTAAACGTCTCAATGAAGACTTCAAGGCTCTGCAAAATTCAACCTCACCCTAAATTCAAGCCTCACCCTTTCTCTCCTCACATTCTCCTTGGGTTCCTGAATCACATACATATTATTTCTCTCTTCTCCTGGCCTTTGGTTATCCTGTGTCCCCTGCCTGGCACACAACCTCCCCAACAGGCATTTTGGCTGGCTCCAGGGCCATCCTTCAGTGTTGGAGAGTAGAGGGAACGGTGGCTTTGAGGTGCCCAGGTCTGGAGTCAAATGCCTGCTCTGCTACTTGCTGGATGTGTGATCTGTTGTTCTCTGAGCCTCAAGCTTCCCATCTGTAAACTGGTTATCACTAAAGCAACTACACAGGGCTGAAGTGAGGATCCAGTGAGAAAATGGACATAAAACACAAAATGAAGTGAGAAAATGTGCCACTCTGATATGCTGTCAGCATAGAAAACTGTCTCTTCCATTCCTTCAACAAATATCCCCTCTTTGCACTCTACCCCCAGCTGAATAAAAGCAGAGTGTAGTTTATGTAGCTTAAGAGGTGACTGACAGCTAGATTCTTGGTCAGGAGATTGAGTGATAGAGAGTCTGAAAGTGACAGGTATCATTTATTAACACTTGCCATGTGCCCAGCACCATGTGGAATGCCCACAGATGTTACCCACTGAGTTCACACATCCCCGGGCAGGGAGGAGCTTTTTTCATTTGTCTGTTTTTATGAACAACAAAAAAGAGGCTCAAAGAGTTTAAGTGACTTATCCAATGTCACTGCAGTTAAAACACACACACACACACATCCACACACATGTACATATATACACTTATTTTTTAATTAATTAATTAATTAATTTTGAGACAGAGTTTCACTCTTCTTGCCCAGGCTGGAGTGCAAAGGCATGATCTTGGCTCACCACAACCTCGCCTCCCCTGTTCAAGCGATTCTCCCGCCTCAGCCCACCAAGTAGCTGGGATTACAGGCATGTGCCACCACGTCCAGCTAATTTTTTTGTATTTTTAGTAGAGACGGGGTTTCTCCATGTTGGTCAGGCTGGTCTCGTACTTCCGACCTCAGGTAATCCACCCACCTCAGCCTCCCAAAGTGCTGGGATTACAGGCATCAGCCACCGTGCCCAGCCCATATATACACTTCTATACACCCTTCCACCCCACATCCCTTCGCAGTCTCACACATACTCACACACTCATACATACACACAGGCACTCTGTCTCACACACTTTCACATACACACATGCGAGGAAAAGGATATATGGGAGATTGGACCTTGGTTGGCTCAGAAAAAGCGAGAAGCCATGAATAGCAAAAAGGACAAGCAACACCCATCCAGTCCCAACCAAGGGTGGCAAAGCAGGCTGAATGCAGGAGTCCTGGTTGCTATTTCTGACACTGCTATGCTGAGGAAAGAGTTTTGGGCATGATAATGCTGTTGTTTCATTGGTGCTTAAGGGGCTGCTTTCTCCCCTGAAACGATCTTCCTATTCACAGCAGTCCCAGATAATCAGACACTGGCAAAGAACATGTGCCCAAAACATGGTGGTGAGTTTTTATGAGGGAGGCGAATACCACTCCCTTGTCTCAGGACATTCCAAACCTTCGCCTTATCTGACTTAAGCAGCACAGACACGCTCTGGCGGATCGGTGGAATACTCCTTGGATTCCTACATTTAACCTTGCTCTCTCAGCCCCTGTGGTTTTGTTGATTGCACACACACCTTTCGTTTCCATGGACCACAGGGTACATGTTACTTTTGGAAATGTTCTATTAAATTTGACAAATAAATGAAATTTTTTAAATGCTGCCTGTGAATGCCTGTGAGCATTTTAGTGTTTCAGACACGTACTCACTTAGAAGTGGTGATTAGGCCTGTGCCCAACAGGCTGGGCCATCTGCAGTGTTATTCATCCTTCATTCAAAAATGTTTATTGAGGCCGGGTGCAGTGGCTCATGCCTATAATCCCAGCACTTTGGGAGGCCGAGCTGGACGGATCACCTGAGGTCAGGAGTTCAAGACCAGCCTGGTCAACATGGCAAAATGCCAGTGCTACAAAAAATACAAAACTTAGCCGGGCATGGTGGTGCACACCTGTAGTCCCAGCTATTCAGGAGGCTACGGCAGGAGAATCACTTGAACCCAAGAGACAGAGGTTGCAATGAGCCGAGATCGCACCACTGCATTCCAGCCTGGGCAACAGAGTGAGATTCTGTCTCGATTAAAAAAAAGGAAATATTTGTTGAGCACCTAGCATGAGCAGGACACCGTTATGGGCCTGTGATGACAATCGAATGCCAAACAGGCAAGGCTCCTGTATCCAAGGAGATGACCGGAGGGAGACAGAAAACAAGTCAGCAAACAAAGCAATGAGCAAAATCATTTCAAGCAGTGGTGTGTTAGAGACACAATACAAAAGCTTGTGCAACATCCCAAAGGATTAAAAGCAGGGACTCAAACAGACACTTGTTCACAGGTGCATACAGCACTATTCACAATAGCCCAAAGTTGGAGACAACCTTCCTGTTCATCAGCAGATGAATGGATGCACAAAATGTGGGTATCTACATTCACCTTTAATAAGAAAGGAAATTCTGACACATGCTACAACATACATGGACTTTGAGGATACTATGCTAAGGGAAATAAGCCAGTGACAAAAGGACACAAACCGTGTAATTCCACTTATATGAGATTCCCAGAGTAGTCAAATTCACAGAGATAGAAAGTAGAGTAGAAGTTACCAGGGGCTGGAGAATTATTGTTCAATGAGTATAGAGTTTCTCTTTGGCATGAAGAAAATGACTGGAGACAAATGGTGGTGATGGTCACACAACAATGGGAATGAACTTACTGCCACTGAAGCATATACTTAAAAGTGGCTAAAAAGATACATTTTATATATGCATGTTTTACCACCAAAAAAATGACTTTTTTTTTTTTGAGATGGGTTCTCCCTTTGTTGCTTAAGCTGGAGTGCAGTGGCATGATCTCGGCTCACTGCAACCTCTGCCTCCTGGGTTCAAGCAATTCTTCTGCCTCAGCCTCCCGAGTAGCTGGGACTCCAGGTGCCCACCACCATGCCTGGCTAATTTTGTATTTTTAGTAGAGACGGGGGTTTCACCATGTTGGCCAGGCTGGGCTCGAACTCCTGAACTTGTGATCCACCTGCCTCAGCCTCCCAAAGTGCTGGGATTACAGGCATGAGCCACCGTGCCCAGCTAAAAAAATGACTTTTTTAAAAAAAGGTTATGTGCTAGAGAGTAACTGGGTGGAGATGGAGAGTGAGTGAATGCACCTGAGATGGCTGTGGAAGGCCTCATTGGGAAGGGACATTGGAGCAGAGTGGAGAGAGGTCAGGCAGGAGAGCTAGGTTGGGGGGAGGCAGTTGCATGTGGGGCCTCGAGGCCAGAGCAGGGAGTGTGACTCTTATTCTAAGCAGCAGACAAATTACAAAAAAATGTAGCTGCGGGGTGACATAATCAAACTGACATTTTTAAAAGCTCCTTCAGGCCAGGCATGGTGGCTCACGCCTGTAATCCCAGCACTTCGGGAGGCCAAGGCAGGCGGATCACTTGAGGCCAGGAGTTCGAGAGCAGGCTGGCCAACATGGCAAAACCCCATCTCTACTAAAATTTAAAAAATTAGCAGGGTATGGTGGCTCATGCCTGTAATCCTAGCTACTCGGGAGGCTGAGGCAGGAGAATCGCTTGAACCCGGGAGGCGGAGCTTGCAGTGAGCTGAGATCGCGCCACTGCGCTCCAGCCTGAGAGACAGAGTGAGACTCTGTCTCAAAAAAATAAAAATAAAAATAAAATAAAATACAAGCTCCCTCGAGCTGCTGTGGAGCAGAGATTGCCAGGGAAGACACTGGAATCCACGGGAGCTATGGGGAGGTGAGTGTGGGAGTCCAGGAAAGAGGTGAGGCCTGTCCCCTTCTCATATCTCAGCCCATTTGCCCCTGCCTGGTCACATGTTGGATCAGCAGGTCACACGCTGGGAAAGGAAGATGAGGAAATCAGAGTGTTGAAATCCACTGTGGCTGTGCATGGCAAAGGCTCTGCCCTGTTGGGGAATGGGGCGTGGCCCGTGCTGCCCCTTGGACCTAAGCCTCATTCACTCAGCTTGCCATGGGAGATACTGGCGCAGGGGTCTGTGGGCAGGGGCCAAGGGTGGGCAGGGTGGTGGTTTCCAAGGGCATTGGCCTGAGGGTCAGCAGAGCTGGCTCAACCCCAACTCTGATGCCAGCGGCACGCCTTGAATGAAGGAGCTCACCTCCCTCAGTCTCAGTTTCTCCATCTGTAAAAGGAGGATAATAACCGTTCTTACATTGCAAGGTCATTGTAAGGGTTCAACAGGATAATGCGTCTTAAGCTTTTAACACTGTATTCAGCTCAGGATAAACTCTCAGTAAAGGATAGTTATCATCATTATCATCATCATTATTTTACTATTCTAGATCTAAAATATTTACTCCATCTTCCCCAGGCACATTAAGATCATAAGACCTTCCCATCTAAACTTGTAAGTCCCTTTGATTAGTGAGGTTGGCTACCATTTAATACTCTGGGAGAATTTTGCGGGCAGTGTTTGGATCTTCTTCATCATTCTCTTCTCCTTCAAGTCACACAGTAGGCATTCCTGTCTGTGGTGACTCTACACCTTCATTTTTGTGGATAGCACTCAGAATTCCTGGAGTTACCTGTTCGGTGTCTGTGTTTCCTGCCAGAGGTGCTCTATTTAGGTGGGACCACCACTCCCTTGGCTATCGTTGTGTTAATAGTGGACAGATTAAGAATCCAGACTTGGCCAGGTGCAGGGGCTCACACCTGTCATCCCAGCACTTTGGGAGGGCTAGGAGGGAGTGTTGCTTGAGCCTAGGAGTTTGAGACCAGCCAGGGTAACATAGGGAGACCCCATCTCCACAAAAAATTAAATATTAACCAAGCATGTTGGCATGTGTCTATAGTCCCAGCAACTTGGGAGGCTGAGGTGGCAGGATCACTTGGGCCCCAGGGGGTTGAAGCTGCAGTGAGCCAAGATCACACCACTGCACTGCAGCCTGGGTGACAGAGTGAGATCCTGTCTCAAAATAAATAAATAAATAAAATCCAGACTTCAGTATATAGTCATCCCTTGGTATTGATCTGTAGTATATTGGTTCTAGACTCTCTTTCAGATACCAAAATTCAAGGATGCTCAAGTCCTGATATAAAATGGTTTGGTATTTGCTTATAACCTAGGCACATTCTCCGGTATACTCTTTTTACTATTTTTTTTTTTTTTAAGATGGAGTCTTGCTCTGTGACCCAGGCTGGAGTGCAGTGGTGCAATGTCAGCTCACTGCAACCTTCGCCTTCCAGGTTCAAGCAATTCTCGTTCCTCAGCCTCCCGAGTAGCTGGGATTACAGGAGCATGCTACTGTGCCCAGCTAATTTTTTTTTTTTTTTTTTTTTTTTTTGTATTTTTAGTAGAGATGAGGTTTTGTCATGTTGCTGGTCTGGAACTCCTGACCTCAGGTGATCTGCCCGCCTAGGCATCCCAAAGTGCTGGGATTACAGGTGTGAGCCACCATGCCCAACCTCTCCTGTATACTTTAGATCATCTCTAGATTAGTTATAATACCTAATAAATATAAGTTCTGTATAAATAGTTGTTATATTGTTTAGGGAATAATCACAAGGAAAAGTGTCTGCTCATGTTCAGTACAGACACACTTTTTTCCTGAATATTTTACATCCACAGTTGGTTGAATCCACGAATGCAGAAACTATGGATACCAAGGACTGACTGTATATCCAAAATAACTGAAGGAAAGGACTCAAACAGATACTTGTACACAAATGATCATAGCAACACTCTTCACAATAGCCAGAAGGAGGAAGCAACCCAAGTGTCTATTGACAGATGAGTCGATAAACAACATGTGGTATATCCATACGATGGAATATTATTTAGCCTTAAAAAGGAAGAAAATTCTGATACGTGCTGCAACGTGGATGAAAATTGAGGGCACTACGCTAAGTGTAGTGCAATCTCGGGTACTACGATAAGTCAGTCACAAACA